>NC_084910.1:2440360-2796223 GCF_949316345.1 Pungitius pungitius
CTGTGTGGATGCCAGGCTCTGAATGGTTTTTGTTGAAAGAGACTCAGCTGCTTTCAATGTCCTCCTGATTCTCTGCAACAGAAACAACAACCCAGAGAGCCCTAAAAGAGGAGCAGCTGCAGAAGCTCTGATGATGTTGTTTTTCCACACAAAGTAAGTCTAGAGATGTCTACCTTTGTTTGTGTCGTTTTGCTGCACTGGACATCATTTCCAAATCATCTCAGGAGACCCAAGACCATTTTTCCACAAAGAGCTCCTTTTCAAGGGTAGTACTGCCATGAAAAAAAAGATTCCAGACGGATCAATCAATTTGTGCGTCAGTCCTGATTCCTTCCTCCATATTTACTGTGTATATCTCCTGCACTTCCTGTACCATTCTGCCATGTTTTATTTGGCTGTGGCTCTGAGGGACTGGAAGTGTCACCTCATCACAGCAGAGTTTTGTTTCCCTTGGAGCGCATGCAGTGGGATGTCTGTTAATCGGATCTGAAGTCCGTGGAATTGGCAGCTTTCTACAAACACTGTTGGCTCTCAAACAACTACGATGTCCGTCTTACATTGTCTTTCAGGGAGACGGACTGCCTGTATGAATCTACAATCAACCTCCGCGGTGCGTGGGAGCATTTTACCTTTCCTTCCTGTGGCTGGGTTTTTAGTACGGAAGCAAAAGGCTGTTGTGCCATAAAATGCACACAAATTCCAGCTGCCACAGCATATTTCATCGTCTGAGAAAAACATACTTGAATGTGCAATTTATCAGTCACACATAGCGTACAAAGGTGAGATAGGATGAAATGAGTTGGCATGATTACAAGAGCAGAGTGCAGAGCGCACAAACAAAAATGAAACAAATCATTTAAAGTAATCACACAGTAAAGTTAAGAAAGTAAAAACAACAATAGCTAAAAATGTAAAATAATCGTAAAGAAAGGTTTGTTCAACATTTTTGCCATAAATACGAAGTGTTGATATTGCGCAGAGAATTTTTACTGCCTTTGATACATTTCGCAAATGAATGAATGAATGAATGAATGAATGAGGAATACGTCTGAGAGAGGTGCTGGTGGTGCAGTCTGCCAGCGTCAGGAGGGTGAAGCGGCCGGCCACGGTTAGTGTCCTGCATGGGGTTGGAGATGCAGCAAATCCCCTCTCCACTGCAAAACTCACCCACAGAATAGAACAGATTAAGTATATTATGATCAGAATCATTATTCTGTGGCAAAATACCTCCACATTTGCAGCCAGCTTTTTGTTATTATAACACATGAGAACATTGCACCAAGAAATTAAGACATTGATTGAAATTGAAGTGATCTTAGCTGACTGATAATTAAAGGGGGGCTCCTCAAGTACTTTTGGGCTCAAGAGGGTCCAGCCGGATATGATACATGTAATCGCACTTAAGTGGATGTCAAGTTTGAAAAGGAATAAATGTGGGGCCGGTGAGCTTTCCTGGCCTCTTTGGCCCTCTCATCATCCAGGTTCAGTATGTTCTGTTGACCTTAACATTTCTCTGTGTCTCTTCCCCAGTATACACATACACAAAGTTTATGTTTTGTGTTCCTAGGTGATTGCTTTTCTAAGTATGTTAGGCTACTTGTTGCGGTTTGAATTCAGCACAAGAGCAAGTTTTCAGTCGTAAAGGGGTTTGGATGAGTGTCAGTATTGAAGTAAGACAGTGGAATGTCCTCACAAAGGTGTCTGTGAGAGAGAAGTGTGATGAGTTTATGTGTGCAGGACGTGGTATGGCAAGGGTAGGACGACATTCTTGAGAGTACAATGTGTCTCTTCTCTTTTGCTCACCTTCTGTCAAAAACATCAGGTGGCTCCCTGGAGAGATGAGCAAACCTTTTTTTGGAGGAATAGAGAGCGAGGCCGAGCGAGAGAGAGAGAGAGAGAGAGAGAGAGAGAGAGAGAGAGAGAGAGTGATGATCATACCAGAATAAATTAAGCCTGACATAACTGCTAATTTTAGTGTCCACCGTAAATGGCTTTGTCAAAGCAGACATACTTTTAACAAAATAGAGTTGACCAAAACTAAAACATTACTAATAAGACAGAGGCAAATAGGAAAGTTCTTTGAAATGTATTTTGGAACATCTGTGAAAGCTCTCTGACACAATCTGCCCCTTACCACAGAATCCTAAAATAGTCTAAAATAGTGATGGTAGCAAAAAACTATAGATTTTCCTATATGTTAGTTTATATTTTAGTTTACAAACTACTATTGATAGTAGTCAGTTATTCATAAATTTCAGTCAGAGGTCACAATATTCTGTAAAATAACGTATTTTCTTTAGGATATGCTATGACGTTCATAAAGTATGTTTTTAGACTTTATACTTATTGCCTTTTATTCTTAAAACATTCTGTGCATAAAATCAAGTAAAACGTATCACTGCATTCCCCCATGAAGAAACCAACAAAGGAAGAAAAGTTCTTTACGGATAAACCCTAAACTTTATACTACCCAGTTTCTTCTGAGGAATTCTCGTTTGAATTATTTCAGTTTAAAACACTAAAAGTAATAAAAACAAATCAAATGTCACAGACCAAGTAAGCTTTGACCATGCTGGACAGCATGAGAGGTTTTTTTTTAATCTGTAGCTCCATGCTGTTAACAACAAAGCACATATAGACATTTAATAAACAATGAATTACCATTGAACAGTTTCTACCTCAAGTCCTTCTCTACAAAAACTAGATGTACATCTCCTAACCCCTTTTCATCTCTTTATTCTACACTTTTTCTCTCTCTGTCTCCACATAGCTCTGCTGTTTTTCTGCCTTTTTTTCTCTTCTCTTCTTTCAGTATTGGGATTTACAATAACGCTTGTAATCGCCGTAACTCTCATCTTCTCCTCCTCCCTCTTCTTCTCTTCCCTTCAAGCATCAACACCGGCTCTGGCATGTAACCTCCAACCATTGTTTCACTCCTCATCTTTCCTCTTCTCTCACCATTATCACATCTGCCAGTAAGCGATGGTAAAGTGTGTTAAATACAACGGTTAGCCACCCAAGAAACACATCCATACACTTTCCTTTGTTTCAAATTCATTGTTTTCTAACTGTCTTTTTGACGTAATTTGGCCCATTTGTTGTTGCAGACTCTCTTTCCGCCTGCTCATCCCACACTTCATCTTTCATTCTCTCTCAACACTTTGTGTCTTTACGTCCATGTTTCTCGCTCTCACTTTCTGCTGATGTCATGTGTTTTTCTTCGGCTTCTCCGCGCTCTCTGACATGTATTTGGAGCAAATCCTGTGATACTGTTTACCCAGACAACTCCCTTAATTGGCTGTTTATCCAAATACAATAATTCACACTTCTAAATTCCTAAGGAGACTTATTAATGAATGAGTGTGTGCAACACAGCTGGAGATCTGGCTTTCGGCACTTAAAACCCACGGGTTCGAAGCAAACCAATAAATAAATGCACATTCACTATAAGTTCCAGCCTGCTTTGCGTCACCTTGAATGAACGGAGAAGAGATATGCCTTCCTCATGAGCAGCGAATGGGTTCGAAGCCACACAACGAGGAGCAGCTGCTGCACGAGCTGATCGATGTTCAACAAAGAAGCTGATTTCCACGGGCAAATACGGCAGCGTATCGTATTTGTCACAGGGGGCCCTGCTTTCCATCATATTTAGACACAAACTTTCCATCCCCTCCTCTATGTAAGGCAACACTAAATCTGCTTCATAACGATGGAGGAGACAAGGTCGTCGTGTCAGAATCAGACCTTGAACCCCTGCGGTGATCGACCACTGAGCCACCAACAATAACAAACCTGAAATCTTCAATTTGCTCAAATAACTCACCAAGAAAGGCAAAACATTGTTTGGTCCCTGATTGCCCATTTTGTGGTTGAGGAGGGAGTCATTATAGTGGGCCCCTACATTTAGGACTGAATAAATAATGTAAATATGTTGTAGAGAATGAAATCTCAAATTGTGTTATTCCTTCTAATATTAGATTCATATTCTTGCACATTTTAATTTTTGTGTTTGTAAAACCCACAACCAAACACGACAGATAAAATCTCCAGTACATTCATATTTAGCTTTACGCATTCTGACTATATTTCTTGCATCGGATCCAGATGCTGTCATCTGCAAACCTACATCAACAGCGTTGTGCGTATTTCTCAGCCCGCTCACCACAGACACCTTGTTAGTCATGATTTCAGGTTTTGACCCAAATCTTGACCCAAAGTTTCATTCGCCTGATTCACTCCGAGGTGGACCAAAGGATCAGATGGTGCCTCTGGCTTCCTGATGTGTGTGTGTGTGTGTGTGTGTCCTAGTGCTTGTTCTTGCATCCATACTACATGTGTCTGCATGCATGCACATGGCTTTGCTTTTAGAAAAGTGTGGAAATCTAATATGTGTGTGTGGGTGAACACGTGTGTGTGTGTGTGTGTGTGTGTGTGTACGGCATAAGGCCTAGGTATGGGTTGAGGAGAAGGATTGATGGTCCTGGAGGGACTCGGCAGCTGGAACAGAGAACACCAGACGGACGGACGGACGGACGGACGGACGGACGGATGATGAGAAACAGGGGAATGAATCAGCCGAGCGAGGAGACGAGGAAGGTGGCAGGAAGCGTGGAAGATGAAGAGAAAGAGAGCGTCGTCAGAGGACAGGAGAGGAGCGGAGGGGTCAGGAGGAGGAGAGGGTTGCGTAAAACCCCATTTGTCCAGACAAACAAACGGCAAATTCTTCAGAAATGATGTGATGCGAGATTTCAATAAGAGTCCAGAAGGCTGCAATATGTGCCGTCATTCAGAAATGCCAGGAGACCATAGGAAATATCATATAATACTAATGTATCTGACCACAACCATTCTTGACTCTGCGCAGACACAGACACACACACACCTCATATGCCTCTTTCACTCTTCTTTTCTTTCACTCTCCACTTCTCTTTTCCTATTTCACCACATCCCTTACTCTCTCTCTCTCTCTCTCTCTCTCTCTCCCTTCCTTTTGGCTGCTAACCCTCTGAAAACACACACACACACACACACACACACACACACACACGCACGCGTGCACGCACACATGCGCTATATGCCTCTCTCTCCTGACCACATCCCCTCCTCTCTCCTCTCCTCCCAACCTCAGGTCGTGTGGTAATGAGTGTGTGATGGAGCCTCGTGGCCACCAGACTGGCAGAGGTATTTTTAGCACTTCTAGTGGTTTCCATCACTAAATATGCTCTAACTTCATATTTTAAGATTTTCTCCCTTTGATTTCTCCTCAAAGGGAGAAATGGATAGTTTGTTGGAGTTGGTTTAAGCTGTTAGACAGAGCTGTTAAACTCAGCGCGACGATTTGGGGATTGACGTGTGGCACGGCAATTGTTGAAACTGAAAAAAACTAGAATATGGACTTGGATTTAGGGGAAGAAAAAAATTGAAACAGGTAAAAGGCAAATACTAGAACCTCACATTGGGGAGAAGAAAAATCACATGCTCCACCTGCGTTGAGGTGAAACAATGAGTGGAAACAGTCATCACATTTAATCAGTCGGAGCAAAAGATTTTCCTTAATGTGGCATCAATTCTTTATTTCACACAGGTGTAATACATTAAAGCGGTAGCTGAAATTCCATCTATCTCGGCATAGCTCACTTGTTGCAGTCCTGATATGACAGTGTGCTGTGTGTCTCCTCACCTCTAACTCACCAATTACCAAATGCGTGATGTAATCAGGGGAGACACTTTGAGAAAGAACGACAAAGAAAACGCACAAAAGGGAGAAGCCTGGTGTGTTTTTTTTAATCTTATTATTTATTTTATCGTCTGTCATCTTCATGATTTGGAGGAGTTTACACAGCAAAAGACAAAAAAAAACATGACATAATTGTGTGAACAGAATAACAATAATAATCCTGCCACAAAACCAACATAAAAAAGGCTAATAAAGGCTTAGGAATCCGAGCTGGCTTTAAAAAGCTGACTTCTGTCTCCACATATGCCATACAGGCACTGGCATGTGTTTGTGTGCCATTGGCAAGTCACGGGAGCCATGAAAGATCGTGAAGGAAGACCCCAAAACGCTGACCTCACTGAGCGCCTCACCAAGTATCAACACTTTCCCCCGAAATGACAGCTTCACCTAACTTCACCGTTTGGCCATCCGTGTTCTGCGCTGATGAAGAAGCTTGTCGCGCGTCACTCACTTTCGTTTCCATCAAGACAAGCCCGCTGCAGTATGTTTAACTCTTCAATTCTTCACCGCTGGCAACAGCAGAGAGGAACACCAGGGATGATTCTGTTGACTCTCTCTCTCTCTCTCTCTCTCTCTCTCTCTCTGTGGTTTATTGTTTCAGAGGAAAAAAAAGTGCTAATAGGGATTATGGGAGACAGTCAAACCTTTTTGAACACTCAACAGTCAAATGATCCATGTTATTATTCCTGGCAGGAACAAAGTCAAGTGGAAGAGAACTCATAGGAAGCCAATAATCTACTTTAGCTCCTTTTGTTGTCAGCTGATCTGACGCCAGATCGGAGTAGAAATAGAAGATATATTATATACTGCCTTACGTCAGAAAAACCATGCAACATGTTTGTCAAAGGGAAGAAAGTGCTGTAAACAGCTTCGAGTGTATGCTAAAGAGAGGCTTAGTGATCTTCTTCTGTCCTTCACTTAAAAGCTTCCATACTTTTCATACATCTTTTATTTCTGCTGGTGGGCTCATCTCATTCTCCCTCAACATCTTTCCTGTCACAAATATGCTGATTTTATGAAGAGGAGAAGGTTGGTTTATTGTCCATCCAGAAACACATGGCACAAGCACATTCCATAACTTATTGGGACCCCAGAATCCCATCACTCCACATCTGACAGTGTACGTTTGCACAATTTAACTGCTGTGGTCAATTTACTTTATTTCTGTATACGGAACCTGATCCGTCTACATGGTTTCACTGTTTTTTTTTATTGCGTCTTGACTTCAAGCATCAACGTTCATTATGTCTGTGAGGTTTGGGCTTTCCTTCTGTTTGTCCTCCGGTCTTGTCTCTTTTGTAATTTGGGTCTGTGCAGAAGTCTGTGTCATAGGCCTTCTGGGAAAAATAGTTCCCGAAGCTCTAAACCTTTCCACTGTAACCACAGCTTTATTTTGTATCAGCCTGTGTGTCTGTGTGTGTGTGTGTTTTTGTGCAGTGACTAAATGCCATTGTTACGTGAACTAGAAAAACAATACATGATGTATAATAAATGAAATCATATTACTGCACACAGTCTGCTGCTAGCTTCTGCCCGAACCCATCCATCTTTTATGATGCTGATGCAATCCTGCACGCTGTCAGAAACAAAGAGGAGCTCCAGTGGTAGGATGAACCATGTTGGGTCCATTTTGTATAGAATATTTTACTACTGTACTTACTTTTCAAGGCGTATCATTCTTTTCAATCAAAATGTATTTTGTATGTCAGCTTTGTTTACAATGTAGCTAGTAGTTATAAAGAGATTATGCTGTAAGGTGAAGAAAATGGAACCGATATTCAATCAGCATTTCCCTAGCTAGACTGCCCTGGCAGGGGGCAGGAAGTGACATCACAGCGTCAAGGTGCTCACAATAAACCTCAGGTTTCGGAATCACTTTCTGTTCACGTTTGTATATTTTTCTCGCCAGTCGGCTGCTACTTGAAGCGGGATCGTAAACATAATACTTATAAGTTACTTTAAAATGAAATACTGGAACGAGACAAAATGACAATCGCGATGAAGACAAAAACGCTGCAGTTACTGTCTGGCTAAACGTCTCATGGAAGGGGAAACAAAGTCATGGCCCCCCAAATTCCCCCAAAAAGGGAGTTCTTTCACTTGATGCTTCACTTGAGCAAAGTGAGCTTTGCAAAGGAAACTGATAAGAAGAACAGGTCAACTTCTTGGCAGCTGCTGAATTATAATTGATCGATTATTGTATTACTGTATTTTCCAATCCCCTGCGTCCTTGCCTTGTGCAAATATATGTTACACCATCTCTACTATGGTGGTCTACATGAACTCTTTTTGAATTAGGAGCTATATGGAGTAATTCCAAGTGCATATTTATTTCATTTATGTAGTCAATCTTTTTGGGATCAGTTACTCAACTCTTTTTGTTACCTTCACACAACTGCTCTTTGAGTTAATGATGCAGGGGATTGGACATTAATACAATACAGCTCCTCAATGAAATGTTGTTTTAATGTTGATTGATAATACTGTGAGAATGTTTTATGATGCCACAGGAAATGTACACAGAGCGGCCGTTAAAGTACTTGACTAGTGTACAAATATCTAACTTCGTAACATCAGTCTTTTTTCCAGTAACTTCATATTTTTCCTGATTTTTTCTTTCCTTATAAATGAATGCACCATCTCAACCTGGTTTTCACCCTTAGAACATTTGGTGATTTAGGGCTACAGCTCGGAGCCTTAAGAGCCACAACACACTCCTCCTCTGAAAGGAGATACTGTACTGACCTGAACCTTTCTTACCTGTCGGCTGAGCCTCATGAACAGTGAAATCCCCTCAGTTTGTGGCCGTGACAAACGTATCTCACACGAATGCACACAGGACCTGGACCAGCTAAAGTGTAAATGGCTGGAAGCCAGGTCGACACTCAGGTACTGAGGATATCTAACCTCTCCACAGGGACAACCGATCCACGTCTCCGCTTCAACTGTTATTGGTCCTGTAAAATGACCAGTACAGCAGAGAGAGGAACACTAAGTCCCTCAGAATGTGCAGACTGTCCTGTATTTTAAATTTCCAACCACACTCCTGTGACTGATGCCCCTTTTTCCATTTGAGCCACTGCCAGCGTACAATCCTGCTCACATTATAACAAAAAAAAAAAGAAACGTTAGGTCGAGATGCCACATACCAATTGAGTTTTATACTCAAAAACAGGAGATGATGATCTACTAACCAGGGTTTGGGACAAATACATTCTGGGAGAAACTAGGACAGGCCTCCTGCCTTTGAATTCTACAATATGGTGAAGATCTTAGCTTGTTTCTTTACCTCTTTTGTAGTTACCGTCTCATATTATTTTATTCAGGATGACTAGCCTCCAGAAATAGTTAAATAATCCCGTGGATTTCATACTGGGAATGAAACAAGAGTTTGGTCTCATTTACTGACTGACACACATGACTGGTTTGAATAACAAATCAATGCAGAATTGTAGCCGGGAATTCAGGAGTAAAACCTGCTGCAAAGAATCAATCATCCAACAAGGCACTGACCCCAAAACACACAGCCAACATGGAGGCAAAGCCCAAATATCAGCTGAACGGAGAAGGAAGACACGGCCATGACGATTTCATTTCACCCATTTTTCCATTTCAGTAAGATGGAGCAATTTAGTGTAGTAAGAAAAGATTGGGCGAAAATTGCTTGGTCCAGATGTGCAAGGCAAAGATTATTCAACACAGACTCACAGCTTTAACTGCTACTGAAGGGCCCTACCAATTTTCTCATCAAATTCTGATAGGCCAATATTTTGGCTGAAGGGTTTATGCTACTGCTTTCCTCTGCATCACATTGTCCACGACCGCACATTGAAAGCCGCTGAACGACTATAACGGTCACATATGTATTTCACGCTTTTACCAAATGCAAGCCCTAAAGCTGTACTCACCTATCAATGTCATATAAACAATAGACCAGATATGTAAAGGACAAAGGGATTGCTCATCGTAACAAAACGAAAACAGCTCAACTCTGCAGGTACTTTAAGCTCTTTCAGATTAGCGCCAGGTAAAATGGAAAATATGCAAGACAAAGTGAAATACAATACATATAAGGGAGTGGACTGAAACAGGGAGGTGCTAATGAGGGAATGAGGTGGAGGTGATACGAGCGAGGTGAGGCCAATGAGTGCTGATAGGGAGTGAGTTAGTGGCAGGATCAGAAATGACAGGAGAGTTAATCAAACAAACCGACAGACACATCTAAGAGGATGTGGAATTAGTGACATTACTGGTGGACACGCCAGTAGAACCAAATGGAGAGTGAACACTGGACCGAATTCATATGTGCAGCTATTAACAGGGTATTATACTGTATGTGACCACTGGTTATTTAAGCGTTGTAAAGCTCAATTTTGTGTGACGTTCAGTTCAGTATACAGTTTTTCGCATCCTGGCGCCACCAAACAGCAGCTTACATCTGAGCAAAGACTCCAGTTGCCGCTTCACTTTTTACTGTCTCCAAGAGCCTCCGTAAACCTGCAATATCACCTTGACTTTGATGATTTTTCCTCGACCCTTTTTTTATTGATGGCAGACCAGTACGTCAAAGGACATGTACTTTACAAACATGTGCAGCTGGGGGTCGGTTGACTCTCCAGCTGCTTATCGAGCAAGAAATATATATCGGGTCACATGGTACAAAAAGACTCTGCACAGATAAAACCACCTTTCTCTGTAATTCTCTTACTCTCTTTCTCTCACACACACACACACACACACACTTTTTTGGGTTGGAGGGGAGAACCTTTTTTTTTTTTTTTTAAATTCCACAAAACGATCTGCAGTAATTTATGTTATGTTTTCCACCGAGGGGAGTGATACCGAGTTCTGGGCTGTAAATGTTGCTCTGTTTATTTTCATTTAATTTTGTTCTGCCTCTACTAACACTTGGTGATTTAAAGAGGCTAAGAGTGGTTTTGGAATACAACCAGCTGGCCGAGTATGTGTGTGTGTGTGTGTGTGTGTGTGTGTGGATGCATGTCCTCTTAAACAAGCTATACTGAGTCGCCTTCTGTGCTTCTTCTTTACTCTTTTTCTTTATCCTGCATTGTTTGTGTGTAAGCTGGGATTCAACAGCTCACCCATTTCACTACGTGCCTCCTGGTCTCAAAGTAATTTAAAACATATTCTTGAACGTTTTACAGCTCTTGAGAGGTCAAGTAAGATTAAACCCAACGTTATGATGTCACCAACGGACCATTTCTTTTCATAGCTGATGACTCTTTGGAGTCTGTTTCTAATTGGCATCTTTTTGACAGACTTTTTGAAAGCCACAATTTGCTTTCATTATTTTAATAATAACTGTGTGAGATTGTGATCATCTTTAAACAGGACATCCCGACACTCCTACCCTCTGTGTTGCACTCAGCATCAAGTCCAATCGTTCTACTGAAGCTGGAACCCTTTCAAAACCATCCACAAATACGTATGTAGTGTCATCTTTAAAAATGGTTCAGTTGTTTTCCTAAAAAGATGGCCACTGTAGTTCTTGGCAAATGTTACTCAAACGGGAGGAAATAGATTTTCTGTTGGGGTCTGTTTTCAGCAGCAGATTATTACACATTTGTTTCCCTGATAATTATATCCAGCAGCATGACGGTGTGCATGGGATTGAATCAAAATAAATAAAAGACACAATGGGGGTTCACGGTATTGAAGGATCTTTGTATCCAGTGCGACCGGGATTCACTGATTTGGTTTTAATCGTTTTGAACAACAATGGAGCTCAACGGCACAGAGGAATGAACTGTCACTGTAGACAAATATTGAGGATTATCCAAAGTATTGATGAAAACCATCACTGAAAATCACGTTTATGAAAACAATTGTAGTTGAAAAGTCAGGCTTCATTCTGACTGACTTGCAGTCCACTCGGGCCCAAAGCCATAACGTGAAGGACTTTTCCTTGGTTCAGCAGATAGAATAAAGAGACCATTAATCTCACACGCACTGAACGCGGCCAGCTGCCACTCAGTCAGTCAGTAATGGTCACTCATCAGTCATCCAGTCCATCCTTCACTCTGTCGGCCCACGTAAGCCAGCCTGTCAGCACCCAACTAGCCCATCAACTAGCCAGTTAACCAAACAATCGCGACCCCCCCCCCCACCCCCAGCCCCGAAAAAAAGCAAACCGGCCAGTCAGTCAAATCCGATCCAATCATGCTGGTTAAGACTAGTTTTCCTTGAGGAAATCTGATTAAGCACGGAGTGGAAAGCGAGAGAAACGGGAGGCTACATGAACCATGAGTGTGTGGACAAAGGAAGATATGTATCTGTGCGTGTGTGTGTGTGTGTGTGTGCGTGCGCGTGTGTGTGTGTGTGCGTGTGTGCAGGCAGATCCCGGAGTTATTTTCTGTAATACCCCCAGTTTCATTTCAGGTTTGGTTCGGGTCCAGGTGGTTGGCTTTAATGTAGTCCAGATGGGAGACGCAGAGCAGAGAGTGGCCAGATTTCCTCCAGAGTTTCGGTCGAACCGAGGCTTTGCTAATAAAAGCAGAGGAGATTTTCACAGTTCCGCAGACAAAACCTTGCATTCTAATTCTCCAGGGGGAACGCAGAGCGAGCGAGACCGCAATGTTATACTTTGTTTTTATTAAAAGGGGTGATTGACAGCTTGCAGGGAATTTTCCAGCATTAAACCAGGGGTCTTATTGGAGAGGACAGAGCGGAGAGCACAGGGACCTGGCGATGCAACGCAACGCTCTGGCAAGCTGCTACTGACTGAAGACTTGGCCGCTCTTGTTGTCCTCCTTCTTACCATCTACTTCAATCTCGCTCGTCCGTCTATAACTGGGGAGAAGATTGCTGTAGTCTATAGCTATGCCTCCGCCTCGCCCTTCTTGCTTCTCTACGACTAGTTAACCCGTTCCCTCCTTCTGTTTTCGTCCGTTTGATTTCGTGCCTTTGTGCCCCGAACAAAAAGTGTGTCTTGAGTGCTCAGAGCGTGTGGAGGTGAGCGCGTGTGTTCATTGTTGGATCTGTACACGCCTGCTTAGAGGCTCTGAAGTGCCTCCTGATTCACCGAGGCCGTAAAGGATGAAACACTTTGCAGCACTCGTCGCCCTGCGGGCCTCCGTACGTGCACGAAAGCGACCTCAGAGTGTGCCCCATCCGCCATCTGTCTCAATGTCCATCTTTCACCAGCCCAGATCAAGTAGATACCCCTGCATAGGTCCCTCCAGTGTTATCTCACCTGACAACTTAATGCAGGATTCGAGGAAGAGCTCAGCATCACCTGCAGTTACCAGATACATTGTTTTCTTTTGGTTGCTAATATTTCATGCATCTCCATTGATTGTCAGCTGGCGGTCCCTGAGCCTGTACTTGGTTAAGTTCTGGCTCTGTTCTCCATCCCTGACAGCAAAGAGCTGTTATGTCAAATGTAAATCTCTTTAGCACTGTATAATATTCCACTATAGGTAACACATGAATTAATTTTTCTTGAAACAGCTTGGTTCTTTCCCCTTTACAGTAGTTTAGTTTGGTTAGTTTGTTTTCCAAGGTGTACAAAACCAATTAGTTCTATTTTTTAAATGCACAATTATTCACCTTTATGTTTATTTGGCCTGCTTTGGTTTAGGATCAGAATTGGTGCCCTGTGGTTTCCTTTTGCTGTTTTAAACATTTGGGAGCCTCGTCCAGATTGCACACGTGAACTATAGCAACAGCATAGCAGCCAGTGTCAACATCAACGCTCTGAGAATTAACGTGTATGCAATCAATCACTGGCCAGGAATGTAATTATGCATTTTTTTTCTACCTTTTCCTGTTTCTTCAGCGTTTCCTGGCGATACCCGTGCGCTACCATCATCCCCTTTCTCTTACTTTCCACTTGTGTTTGCGATTACCACACTGTGCATCTCAAAGAAATGTGTCCTTAAATCAAACCTTTAACCAGTCAACGCAAGAAGCCAAAAACGTACATCTAACGCAGCGTTTTGATTAGGCACTGACTCAAAACTGTCAGCGCTCTACTCAATCTTTTCCTGCAAGGAATGTGTCACATGTGAAAGACAGTACGCCGCTCGCTGCTCCTGCTGCCGGTGCACATTGCATTGACATCAAGAGACTAAAGCCCTGCCAGCAGCTCTGTGAGGTCCTACATTTTTTGACCGGGTGCTCGGCTTGGTGATAATTCAATACAGGATGAAATGATAATCTATCTATTCGTTCATTGGAAGCAATGTGATGAAATTGTGTTTGGATTGATGACAACGAGAAACTACTAGTTGGTTATTTTTATTTGACAAGAAATCAGTTCTCACATGAGAACCCCAAAATAGGTTTCCGCATTGTAGTTGTTGAATAGACTATTGATTATGTGAGATACCAGAAAACATACCATTCATACAGGATGTTGTATCAAGACAAAATATTTGGTGATCCAGCTTCTCAAATGTAAATATCTGCTGGTTTCATTGGTCCTATGAAAGTAAGCTGAACATGTTTGTTTGGACTTGTTGGCATATGACATATTAATAAAATAGACGAGATCAGTTGTAGTTTTAACCCTTTTGCTCATAGGGGTGACTTTTCTAAACAGACTCTGCCCCTGAGGCTACTCATTCAACCTACCAGCTTTTATAAAAAGCGGAAACAAGAGTAAAAACATTGGAGGAGCACAACGAGGAAACAATCACTGGCTTTAGATTGAACACCAAGCATTTGATTCATTGGTAGATCTCCCTGATCCACAAGCTCCAGTGAATGGAAAGATGCTTTGCAAGTGCAGCTGAAGACAAACAACTGGCCTTTGGAGTATAATAAGGAGACAACACATTTCGCAAGGTTTATAAGAGAAAGGCGTTTCTACTGATTGTCAGGTGTTTTTAGGATCAGGTGGCTGGATACAAATGATGATTACACCAGTGATGCTGGTGACCTTACAGGAGTAAACACATTCTTGTGTGAACTACACAGTTGCACACCTTCATAAGGGGCTACCACGGTGGTATCCTCATGAGCAGGAAATGTCTTTTTAACAACCAATTAAAGGTGCACCAGTCTGCTAGCTTACAAGAGGAACGTTTACACAGAGGAGCTCTCTGAAGGAGGAAAAGAGTTAATCGAGGAGGGGGCGCAAGAGATAGTGAGGCAGTGGAGGTAGGGAGAACGCCAGAGAGCTGATAGAGGTGAAGTCTAGGATTTGGCACTTTCACAGGTGTGCACAACAGGGGGTTCGAGGAGGAAGGAGTTTGTGTGCGTGTGCATGTTAGTCTGTGTGTGTGTGTGTGTGTGTGTTCAGGAGTGTTGGGAGCTGCCAAACTGGCCACCTGTCTTTCCCTCGTTGTAGTTTTAGTGTTTCCTTTCATCCGGCCCTCAGCAGCACAGCTCCCACTTGGAGCAGTTAGCCTCCTGCCGTGTTTGCGAATGTGTGTGTGTGTGTGTGTGTTTGCGTAGCTCAGGTCCCGGTGGGGTTAGAAAGACTAATGTTCCTAAAGGTGTATTTCGCTCTTTCCGCCACGTTTTTATATCTTTGTTCTTTATGTTTTATTGAGACAGTTCGAGAGGAGGCAGGAAGTTGGCCAACAGGCCTACGGAGCAGGAGAGGACACCAGAGGAAACTTCTGCTCCAATGTCAACAGGAGGTCATGCTTCAGGAAAAGCACGGCTACCCATCCATCTTTAATTAATAGACCTTATTCAGCTGGGTACCATCTGAGCACAAAAACATGGATGAGTTGGAAAAAAAACAGGAAGTACTCATGTTATGACAGTTGAAAAAAGTCGACATGTTTCTGAGTTCAAGAGCCTGTCTTATTTTGAATATATAGTTATTTGTAAAAGCAGTGGTGGTTACATAAGATTATTTGTATTGGAGGATTTATTATCTATAAGTTCACCTGTCGATGTCTCTGGTATTCACATTCTTTTGGAGCGTTGGTTAAGTACGAAGTCAGAAATGAGAGCGAAACGGTTAAAAAGCATCACACCAACAGCCACAACAACATCTTAGAACTTCCCGTTCTACTACTTCATTTGTGGGGGAGTAATTAAATGACACTAATTATTTCTTGGCTACATTTACCTACTTTTAAATTAAAGTGATTTTCTATAAAAATTTACCGAAAATGTTTTGTATTTCAGGACAACTTAAGAAGAGGCTCAATGTGTAGACTGACAGATGCAGTTTACAATACCTACGTCGAAAAAGCAGTTAGCTTAACAGATTCATTATTGTGTTGGCAAGTCACAATCCTACCTAAGGTTAACTTAAGCAACATGAAAATCAGTTGGCATGATAATTATTGTTGTGCTCACCGAAGGGCATAAAGCTGTTAAGGGATACCTTTTCATTTCTTAACCGTTAAACCTTCTGCCAGCTTTCCAACAGTCGCTGTGTTTATTCCAAATATGTTCAAATTTCTCCAACACGTCCTCAGGCAACATCCACCAGCCCCTCTGCTACTGGCCCCACCTTAGACTGTTTATTACTTCAGCTATCAGCATTCGCGCGGCAGGTTTCCACGGGGGCCATCTTCGTCAGAGGCCATTATATCGATAATAAGAGCCGGTCGATCGTCCAACCTCCGGTCCACCTTGGTCCAAAACCGCCCACTTAAATAGACCACAGCAGTCTGCCCTCTCAGCTGATCTGTTTTCATCAATGTAAAACACAGAGATCATTAGACAGCTAAGCTATATCACAGATCCTTTCCGCTTAACCCGCGCGCGTGTGTGCATGTGTGTGTGTGTGTGTGTGAGCGCGCATGCATTGGTCCATCTGTTTGTGCACGTGGAAGTTCATCTGCGTATGAGTGTGTAAATGGTCATCTGTGCGTGTGTGAGTGTAGGCGTAGGGGGGAACCTGATCTGGTCTGTGTGGGAGGAACAAGTTCCTTCCCCCCCCCCCCCCCTCTCTCTCTGCTGCTCAGACAGACGGCCTGCTAGAGAGATCAGACTCTCAGACTAACTGGACCAGAAGTCATTAGGACACACTAGACACACAGCGCCTTTTTTTTTTTTTTTTTAAAGCTATTGCTTCCTTTTAAAAAAAGAGAAAACGCCGCGCAGTAAGATTATCTAGTTGTCTCATCGGCTCATAACAGTACAAAGATTTTTTTTAAACAAGACACACAGCGCTTTTCAAACCTTTGTCTCAGGAACCAGCGGGCAGCAGGGACCACTTACACTGAACGTGTGCCCTGAGATTTAATCTTTTGTTACGAGAGGAAAAAACCTGCTCTGGCACTTGAATTTAAAGGGCGAAAAGCTTCATCAACTTCATAGAGCACGCCGTCCTCTGTGAATCTGTCCTTCTCCAGTCCCAAATTTAAATTTACACCTATTCTTTGTCCCATTTGAGAAATACTTAATTTAAATCCGAGAGAAAAAAACAGAAACAACAACTCTAAAACCGACTAGTGTGATTACATACTCAATAAATCGGCTTTGTTTTTCGGGGGCAGTGTCCACTTTAAACTGTGTTTTGGCAGTGCAATCGAGTCAAATATTTGTTGGTTGTTATTCTTTGCCGGGCACTTGTCACATTGTAGGAAAAAGCTCCATAACTGGCACCTAGGTTGCAGTAACAGCTTGTTACAGCATTTCAAACAAAAAGAAATTGGAAACCCCATGTTGGTGCAGCACAGGGGTTGGCCTCCTTTAAAAGAACGGCGCATTTACATTTCACTAACTGGTGGAAAATTGCTGCAGGAATACTGTTGTTATGTGGTATTTAAATGATGTACTATGAAACCGTAGACTGGGTATGGACTGTATTAATGGGTTCCAACACTCTTAATCCTAGAAAACTACAACATCAGTCAAACTATGCAACATTTTCAGGTATCTTTGGTTTCCACATTTGCTTTAAGTTTTATTGCAATAACCAGAGGGGCAAAAAATGCAAAAAACAAAGCACACTTGGCCTCAAAGATGATGATATCACAGAGGTGTGTTGCTGGGAGGTCAGAAAAGCTGTAATGAAAAATGTGACCAAAAAAAGGAAAGGCAACGTTCTACATTTTTGATGCTCTGACCATCTTTGTCCAGTAAGGCAGCGGACACATTTGGAGATAGAGAGATTCTAAAGGATTGAGCGAGTGATGGAAAGAGATGTTAAAGCAGTGAGAAAAGAGAGAGTGGAAGGAAGATGAGATGGATAGACATATAGACAAAGATAAAAAAAAAAGAAACAAGAGGTAAAATGAGGGTAAGTGTGCTAAACACGCTGGAAAGCCATCACCATCCAGACTCTGGCCTGGGCCACTCCAGGGAAAAGAGAGGAAGAGCAGAGGAGGAGAGGAGAGGAGACAGAAAGACCATGTGGAAAGGTAAAAGAGAGGACACTCTCTTTCACTCCACACGGGCAGATGTCCAAACAGCCGTACCTGCAGATTCAATTCTGCTACCGTACCCCCCCCCCCCCCCTCCCCCGCCCCCCCTTTCCCCTTTCCTCAGCCGTTGCTGTGTATTCGTCTAAGCCCTCGCACGTCCCTGACTGCTCTCATCTCGGTGGCCCAAATGTGTGTGAAAGATACAGATTGGAACTACTATCACAACCAATATAAACTAAAGGTAGAGTCACTGAGGAGCTTCAGAATGATCTTTCTCTTGATCAAGCTGAAAAAGCAACAAAGTATGATGGAACCACTGTTTTAATAATAATTTCTCAGTGGAATTTATGTTTAGGGTTTATAGGATGGACCTGAGGAGGATTTGAAAGGACACCAGGTCAAAAAATCATAAAAATGACTCCCAGATATACAAACAATTTATTGGTCATCATGTGTTATTTTCCAGCATTAGGACATTTTCAGAGATAATCTTCAGAAATAACAAATACCATTAAAGTTCCAGCTTGCTGCCTTAAATTGTGTTACATTTTTTGCACCTTCATACATTACTTGGATGTCAATGCCGGTTAAATAACATAGTTTCATTATATAATGTTATGTCACATAAATATACATTTATATTTCATCTTACACATTAATGACAAACAGATCCTATGAAAGACAAACTTGTATTTATTAAAAGCTGTGTGTTTCCATCATGTGCCATAAGTTCTTCAGACTGGACAAAAAGTCCGTCAAAAGTCAAAATGTGAAAGGTTTGTCATGCCCATGATAGGCCTTTTTAAAAGCACTTTTAGACTTTTCAGAAGTGTTTCAAAATATGAAAATTGGAAAACACTAAATGTAAAAAGTTCCTATAAAGCAATAGAAAAAGTAAGAAAAACAAAAAAATGAATGCTGGCTTAAGTTCCCTTAAAAAGTCCTCGAAGTGCTAAAGAAGTCCTTCAAAAGTCTTTGAAATGCATCACAAGTCTGATGAGTCTTCAAGTTGCAGAGAATTGTTGCATTTCATCCGTGTGGTTTGTTTCCTCGTTGTTAACTTCTGATGGCCGTCTTCCTGTCTCGATCTTTGTTCTGGAAGAGACAGAAATCAACGTCGCACATTATTCAGGATTCAACCATAAAGGCTAAAAAGAAAAATGCAGGTAGCTTAATTTAGCGTAAGGACTACAAATGGGAGGTGGAACATAGGTTCACTACACAGCCTTAATTTGAAAAGCTGACACTTTCTCTCCTTTTATCATGTTGGTTTCCTCAAAATCCATCAGCAAGGCAAGCAACTCAAATACTTAAATATGCAATAAACAGGTGAGTTAGACGGCTGTCTTTGATTTAAACTTTCTTCGTAGTCTCATGAAATGGTGCTCTGGAAAAAAAGCAATGCGTATTATGGAAAGATATGTGATTTCCCTGCAATTGATGACACAGTTTTTATGACCTTTACCCCGGGCCTGTAAAGGGAATCGTTGGCTGCAGCCCGCATGCTGTGCATTCGTTGCGATAGCTGATTTCATAACGACATCACGAGCGGCCCTGCGTGATCGCATTCATCTGCGGTATCACAACGGAGAGGGCCTGGATTTCCTGGCCAGCGAGAAGAGCTTTCTCTATGTGGCCAGGAAAGTAACATCACATTTTCCCCTCCTCAGCTCAGCTCAGCTCACCTCTGCTCTGCGCCTCAGGCCACCTACCCGTCGCTTCTGAAGCCACAGTCTCGGGGATTTTAACGAACACACAGTTGAGTGATACGCCACACCACGCGTCATCCCTTTCTCGGTGATTACTTTTCAGGGCGGACGTTAGATCGAGTCAAAGCTGGAAAGCTATCTCGGGTTGTTGTTACCCAACTTGTGGTCGGTTTTTTTACAGAAATGTCCAATATTCTTTTTGCAAGTGAAAACTTTATTTCAAAACGGCGGTGAAAGCGCACATGGCTTTTTGGGGGTCAGCTTCTCCGCACTCCTGTCCTCTCCTGACTCTGCTTTCCCCCTCTCAAAACATCTCGGCTAACCCCCTCGGTCCGCCCCCGCTCCCCTCGCCTTCCTCTCATCAGCTGCACACCTGTTACACATTTCCTCTCAGACTGTGCACAAGGTGTAGGTGTTTGGAAAAATCTGTTTGACTGACATCAACAAAGGTGGGTAGGTGTTTGGAAGGGAATCAGGCTGTAATGAGAGAGTGAGCTCACAGGATTTGGACGTGATTGTCCTCCCACTGATTGAGGGTAGTGTGAGGAGACACATGAACTATTACTGTCAATTCCAAAACTCCAGCTGGAGCAGAGGACGATGAGACAAGAACCGTCGCCGTCATTTTGTTTGTTAGTTGACTCGATGTAGTCCATTGCAGCTACAAGACTTTTGTTTTTACGTAACTTCATGTTGATGCTGAAATTACATAAAGTAATCAAAGTGTATTTAAACAGCTTTTCTAGAATATCTGAAGCAGGACTCAACAGATTTATAGGTACGCATCAGTTCAAGGTGTTCCGTTGAACAATGAAAAAAGCCAAAAGAACAACTTTGTCTTAGACGCAAAACAACAAGACAATCAAGTAGTGTGTAAAGGTACTTTGGAGGACACCGCATTATGTATTTATCTCACCTAACAAAGGGCTCAACCAATCATTTACAAAACCGAGAATGTGAATTTAGGTTCCCACTGTAATGTCTTCAGGATTAAGGAGCCAAGGAGGTTTGTCATGGACGCATATATTCACCAAGTGTAATTGTCTCTATGAATTGGGCCTCACAAAAGCGGTGATATTGCTGTGCTTTCTACTAACAGAAACCGTAAAACCAGTGCAGCCACGAGACCACTGTAGCCATGAGACCATGAGACCAGTGCAGCCATGAGACCATGAGACCAGTGCAGCCATGAGACCAGTGCAGCCACGAGACCATGAGACCAGTGCAGCCATGAGACCAGTGCAGCCACGAGACCATGAGACCAGTGCAGCCACGAGACCATGAGACCAGTGCAGCCATGAGACCAGTGCAGCCACGAGACCATGAGACCAGTGCAGCCATGAGACCAGTGCAGCCACGAGACCAGTGCAGCCATGAGACCAGTGCAGCCATGAGGCCAGTGCAGCCATGAGACCAGTGCAGCCACGAGACCAGTGCAGCCATGAGACCAATGCAGCCATGAGACCAGTGCAGCCACGAGACCAGTGCAGCCATGAGACCAATGCAGCCATGAGACCAGTGCAGCCATGAGACCAGTGCAGCCATGAGACCAGTGCAGCCATGAGACCAGTGCAGCCATGAGGCCAGTGCAGCCATGAGACCAGTGCAGCCATGAGACCAGTGCAGCCATGAGGCCAGTGCAGCCATGAGACCAGTGCAGCCATGAGGCCAGTGCAGCCATGAGACCAGTGCAGCCACAAGACTCTCTGAGGTGTTTTCTGGAAGACGCTGTGGAAAACTGGAGATATTTATCAGTGGAGAATAAAGTACTTGTGAAAGTTTAGAGAAAGTGGGTACATTAAATAATCTCACTCAAAAACCGAGCGTGACATTTGGGTGATTCACCAAATCATCATCATCATCATCATCCGATTACCATGGAACCAGCACTGCCAGCACCCAGCGACGGTTGAGGAAGCACAGCTGTAGCTGGCGTGGGCGGTGCAGCCGAAGTCGGACGGGTTCAGTCAAAACAGAAGGAGGGGGCCGCGAGGCCGGCCCGGCAGTCAAAACAAGCTCCCCAAGACTAATACGGCACGGTCGGATGACACCCCCGCTCCCTCTTTCTCTCCAAATACCCCCACACACAGACGTGCCGCTGACCCGAGGGTGATTTGTCCGACACTAATACGATTACCCGATGATGTTTATTTTAGATGCGACGTGATGATATTGCCCTACTGCAACAATATTGTTGTTTTATCAAGGTCTTAACTTTAACGGGTAGAGAGTAAACGCTCTCGTCACGGCATCTTATCAACCCCAATTCAAACTTTGATGTTGTTTTTCCGAAACTCAATCCAGGCTGTTCCCTTCACCTATAACTGTACATTTTCCATTCTCTCTCGCTCTCTTTCTCGCTCTCTTTTTCCTGCACAACCCATTCCATCAAATACAAACATCTAATTTAGTTCTCGGCTGCATGAGGAGAGGGATGACTGGTTGGAAAAAATAATTCCTCTTGGGTACCGGCCCGATAATCATATAAGGAGATTGGTATTCAACCATGAAATGAAAAGTGTAATATCCCTTTAGTCGGTTGACTGAAACTGTGCGCCTGTGCGTCAGTTCCCTTAAGTGACTAACAGAAGCTGTAATTACTCTCATGAATGACCCTCGAGGAGAGAGGAGCGTAGGAAGCACACTGAAATGGTGCATTAATCAGACATTTAAATCAAGCTCACGCCAAATAAGCCGCAGACTACCAGACATGTACTTCTGGCTCACTGCGGTTTGATAATAAGCATCCCGACGGCTTCTGATGGTACTTGATGTACCTTGGATTGCCTAATCAGTTGTAATTCTCACTAGGCGGCGACACATGCGTCTAATTGTTCCCACGTTTGTATAATCGGCCACGAGGGCCCCAATCCTTTCTCGCCAGTCTCGGATGATTTCATTCTGCTACGTTACACACCAATCGGCACTTTATCGTCAGCACCCTGCAAGAGCCAATATGTCATTAGCTTTTAAGATATTGTTTTAAGGGTCTGCACCATCTGAAAGGCCGGGTTTCTGACTTTCCCTGTGTTATAGATTTATTTAGGATCTGCTCTTTGCCCGGCTCGGATTTCTGTAGTTTTGCTCCAATTTGCTCCGTGAGCAGCCCTCTCCCTGGAGGCCCAATGACAACAGAATGATAGTTTTGCTAATAGATTTTGTTAGTTATCTGACACGACTTTTTGTGTTGGTGTTAAATTAGGGTTTAACTGCTTCCATGTGTTCTAGAAAATTACCGCCGGTTCCGTGCATGACGACTGCACACATCCATACACAAAGCCAGGCTCTCACACTGGACGTGGACAGGAATATATTTGCAAACCGCCTGCAGTGTATTGGCTGCCTTCGATGCCCCGCGTTAACAAAGCATGACACGGCAGCCAAAGCTCTATTTCATGATGCACCACGCATGGACTCCAAGTCAACATCAACATTATCAGAAAATTAGCGTAATTGTCGTTTCATCTCCGACCTCAAAACGTCTACTTTTTTCCTCCCAGTGAGAACAGACCAATAAGCAGAACTGCAGTCATTAGTGCCCTGCTGCACATGCCGTATGCATGCATTTAAGGTCTCTAAAAGCTGCACGCTTCATTTCATCTCTATAAAAGAGGCAAAGTGTAGTTTCACCACAGTCAAAAAAAACAACTGTCCAACGTGGAGAATAAATAGCTAAATTGATTATCCCACTGAGTCGTTGGCTATTTGTCTGCCTCTCCTTCTCTCCCTCTCCATCTCTCTTTCCACAACTTCCTGCACACCATTAGTTTAGAAAGTGTTGAAAGCACAGTTGTGATCCAAAGCTCCTTTAGTGAGTAATTTTTTTCCTTTTTTTTTCAGTGGAGGGGGGTGTCTAAAGGAGCAGTGAACTGCCGTCTGGCTGCTAGACGAGAAAGAAAAAAGGTAGAATTGAATGCTTTTCGATAAAAGTCTGAGTGTGTCAGTATTTCTGTGGTCATGCATGTGTGCGAGTGTGTATTTGTGTCATTTGTGTGTGTGTGTGTGTGTGTGTGTAAGCAGCAAGGGCGTTTCACAGGGAGCGGTTTCCAGGCTTCTTTAACATCACCATCAAAGCTAAACGTCAATGTGTTTCTAATAGCAGCAGCTGAATTAAACACTGGCTGTACAGGCCTCAGCAGAGGATAAATCATTTACAGAACAATTAGCTCATTTGTTGCTTCGCTCTGCACTGCCAACGACTTCCAGACACAGAGAGCCAGCCAGGGTCTGTGTGTGTGTGTGTGTATGTATAAATATATATATATATATATATACTGTATATACATGGATGTAAAAAAATCATTCTCCCTGTCACTCAACACACACACACACACACACACTTCCACAAAACTACAGATAAGTCAGTTTCCAATTGCATGGTGCAGTTTCAGTGGCAAAGCTCTCCATACGCCCAGCTTTCCATCCACCCACAAAAATCCACACAGAGCTTTACTGCAGCTCAGACATAAATCACTACTATTTGTAAAATGAAGAGCTGAATTCATCATCTGTAATGCTGGCCGTTTTGCTAAATTTGCACATGTCTTTTTTTTGTTTCTAGAAATGAATTTAAGTTGAGGTTAATTCAGGGTCTTGCCTCGAAAAGTCTTATAAAACTCAACTTACTGTAGCCATCCCAAAAGGAACAATGGCCTTTTAAAAGCCACCACATTATAATAGTTATATTTTTCCCAGATTTTTATTTAGTTTCCAAACATATAAATTCTTCTTTAATTGATCAGATTTTAAATATTGGAAAATGTTTGGGCTTTTCACAGACAGCTTAAAAGGAAAAGCTCAGCAACATTGCTTTTACTGGCAGATGAACCTCTGTTTCTGTTTACATTTGTCATTGACTTGAATTGACCTTCTCACTGCACTGGGCCAAAAGTAATAAACCACAGTTCTGGACTGCGGAGGAAGACGTAATTATGCTTCAAGCGCTGTATCCTCAAGACAACAAAGAAAACAAATTAACCTATTTCAAAAAGCACTACCATCTCAATACGATTCAGCAGCATGATGTGGATTCTCATGCTGCCTTCACCTATGCAAAAAGCATTATGTATGTAAACAAACTGCAATGGTGCAGGTTTCCTGCCGTAGGTTTAAAACCAGGCACCTGACAGTTTCCCCCCCGATCAGCAGAAGCAGAGAGGAACAGGATATCGGCATCAATCAAGCAGAGAGCGCAGGGATTTCAGCAGCGCTTTGCTCAGCTCCGCCCTCAGCCCTGAACATCTCGTGCACACGTGTAGCCATCGGGACCCGGGCGTGTTTGCACAGCGCTTATCAAAGAGTGACCCCTGACCATAAGATGCTTGTGTCAATGTCCCACAGTGTCGGGACAACATGGTGGGTAACTTAATAATAGTGAATAAATAAATATATTCAAAGGTACTCACTAATATGCTATTCATTTTACTTTAGTCTCACTCAGGAAATTTCCACTGTTCCCCAATCGGCCCTAAACCTCTAAAGACACATCTTGAGTGTTTTCAAAAATGAAAATGTCTAAAATAAACAGAAGCAGTGAACCGCATATAAGTAGCCATTGAATTAGCCACAATTCATGTTTTGCCGCAAAGATTTGTGTTTTTAGAGGGCGTCTTAATATTCAATGACTGTGGTTCAATCATCGTTTTCATATATCCTAGAATAAGATTTTCTTTCATAATCATGTGCATAAACTCATAGTCACATTAGTGTTCCAGCAAATCTACATGTAGCCCTTTCTGTGCAATAGTCGTTACTAACAGGGCTGTTTGTTTTGCAACAGTTATACTGTATACACTCATAATAAGAGGAAATGAGCGTACACTTTTCTCACTTTCCCCCTCTCCCACATTGAAAATAAGCATAATTGAAGCAGCTGCTCTAAGCGGATCCGACAGCTGTGATGAACCTCAATGACCATAAAAACATACAAAGAGAGCACTCAGGACACAAAGTCTCATTTTACCTCCACAATCGTTTCCTCTCCGTAATCACCGTCACTGGCTCTGCCCTTTAACCCACTTAAACACACTGTATAGTCATTTTTCCAGGGAAAATTTAAATTCTTTCAGGCTCTTCCAATCAGAGTTAACCATTTATGTGCCAGGTGAGCCAGCAATCCTTTACGATTCTGCTCAAACGACTAATTCCTCTATTTCGTTGTTTTCGTTGTCAAAAATCCTGTGAAAAGACCAAAACCGACAACAAATTGATTCTCATCCAGAACCTGCTCCTGTTCTATTGTCATGCAAAACCTAAAGAAAAGACATGAGTGAATCCACCAAATGCGTATTAATCCACCGCTGAAACCCCCTTACGCCTGTTTGCTAAAAACGACAGTGCCCTGTAGTTCCATTAATATACTGAGCCCATAAATGTCTATATATCTGTCAGCCCAACCCAGCAGGGAGGTTTATTTTATGCGCATGTTCCACTGAACACACAAAGCGCATCAAAGACAAAACTTCACAGTATTCCCCCTATTTATCCGCCTGTTTGCTCACGTGAATCCACCGAGGGGGGGGGAACCGACAGGTAATGACTTTCACCTGGATTCACCCATTCCACGCACTGTCAAAACAGTACGAGTCCGCCGCTACTGAGCTAATAGGAAACTGTGTGTGACTGAGGTCAAGAAGGATAAACTCGGTGAAGGTATCCACAGTTTCCAAAGGGCTTTCTGCGCAGCGTGCATTAACAGGTCAGTCGTGCGTCTGCGGCAGCGGGTTGACAGCAGCAGATAGTGTTACGCAGCTCCCCCCCCCCCCCCCCCCCCGGGCCAGGGCCGACCTCCGCCAGGCTGATCGATACGCACAGAGCTGAGTGAAACCGGATGAGAAGGACGAGGAGGATGAAGACGAAGGGCTCGGGGGGGGGGGAGGACAAACCCGAAACGGAGGGACCGAACCCTCTGATTTGATTCCAGTTATCTCTCAGCCGAGGACGTCTGGGTCTCAGACGCCCGAGGACGTGTGGGGCTTCCACTCGCAGAGGTTCAGAGGGGAGTCGGGAGGGGAGGGCGAGACGGGTTATCCCCCCCCCCCCAAGCTAAAGGGTCTCCGGGTTTAGACACCGAGGAGGGTATTAGCTTTCACACACTGCTGGGGTAACGGGGGGAGGCTGCCAGATGTCAGCTCCTTACCCATAAATCCTCCTAAATGGGCAGCGGCTCGGTCAGGAGGGGGGGGGGGGGGGGGGGGGGGGGGGTTGAGTGGCCTTCACCTCTCTATCGTCTCCTGCGCTGACTGGTTGGTGTTGGTTAAAGTGGGAGCTGCGTTCATGCACACTTGCTTTCAGTCAGATGAGAGGATCTCTTCATTCCCTGTTCATCCAACTGAACTCTTTTATTTTTATGCTTAGAGTCTTCTTGATTATTTCTATTTCCTGTGTTGAATCAATCAAATGTGAGTTGAACTTTGCACTGGATCAAGTTCTCCCTTTTTCGTATCTCTATCAAGTGTGAAGGAACGGCTACAAAACTGTGATCAGAAATGCAGTGAAAAGGATGAGTTTGCCTATTGATTATTGCTCCTTTTGTCGCTTGTCGGTGAATTGAATCTATTGCTGAATTATTAACCTGTGGCTAATTAAAACAAAACCCTGAAAATGCTTTTGCTAACTTTTTTAGAACATTAGTTACATTTAGACATCGCTGCAGTTGTTGATATTTGCATCAGAGGTCAGTTCTGCAGTAGTTGTGATTAAAAACTCCTCCTTTTCGAGTTGACGTCAATACATTCTTGAAATTATAGACATGGTTTTGGAAGGATGTCACGGGTTCCCGGTCATAAATCTGACTCACTTCTTCAAATTCCTAATCCAACCAAAAAGAAAGAAAAACACCGCAGTTGGAAGTTGGACGCATTTGTCATGCTCGTCTTCTCAGTTCACCCGAAATGTCAGTTTCAGAAAGGCCCTCGAACTTTGATGCCACCTGCTCGAGTAAAACTAACCCCCCACAGAACAATCACATGCAGTCCTTCACCCCCCCCCCCGACGGAGGATCTTAAAAGAGGTCCTGCTTTTTAATGTCCCTCAGGGCCAATCAGGTTTATAGGCACAGCCACTGATCTCAGGTCAGCTTTAAACACAGAGTTGACCCTTAAGCGGTGCACAGTTTACTGAGAAGGAGCCTCGTTCTGCACTGTGATCAGCTTTCACTGTTACTTCTCTGTTCTACTAAAGTGACTAAAGAAACACAATATAGTTATCAGCGTTGTATTGATCTCATAATCTTTCATTGAATAATAATTGTACTACTACTGTTTCCATGGAGATTTGACTACTTGGGGGCTTTATGTTTTATTTGATGCAGACTCTTTTATTTCTTACTGATTTGTAATTTTCATCCGCTCACCATTTTCCTCTGGTTGCTGAGGCAGAAAGTACAGATGTGCTTTGGCTGAGCTGATTGGTCAGATCCACGGCTGGGGGAGGAGTTGACATGGAAGAACGGCGGTGAGGGGGCGTGGCACGGCTGGCCGTCATGAAGGCCCTCGCCCAGGAGCAAGACGTTCCCCAGGTGACTGATGTAGCTGCTCGCCAGACGTAGCGTCTCGATCTTCGACAGCTTCCTGATCGCGAAATCGGAAGGAGGAGACAGAGTCAATGACAACACAAAATACCTCAAAAGTGTGCAAAAGTGATCCGAATAAAAATAACCACAATCAATGTGGTTTAATGTATTTTAAAACGAGGTGCAACATACATATAAAATATAGACAGTGATATGAGATAAGTAGACGCTGACTAAAATCCACTCATAGTTACAGGCAGCCTGGCATAAACTACATTACACAGTTTGAATCTAAGGTGGAAAAGGTGCACTCGTGACCCCCTGAGGAAGGTGCCACAGGTGGCGGGTGGTGCCTCGGTACCTGTCTGCGGGCTCGGTGGGGATGAGTGTGCGCAGCGCCGTGAACGCCGTGTTGACAGAATTGGTGCGATCTCGCTCCCGCGCGTTGGCCGCGGTCCTCTGGCGAACCTCCCCGTGGGGGGGGGGGGACCCCTGGGGGATGAGCCTCCCCATCATGGCCTCCACGTCCACCCCTCCGCCCCCCACCGCCCCGCACAGCTTCCTCTTCCTGTTCACCTTGATGTGAAAGGCCGTCGGCGACGAGGACAGGCGGAAGTTGGAGGAGTTGCGGTCCTCGGAGCCGGAACCCTCGCTCCCGTTCTCCTCGTCGTCTTCGGAGAGGAGGGCGATGTCGCCGTACAAGAAGCGGCCCGCGGGAGGCGCCGTGCGCAGCATGGCGAACGTCATCTTCGACGCGTCGGCGCTCTGTCAGAGGCAGGTCAATCAACGAGAGGCTTCCACTTGTCGACGGAGAGCGCCGGACCAAATGTTCTGTTGTTGTTGCTGATTAAAGGGGATCAACACCGTGCAACATTTACTTTACCCCCAAAGTCTCTTTTAGTGAAGCCAGGTGAGCCAGAAGTAGCCCTTATGATGCAGGGTTGGGCTGGGTTTAAAAAAAAGGTCAACCAGTTGATCCTAAGTCTGTGGTCAAGAGCAACCTGACCTCAGCAGCTGTGTTTTTCTCTCCTGGTTCACACAAAAAACACTTCACATCCCAAAAAGGTCAGTTCTTCTCTCTGTTTAATCCTTTAGAAGAAGGGAAGTGGATGTTCTCCTCTAGACCTTTTTCTTGTTCCTTTGTTTCTATGTTTGTCTGTTTCGATTCCTGTAGCAGATACAACTCCCAGGCCCAGGTCTCTCTCTCTCTCTCTCTCTCTCTCTCTCTCTCTGACTCTTTGCTCCACGTGTGCCTGCTGTCTGAATGTTTCCGTCTGCCCCTGGTCTTATAGCCGGTGGGAGGGCCGGAGGTCTCCTCCGCTCCTCCCTCTGAGCGCAGAGGGTCCCTCGGCTGCTGTCTAGAAGCAGGCCAGCGAGACCGGAGGCAAGAGGCAAACCGTCGGCAGGAGTTTGTTTTGGCTGCACGCTGGTTTGGTTTCTGGGGGGAAATCCACCCTAAAGCAGCTTTGCGTGACCCTGGCCTGCTAAGTGTGTTTGGTGACCTTGGTGAGCTTCTGACACACATATTGCTTTCAATAAGAGTGTTGAAAACATTTTTTGTTTAGTGGGTGTCCTCAGATGTAACGAACACATGAAAACACTGTTTTTATCTGACTGGAGTAAAAATAATTGGATCTTGGACAGTGCAATAAAGTGTCTGAGACAACACTGATTCTAACTTGGTTGGTTTTCCCATCACGCCGCTGCGAATGCATAAAGTACGAACCCTACCTATTCCAAGTTGTCGTTCAAAAAGAGGTCTGCCTCCTGTTTTTCAAAGCCGGGTCTGACAGGGTATGCAAAAACATATTGACGACAAAGATTTGCAAGAACACACAACTCCGTTTCTCAGTCTCCATTTGCATCGTGCAATTCCGATCATGCACGCACTGGTTTCCGAGGCAGGTCTCTCAATTTTCTACGGCACTTTTTTTTTCTGCAGCTTCCGAGCAGTGGAGATCACAAGAGGTCGCTTGCGAACCATTTCTGATTAGCGAGCGGCAACAGGACACACCCACACACCGGGGGTCGTGTCCTTTCACACAGTTGAAGTTCACAGTCTGTCGATCCAACCGATCCTCTTACCTTGTTTATTCATAAAGTCTGTCTGTCATTTGGAGACATTTTCCAGATATCTTCATTCACCGACATCTCGCCGAGATGTGTTTTGTGCTCTCTCCTGTATTTTGTGGGTAGCTTCTCAGGACTCGCTGGGATCGGATGTTTTTGATTAACTGCTTTCTGGACAGCAAGAATCTGAGGAGCTTGAGTGGTGAAGTAAGAGTTTGCCTTTCTCCCTGTGTCTTCCTCCCCCCCCCCCCCCCCCCGCCCCGGGCCTCGCGGTCGGTGTTGTGTTTGTCCCCGGGCCTGCAGGCTGGGGGGGCGGGGGGGGGAATGGTCCGGTTCAGGCTGGTTTATTCAGCCACAGCCGAAAGGCTTTTCTCTGTGCGAGCTGGGACGCCGGAGGGTCTGAATGTCGTTTTTCCCCCGAGGGATTCAGACGTTTTGGGTGGAGTGTTTCGGTGATGAAGGGGAGGCTCGGGGGGGGGTTTATAGCCGGGGAGCCGATACTTTACTCACATACACTCCCTTTTACAATCTGTCTTCCTCTGAAAGAGAAGAAAATATGAGAGCCGGCAGCAAAGGGAGCAAAGACAGAGGGAGGAACGGAGAAAACAGTGGGAGAAAACTAATGAAAGACAGAATAAAATGGATCCATCTATCTAGCTACACATAAATGACCTGTGTGTGATGCCGGAGAGTTGCTCTAGCATGCTACAACATCAGATGCTCCCTTAAGACTTTACCAAATCCTTTTTACAGCTCTAATCAGATTTCCCCTCTTAAGTAAAAAATGGTTTTATTGGACACAATTGTGTAACTTAACTCTTAGTTCCAAGAAACTTGCTGAACTTTACATTGTTTCCTGCTTCAACTGTGCAGTGGTTAAAGGTTGACCTATGAAAAAAAATCAACTATGAAATTCATAATCCTCAGTAGTGCATCATTGAAACCCTAAACCCTACTGCCACTGCTGGTATGCCTCTTTTGTGTAGATTGGCAACCGTAAACTGCTGCTAAAAAGGAATAGGACAAAACATACAGTCACAGTTACACAATGCTACAGGCAGCATTCATCAGACTCTCGCTCTTTTCACCTCATCTGTACATATTTCTTTGTCCTTCCTCTCTCTCTCTCTGTATCTGTATCCACCCATAAATCACAGTCAGGGTGTTCATGCTTTGCTTTTCACAGAATAGAGGTCAGAGCTGCCCGCTTGGAGCAGTCAGGATGGAGAAACACTGAATTTCTCCACTTAATGTACCAAGAAAACCAGGGTTGCCAGTCGTGGTGGGAATCGCCAGAGGCCTGCGGTACGAGATTATTACAATACGTAAGTAACAATACAATGCGGTTGTGATTTTAAACAATTTGAGCTAGGTTGATTTTGATCTTTTGTCTGTTTCAAATCATCCAGTTTGTCAATATTCACTTTCAAGGTTCAAGTTTTGACTCCAGCAGACAGACTTGATACCTTTTGTCTGCCAAGCAATATCTCACGATCCTTTGCCCTGTCAACATTTTACTCCACCCCTATTTGGATTGCTGCTTACAGTTTAAGATATTCAGATTCTCAATAAGTTTCCTTCAAATAACAACTGCTGGAAAACTCTCACAGATATTGAATTCAACGGAGGAAAAAGTTTTACATTTCACGGTTTGCTTTATAGTTTTCCTGTCTCCTCCAGCTCTCATTGGACACATCCTGTCACTGGATATCAAATGTGTTTTATAAAAGTGGCCTGACTTGTCAAATGTGAACATCTGAGACTCAGAGTGGAATTACATAATGTCACTCATGAAAGAGCCCTGCCCACGTGCATCCAGTGCCCTAGGTCCTCTGTAGTGACCTTCAGCACATATCAGATTCCTACACCAGGGAATCACCTTCGTCAGAGACCCAGATTCAACATCCCGTATCAATTCTGTTAAGAGTTATGTTGGTTTTGGATGGAAAAAGAAATAGATTGAAAAAGAACAAAATCACCCAATGAAAACAAACTCTTTCACACACTGCAGTCCACTCCAACAGCTCATTGCTCTCGCAAAGGAGAAAACCCTGGCAACATGTGGTTTGTTTCGGGTTCTGTTTTTTGAGGTATAACGGTCAGAACTCTCTAAAGTCAGAATACAAAATCAAGCACCTTCTCTTGTGGTGTGTAGTCTGCCTTTTGCTCAGATTTAAAGTCGGTCAAGAAGTGATGAATCTTCATACAATATTCATTATGAGGCATATTCAGGTATGGGTCTTACTAAAATATCAACTAACAGTAAAACAGCATGTAAATCCAAACCTAAATGTCTTGATTAATGACTATGAGACATGGGTTTGGTTTGACTGGACGTATATGTGAGCTGCTCCGGAGGTGTATTTCCCAACCAGCTCCTCTCGCTGTGGTCCGTCATTACATGCATTAGCATGATCTTACTATGATTTGCATCTCCCTGTGAGTGTGTGGCTATTATAACACAGTATCCATTTCTCCCTGAATCGTTGCCCGCAGGCCAGAGAACATTTGAACGGGTATATTGTGGACTTTAGTTCTTTTGCAATCACACATGGTTGCGTTTGCCCAAAGAATGTTGAATAAAAAGCTACATTTCAGCACTTGAAACTGACATGAAGCTAAATAAAGTGTTGACTCAAGTCTAGAACACAGACTCTGGATTTATTTATCATATCATATTGGATCTGCATTGAATGGAGTGCGCTTGTTGTCAGTAATGGGTCATTTGAGATACTAATATAAACCTTGTAATGTCATTAAAGTGATTTACAAGGTAGAATTGAGACAGTGTATACCATGAGAGAGAGAGCACACAGCTTCTGCAATCAACCGTTGAATAAAACATAAAAAAAAGTAGACACCCTGGACATCTGAACAGCTTTATAGTCTCCACTGCAGCCAATTAAACACATGATTTAGCAAAGTAGTGACACACAGCACGTGGGACAGACACGCAACCTTGTCATCACCATGTCTCTCTCCCAGTGGAATCAATCCTCCTCATATTGCTTTTCCAGTGGTACCAGTCGTCATCACGTCTCTCTCCCAGTAGAACCAGTCCTCACCATGCCTCTTACCGGTCGAACCGGGCCTCACCCTGTCTTTCTCCCAGTGGAACCAGTTCTCTCCACGTATCTCTCCAAGGGGAACCAATTTAATAGCAGTCTCTGTCCCAGTATGACCAGTTTGGCCTCTGTGGTCCCACAGGGCTCCTCACATTAGACGTTCTGACGAGCATCAGGCATTAAGAGTCTCAAACAGCAGGAAGTCCTCCCACACAGAAACTGATCCTCCACGAGCGTGTTAGCATTTAGGATGTTAGCACAACCCAGATACAACTACCAGTACAGCACATCATGGGTGTGACTATAGCATGCACAATAAATATGTCAATACTTATAATAAAATCATCATTTTGGTTGATCTGTGCCAGAGTGCAATTATGTTATTTATTAACATATCCCATGCACGTCCCTTTTTAGTATTGACCTTGAAGTGACCCCAGTGGTCCGTAAAGGTAAACACCATGCGGCCACTGACCCACTGGCAGCTTCTCCTTAGCTGCAGCTCCTGATGTGGCTCCTCTCTTCTGCTAAGTAGAAAATATATCTATCAGAGATGCTTTCAAATGAGTTTCTCAACTCAGGTTATGACCAAAGAGTCAATCAGTCCACAGGAATGAAGTAACTCTGCTGTCTCTTGTACCGGGCTTTACGCGGTGATCACACTCTCACTTTCTACTCTGTTTGACAACGATTGCGCACTTCCAGAGAATAATAATCACATATGTGAATGAATAAGTTGAGTGGTGTTCTCCTTTAAGGACGCAGCAGCCGCAGCAGCAGCAGCACAGTAGTAGAGCCCCATCTGATAGTCATTACACCCCCTCCTCCTCCCCCCGTCCCCTTTCTCCTCTCGCTTGATACTCTCCTCACAGCTCAGACGTATTATTCATTAGTCTGATGAAAAACACCCACCAACTTAGCCAGGTCCAACCTCCCTCACACACACACACAGAGACACACAAAGACACATATACATTTACACACGCACACGGCCCCAACCAAGCTGAACCACTCTGGCGCGGGTCAGGGACCTGTCAAAACTCGGAAGCAGACCTGGACCCGGTACAGTACCACAACGCAGGCGTCCAGAGGAGAGAGAGGCTCCAAGGACCTGAGCTATTCTCCGCTGTCCTTGGACCGTCGGTTTTAAGCTTCCATTGAAAGTGATAGAAGGAGGGGGAAGACTTTCTAGACTGGTTATCGTGCCACTGAGCAGACGTTAGGAGGGGGGGGGGGGGGGTCACTACCAAAAGCAGAGGAGGACAGCGGGGAGGAGAAAAGGTAAAGGAATAAAGGGACGGGGGGGGGGGGGGGGAGGAAGGTAGGATGGAAAAAAAAAGAAGGAAACAAAGGTGGGAGGGAATGAAGACGAAGGGGAGAGAGTTGGCGGCGGCCTGCCAACGCTCCAGACTTCACGCTGCATTTCATGGAGAAAATGGTCGGAAGTGCTCGCCCCCCCAACTTGCACCCCCCCCCCACCGCCACCATCACCACCAGCCCCAATTTCAGCCTCATTCAGCCTCAGCTCCAGCCACACTCTACTCCGTTTCCCCAGAGTACCAGACTACAGCTGGCCCTATTAAACCGAGAGAGGCAGGGAGACAGAAAAAAGACGGGGAAGGAGAGAGAGGTCACACAACTGGAAGACATCAGTTGAAACTTTGCTCGCTCTCTTGGTTTTCTTTCCGTCCATACCCCCTTTTTTTTTTTTACGATAGAGTTTCTCACAAACACGCTCGCGGTGCACCGGGTTCAAACACATAGTAAAAAAAGCTATTGTTTGATTCGACATCCCTCAGAAAACTGTAAAACAATGAAAGAGATGCTGGGAAATTAAAGTCTGTGTGACTTTTATCTCGCTTGTCTGAGTGCGTCTGAAGGTTGTCGTCATGCATACGAGCTCTGCTGCGGGAGGCTGTCTCTTCGGGTTTGTTTGAATCTTTCAGCATTTGTGAACGCTGTGGGGCAATAAAATAAACTTTGAGATATTGGAAGTCTGTTTCCAATCCATTATCTGGTGTTCACTCGTAATTTGCTTCACTTCCACTGCAGCTTGTCTGAGTTGTCGTTTAACCTTGAAGCTTTTTTTGTGTGTGTGTGTGTGTGTGTGTAACAATCCGTCCGTGCTTTAGAGTAACTTAATTACACACCTTCACAGTCACGCGGATTATTTCCACTGCTCTGGCCACACAAGGCCAGATCACCTCCACTAGATCCCGAGGTCCAGCACAGTCACTTTGTGTTTGTGGGTTCAAATCGGGCAGGACACTAATGGCTAAACACAGGCGTTACATTGTCGATCAATAGTCCGTTTACCCGTCCACGTGCATTATATGTCCATCAGTGCTATATCTCACTGTCAGTTATTCATTATGTGGTAAATGTAATGATGTTCTTGATGTCACATGATATCCAGACCACTCTCCACACTCTTTGCATTTTATTCTAGTGAAGGGGTCTGGTTCGTGTCAAAAGGAACAAAGAAATCACGTCACAATTTGAATTTCTGCAGCCGATCTACTGAGCAGAGTGTAGAGCTCTCCTTTCATGACTGTTAGCCTGGCAAATAGGGGGCCATGGGACGGGGCCCCACCTTGAGCCCCTTAACTAAGACAAGTTGTCAATTGCCTTTTCTGAAATATGGAATGTACCCAGTATTATTTGTGAGAATATGATATCTGCACAAAGCATATGCTTTTCTTGCACACCCTCTCCACCTGTTTGCATGTCTCTGCAGCGCTGGGCCCACGGAGAAATGGACCACGGCAGGCGTCCCCGCTCAGCCTCCTCAAATAGATCCAGTTCGGCGCCCGAGCTCCAGATATGGAGCATACAAACAATGTGTTTTCCAATCTATATATCTATACATAAAAAAACCTCTTCTATAGAGCAGCCAAGTACAGTCACTAACAGGTGGGTTTGCACAGCAATCTGGCAACAAGGGGCTGAAGAACCGGGGGAAGATTTACTGAAGGTGATTAGTGGATTGAAGCCAGCTTGGTTTCCTGAGCAGGTGAAGTGAAATGTAATCAGGGAGTCCAGAGGAGCCCAGATTGGACCCATGTCCCTACCACACACACACACACACACACACACACGCGCGATCCAGGCAGGACCTCGTTGTGACAACTGTGACAGTTACAGGAATGAGGGACTTGAAGAACCTACCTATATGATATACAGTATGTGTTATCATATCATACTAAATTGTCTGTGACGGTGACACAAATAAGTGTCAAATCAAAGGGTTATATGCTGCCTTTTTTTTGTTTTGGAATAAATATTACGTGTTTCATTGCAAAGTGGTATTGTGTCTTTGACCATATTTGTTGCATTAAATCCTACTGGGATGTTTTCTGAAATTAATTGGATGGCCCTACTTAGAAAATGCTCCACCAGCCGTCATTGCTATTAGACTCCTGTTTCCTGTTGAGTGAACGTTGGACACAGTCGGAAAATGAGGAGAAATTAACAGCATAAGTATTTATGTGGATTGGCCCGGGGTTGACTGGGCGCAATGCTCTTCTTCATGTGAGATATTCGGTGTATTGGGTCATTTTCCTCGGGGCAAACTGCCAAAGGCTTTGCTACAACTAAATCTGTTCATCAGGCGAGTGCAGCTGGCCTTCAGTCTATTCATGATGGAGAGCAACCAATAATAAAAAATGTGAGCTGTGATTACTCAGCTTAAAAAAAAAGGCTGGCTCTGAGTAATTGACAACATAAAAAAAAGCAGCTCCCCAGCCTTAAAGACTGTGGCCAGTAGCAGCTCTACGTGGTGGATCGGTAGAAGCAGACTGAGAAGAAAAATCAGCTGTGATGTCATTGCCACTAATGAGGTGGCGGGAAAAATTAACCACCTGACCACTCACTCTCCAGCTCACCTCTCTTTCTTTTTACTTTCTCTTTATTTGAATTTGACTGCTTTCTTACTCACTTTTTCTTTTCCCCACGTCTGCAACTATCTCTGCTTTCCGCTTATATATGTTTTTGTGTTTTCTTGTGTTTTCTTTCCCCCGACTGGACATGCAAACTTGGTCCTTCTCTGTTGTGTCACGGCTTGTTTTCGCACTGATAATCACTGCTTTAAGAAGGCAACAACCCCACAACATGACTAAACCTTTATCCAACGATCTGGTGATTATTTTGAGAAGCTTAAAGCTTCCTGTTCAACTTTTGCTAATTCAATACAGTCAGTTAAATTGATGTAAATGTTTCAGGTTTGTACTATTTTACACCATTTAGTTAAAGTTCAGAGTACAGTCTATAATATTCTGAGTTTCTTCTAATTTCCACTCAAATGATTGATCTTAAAGGTCAAAGGTCAAGGTCACCTACACATTCACACCAGTTGAGCTGATACTGATTTCTTTATTGTCTTGCTTATCCAATGGCATTAACTGGTAAATGACACAACCTGAACAACAACAGTTGTCGTGCTGTGTGAGCGTTTCAATCCTATCCCGGATGATGAGGCAAGGCCGTGGGAGGTGTGGGGTGAAGATCAGTGGAATGTGGAGAATAGAAGAAGTGAGGAGAAGAGTTCATTTGTTGAACTTGTTAAGAGAGGCTGAGGGTTGAATTGAAAGCTGTGTCAAACCTTTGTGTTAAGTGTGTGCGTGTATGTGTGCGTTTGATGTTACGATCTTGTAAAGCGGCAGCTGGAGAGGGCTGTCCCCCGAGAACCACCACAGCCAGCTAGTAAACCACGCGCGCACACACACGCACACACACACACACACGCACACACAGATGCAGTCTTTAATAAAGCTATTGCTCGGAAAAGAGACCAGACCCGTCCAATCTGAAGTACTTTCAAGGCGAGAGTGACACGACAACGCTCACATTCATATGGATTTGCGTCCTCACCCTCCCCCCCCCCAAAAAAAGATAGAAGAACCTCATTATTCTGACTTTTAAACCCACAAACCATAACAGATATGTGGCTTATATGTTCAAATGAAAGTCTCATTACCGATGTATGCAAGTACAAGTATTTTGTCCCCATATGGCTCTACTGTAAAACTGTAACTGTACTGTAAAACTGCCCTGTCCAGATGTTGAGGTAGTAATACAAGCCACAGCAGGGGGGCACACCTAGTGAGTGCTATGAAGTCAGTAGCTCAGTGAAACTCATTGGAAGAGGGTTCCACCTGGACGGCCGTGTGAAATATCCATTTTCCGTGTGAATTTGCATGTGTTTGTTTGTATTTGCATGTCTTTGTTTGTCTTTGTCTACGCATCGAGGTGGATAACGCAACAGGAACTAGTCAACAAACAGATAATTGCTGTGGACTGCATATTGAAAAAAGAGCTTTTTCCTCTTTTTTCACCCAAGAAAATACGAGGCAGGTGCCAGTGTTTTTTTCTTCTTCATTTTATGGCAAGTGCTCCAAGCTGTTCGGCATAAGATGCAAGACAGAGCTCCAAAATAGTCTGCACCAGATAATCCCCATATTTGAGGAAACCTACGTTTCTTTGCACATTCAAATATCCTTTTGTCTCCTTTGATTGTAGGAATTATATTGGATGACATCATGGCGCAGCTGACTGGGAGCACACACTCTTATTTTGGAGCTGTGGAAGGTTTCCAGGGAGATGATATAACAAGAGTCTAGATGAGTCCCTCCATTGGATTGTCTCATTATCACACACGCCGCAGCTGCACGACCACTCTGTATACGAGTAAGTGCGTTTATGAGTGTGTGTCCGCATGCATGCAGGCTGCGCGAGCGCATGTGTGTGTGTGTGTCTGTGACCATTTAAACCCTACTTGCTGTCAATTACCAGAAAATGACTCGTGTGGAGCACTTTCCCTTGAAATAAGAAAACTAATGATAGGGTTAGAGTTTAGGTTAGGGTTGGGGTTGGGTTTGCAGGAAAGTCCTGGACTGAGCTTGTTCCACGAGGACCACGTGAAACCAGGGGCGTTGCCACAGGGCTGCTGGACGCCATCCAAATCTGAACGCTCCCCGTTTGTACCACCACAGATTTTTGGCTTCCACATTTAAAGTTTCTAAAAGTACCTGTTCAAGCTAAATGTATTTGTTACAATATATATATATATATATTTCAATCAGCTCAGTCGATTGTGGAGTTTTTAGCATTGACTGTGGTATAATTAACCAGGGAAAGGCTGCTCACCTTTGACAGATACTTATTAAAAGGTTACACGCAATAAGCTCCACAAAGGTTTGGTTCCTACAGATATTCCTCTCTGGAGATCAAAAGCCTGGTACAGGTCTCACATTTTCTCAGAAACACTGCTTGTTGTCATATTAATTTGTCCACAAATGTTACAAATGTTGAAAGATTCAAGTGATCCAAAGATAGTTTGCTGTCATTATGCAACGCAGGGATGCCCAACAAAAGTCGTCCTCATTTTTTTTATGTCTCAGATTCTTCAGATGAAGGGCGCACTTTTTTTTAGTTTTATAAAGCTTTCAGATTTGTAATAACTAAATTCAGTTTTAGTGCTCAGCTTACTTTAAAGACTTACTATCACAACCAAACATCTTTTCAAATGATCTATATTATACTTAACATCAATGTATTTAACCTGGACATCTTGTACAATCTTCAGATGTAAAATGTTGAATCCAGAGGAAGAGGAGGAGGACAGGAGGAGGTAATAGAAGCAGGGTTTCCGACAGTAGCCCGGACCTGACAGGTTCCCTCATATCCGACTTCATTCAGTCCCGTACGGGGAACCTGCACATGGTAAAACCATCACAGACACACACACGCCCACGCATGCACACACACACACACACACAAAACACACATGTTCTCTCTCAGTCTCAACCAGGAAATGGCTTTTACTCATATCTGTGAACACAAGGACGACAGAGAGACAGAAAGACAGAGGTTGGAGGCTTGTGCCACTGAAGATCAATATCCCATCTGGTAAAACGTGGACATTAGAGTGGAACAATAGGCTCTTCTTTTCCTCACATCGACTGTATTTGAGCCCAGTGCATTGATCGTCCACGGATCAAACTGCTGATGTTTGTGAGTGTGTTACTCGGTTCATCATACCTACCTGACATGATGTGGACATGATTGATGATTTAGCAAAAAGGAATGCTTTGTTTGCACGTGTTTTTTTAATCATATTTCATATTTATTTTTGTTAATTCATGCAAAAAATAATGGCTCATTCTGGTCCGCTCAAAGCATTCTCACTTCCACCTCATTCAACTTCAAACTACGACCTTCTACGTATCACTTTCGCACCACTGTTACTGTGGGTCTTAAACTACTTCCTGTGAAGACAAGTTTATTAAGGAAGAAAAGTATTTAGTTCATGAAATTCAATAAAAATGCTCCCGGTAAGTCTAGTATAAAATAAAACAACCTTAAGAATGAATAGTGCTCGCTCGTTCACCTCTAAAACCCTAACCCCAAGGTCACAGGCAGTGATTGACCCCGACAACTAAAAACACCTCAATCAGTCAGCATCACAAAGTTAACACACCAAACAAAGCGTTTGGGACCTCAATGTGTTCTTACATCACCGACCCAAAATGTCCCCCATCCGGCCCGGTTTAGCGGAGAATGTGATCTTAGTCGGCTCGGTTGGAAAAGATGTAACGTTGCTTGCTGCCACTAGTCGGGGTGAGAGACGGGGAGAGCCAAACGCCTTCCCATAATAACCACCAGACGTGACTCATTCAGCGTGGAATACCACAGCAGCCACAGACAGGTCTCTGGCAGACAAGGGGCAGAAACCTGACCCGGCAGCAGAGTTTGTGAATGGGACAGGAATGAGCAAAACCAGGGTGAATTTCATAGAGATCCAATAAGTTTCAAAGATTTAGGAGTTTAAGAATTCATCAAGTGTTTGGTTTGACTTTAAAAGTCGAGTGTGTAAGTGGCTAAATATTGTGTCCTTTACTGATCAAGTTTAATAAAGGAGGAAACACTGCTTTCTCTCTCTCTCTCTCTCTTTCTTTCCTTCTTTCTATCTTTTTATTTATTTTATTTAACTCCCCGTCGGTTTGATGCTTCTCTTGGCAAGAGAGGGCTCATCATGTCATCATCCGGAGCTCTCAGAGGACAGCACAGGAACAACACATCACCTTGTCAGATATGATTGTAGCTCTGATCATCATCCCTCTTGCCCAGACTTCCCCCCCGTGGAGAGCACCACTCAATTTGAAGACTAACACATGTTGGACAGTCGAATCCATTTTTTTTTCCTCACGTGGAGTCCGTCCAACGCTGGAGGGCCCAAAGAGCCAAGAGTCTAATCTGTGGGCATAAGATAGAAATAACACATTGTTCAACTTAAAGTATGGCAAGGGAGCAAACCACGTGAGCGGTCACATTGCACGAAAACAGCAGGCAGGAAGTGTTTTGCAACAGCGGAAAATCTTCGGGTCCGGTTTGACCACCAGACAGGCGCACTTCATCTGGCCCGCAGGCTGCGGTCAGGGGGAAGGATGCCTTCGGCTCCGCGAGGGTCGGATACATCACCCGACATTGGTCCATGGCTGCCTCCTACACGTTTCTCTTTGTCCTTCTCTCTGCTCTGATAAGCCTGAACCTCGCCCTCTCCTTCTGTGCTTTCTGCCTCCTCCCGCGCTCAACTTCCTCTGCTCCTATGGCTTCATCGCCCGTCTCTCTTTTCTTTCTTTCCAACCGTAGAAACCTTACCTCATCGTGTTTTTGTCCCCCCCCCCCCACTTCTCTCTCCCACCCCACCTCTACCACCTTCCCCTTTAAACTTTCTCGTTCCTCCCTCTCTCACCCTCTTTCTCTCTCTGTTTGTGGTCAGTCACACTTAATCTAGCTCCATCCATCTGTTTCTCTTCATTCATTTAGTCTGGTCTGTTTTCGATTAAGATTACATCAGGCTTTGACCTATTAGTGTGCCGTGATCCTTTTGAAGTCATTCTGTGGTTACAGGTTAAGCTCAAAGCCCACCACTCCTCTTACCCAACATAATACAGTCAGTATTTGGAGGGGGAAGGTTCTTCAAACTTCTCAGCCAGGGACAGAAATTACTTTTCTTCTGGGATTCAAGATCATTAAATCATACAAACTTTTCTTGTCATGTGGAGACCCACTTGGAGAGGGCCTGCGACCCATTTCGGGTCCCAAGTCATAATCCAACCTAGCAATCTATCAACTGCAATATATTGTTCATTTAACTTCATATCCTGAGGATTTCGATTATATTTTGAAGGTGACTTTTCCAACCGGAGTTTCAGCTCTTTATTAGGGTTCAAATCAAGTTTAAATTCCCCAATAAACATAATACAGACCTTTTGAACAAAACCTTATTTTTCTAGTGGCTGTCCTGATTGCCCATTGGTTTACGAGGTACACCACTAGACTGAGACGCACAGGCCTTTTATTCCTGTGGTGCACGAAGCCGCTCGCTTCCCTTGTTTTCTGTCTACTTTCTGCCAATCAAATAAAACAGGAAAAAAATGGCAATAACGTGTAACAATGTATTGTCTTTTACCCACATTAAGAACATATTGTGTTTTACCTATTATACTCAACGGCACTCTGCTGTTCTTATGTGGAGAGCAACAGAAAAAGAAACCTGCTGATCCTAAAATCTAGCAGGATATAAACTTCCTATAACATTAGCACCTATCCCTTATGCCCTTCATCATCTATGATCATTCTAACAAGTATTACATAAGTAAGTCATATATTGTGATTTCCAGATGTACATCCAGATATTATCTCCAAGACCTTAAAGTTTAACTCTGCCTTCCTTCCCCGACTTGGATGACTGAGTAGAGATTGACTCAAAAGTTAAACTGAACATCATCATTACTTCTGGGTCAAAGCTGGGGTAAGTAGCCAATTGGCCGAGTCGTGATGTTAAACTGACATCCATTGGCCTAGTTGTGGCACGGTGGGATGTTAAAGTCATTTAGACTCATCAGGCTAAGTGGACACGGTTTACTGAGAGGTCTTGAACCTCCTCACGTCTGGTTATGGGCAGTTTTTGTGCCAACAGTCCGCAATTAGAGCCGTGGATGAGAGGACATCTGGGCTGTGGGGTCTATGTTGGCTTGGCTTGTGGATGCTAATGTGCGCCAACAGGCTCGAATTCACTTTGCAAATCAACGATTTGTGTTTCTAACACTTTTTAATAATCACTCAATCGCGATGGTCAAAGTTTGCTCCCATGTTGTGACGACGTTAGAGCGAAGACTGACTTGCTTTTACAGTGCGTTGCATTTTCATCACTCGATTTCTGTCCATTGATCAGGATGAATATTTAGTCACATCAACATTTCATATGAGCATTGGGTCCAATGTGAGATGGTTTTCGGTTGTTTTTTAAGCTCTCACCTGTAAACCACCCGCCAAGCACCATGAGCAACCAGTTAGTGGAGCATTGACTGTTTAAAGACCCAGATATTTTTATCCTGGTGGAAAAGCTTTTTGCTTCATTTTAGGCTTTAAAACAAATAAACTTGCAGAGAGATACACCGCAATGCTGCGAGGAACTGAAACCACTGACCAACACAGTCCGTTTCAGAGGGAGAAATGCAAAAAGAGAATCACTTCAAAAGGATATAGGAAGGTAGCTGAGGTTACTTCCTCCTCCTCCTCCTCCTCCTCCCCCCATCACCCGCTTCTGATGCAACCGTCATCACTGGAGGAGCTCACCTCCATCCCTGCTGGAGTCGCACGCATCACTCAAACCCCGCTCTGTCCCGACTGAAGATACTTTCAGGGGGTTTGTGCTTCGTATTTAATCAGCTCGGCGGTGTTTTTTTTTCTTTCTAAAAATTGTTTTGCTCACCTCTCTCCGTGCTTCTCTCCGTCTCCGGTGTCGTTGCAGTGCTTGTGTCAGCGGAGATGTTGGCAGGTGCGTTAGTTCTGTGCATCATCCTTACAGCGTTACCAGGTAAGATACCAACACAGAAATACAGCAGAAGCTACAACTCCTTTTTTCATTAATAGGTATTAAAGTTTAATACCTCATAATAAGCACTAAGGGATTATTATGGAAGGAGACATGAACTGGCATGCCTCACAATTAACTGGTATTTGCTTTCTTCTCCTGATATACAATAAATATGTCACACAAGCTTTTAAACAAGTAACAACAGTCAAAAAACGAATGACTGACTTCCCTCGTGCTCGGTAGGTCCTGCAGCCAGGTGCCCTTGCCTTTTTTGCTCAGGTTATTTATAAGTATTGATTTGACTTTTGTGCAAGGTAGTCAGCCAGGCAGGCAGTTAGCAGCACAGGACGACACCACAGCCGCACACCGATGCTCATTTCCTCCGCCTCAAATCCTGCGTGTCCGTCTCTCAGCGAGTCAGAGCTGCGGTTTGACAAGTCTCTCTCCAAGGAGCCACATTGAAGGAAAACCTTCACTTGTGAGTGGTCACGATGCACAGCTCTTTCAGTCCCCCAGTGTGTGTTCCCCAAACCTTTGGAAGCTTATTTTATACGGCAGCGTCAGCGTATTTTTGTGGGATGTGACAGCACAGTACGGCCCTTCATCTGGATATTGTCTGAGCATTTTAGTTTACTCTTTTTCAACTCTGTGTTTAAACTTGTAGAATTTGCATTTCTTGTCAATTTCTTTGCCTTTTGGGGCTGTTTATTTGGCCTGCAGGTATTCAGAGCGGGTGGAGCGTGTCATTTTCTAGGAGGGATATCTGTGTGTGGGCCGGAACAACCGTCACTCTGCCCTGCCGTTACGACTACCCATCAGGTCTCAAATCCATCTGTAAAAACTTCTATTCAATTTTGTGTTTTCATTTTTGTGAAACATCAAAACTGATTGTTAATAAACCCATGAATAAACTCGACGCTAAATATTTCAAGTTCAGGGCCTTTTTTAATGTTTTGCCACTCCTTTATTCTTCTTTGCGTCACAGGTCACAATGTGAAGCGGGTCATGTGGTTCCGTGTGTCTGCAGAAGGTCGCAGGGAGTTTGCTTACCACACTGACCCCAACGAGGTCAGCCTGTCGTACCGCGGACGCACCCGGTAGGAGGAACAGACGGGGACTCTTTTTTTTAAACGCGAGATGGGGCACAAAGGCGTGACAAATGAATTGCGGCTTCCAGCTACATCGGAGGCAGCTACTCCAGCTGCTCAGTCCAGATTCGGATTGTCCGGCTGAGCGACGCGGGCCAGTACCACTTCAGGTTCGAGACGGACCAACCACTGGGGAGATGGACGTCGCCGGACACCGTCGCTCTCGACGTAACAGGTAGTTTCAAACTCTGAGGCTAAACTGGACCCCGGCCGAGCCGCTGCTTGGGGGGGGGGGGAAATGTGTCAACGTCCGTTTGCGTTTCAGACCTCCGGGTCCAGGTGCATCCGGTCCGGCCCGCCATCATGTTTGGCTTGGGAGAGACTGTGTTTGTAGGCTGCCGGGCCAGAGGATGTGCTGCTCCGGGGCGGAGCCTTGCACTGTACAGGTGTGTCACACATGCCATTGTTTCATCTGTCGCCGTCACTCATCGCTGTCTGACAGGACCCTCTGCTCACAGGAACGGACTGAACCTCGGCTCCCACGAGAAATGGATGATCATCAACCGCTTCGACCAGCAGCATGCTGGCGCGTACGCCTGCCGACCGATCCCACCGCAGAACGTGCAGTCGCCGTCCCTCTCGCTGGCCCTGGGCCGTGAGTACTCTCTGGAAATGACCCGGGGCTGTAAACACCTGCCATTGGCCGCTATGGGAGTTAAATTATTGAAATACATTTGCTATAAACTGCGCTTACATTTTGCTTCTCATCATTGCTTTTCTTTTTTTGTCCGCTTTGTCCTTGTTTCCTACCCTTGAACCCCTCTTTTATCTGCCCCCTCCCGTCCAGATGGTCCCAGCTCCACCTCCATAGGAGTCTTCCCCATGGCAGATGTTTCAGAGGGGGGGTCAGTCACTCTTACGTGCCGTAGTGATGCAGCTCCGCCTGTAGAGAGCTATGCATGGTTCAAAGGTACGGGACAGCAGCACATTTACCATTACAGAGTATAACATGACAGGTAGGGTACACATTTGTTGGCTGGGTCTTGGATATGAGCTGAACATGTTGATGACAGTAGCACATGTAATGTAAAAGCTACCCTTCACTTGGACAGGGGGGAAGTCTTTAAATTATGTATTGAAGCAGAGCAGCTTTAAGTCTTTCCTGGACAAAATGTTTTCAAAGCTTCCTCTGGGATTGCAGGACCCTTTGAAGAAGAATTATTGAAACTTCATCGTCTACATATTACGCTCCTCGTGTGTATTGCTGCACTAATCTGCAGCTATTTCTCCATCTGCTCTCAGACATGGAGAGTGGCAGCATCCCGGACAGTTTTAGGCCTCAGCTGCACCTGTCCCCCCTCAAGTACACGGACAGAGGAGAGTACTTCTGTGTTGCACGCAACTCACTGGGAACAGACCGCTCAAAACCACTCCTGCTCAATGTCACGTGTGAGTTTGTGGGGTGTTTGATTGCAATCACAGGCACAGCGACTTTGACCCACTGTAAACGTCTGCGAATTAGACTAAAGATCTGTGTGAACCCATTTTCAATGTGTCTGTTTTAGGTCCTGTTGTCAATCTGCCTGAGGTGTTCAAATTATTAGGCAACCATTCTATTTGATACTCTCACGGAAACCTTCTTCCGTATATGGATTTAGTGGGAAGTGTAACAATCTCAAACTACTGAATTTTCATAATTTTACTAGTTTCTCAGAATGTTCTTTAAGATGCAACAAACCTGAAGTGATTAATGAATCAACCAATAAGTCAATGAAGATAAATATAATCTGCACAAGTTGTACTTAATATTCTAGCAGAAAATGTCCAACATTCAGTAGTAATGTGAAGGATCTGCTGCTGGTCATACATGATGATGAACCTATAACTGTTGATTGGTGATTGATTACACTTACTGGTTTTTTTCCTGACTCTGGTCCTGATAACATGACTTCTTTCCTTCATACCTTAAAAAATGCTTTTCGTTCCACACACTCCTATGAAAAGAGAGTGAAGCTGCTGCTGTTTGTCCCTCTGCCTGTTTTAGACTCTCCAAAGAACACGCGTGTGCTGCTGACTCCTCCAGCTGACATCCGAGAAGGCTCCTACGTGAACCTGAGCTGTGTCAGCCAGGCCCACCCTGCTGCCAGCAGGTACCACAAATCCTCGCCAGGTTTATTTATTCATAACAACTAAGGTGTGTTTTTGCCCGTTTTATTTCATCATTTTTGCATTTGTCGTTGTCACCTTAGTTCTTAACCATTTTAATTCAGACTTTTTAAAGGTGTTGTGAGTGAGGACTGGCCAACGTTTAAATAGTCACCTGTGTAAAATCTAACTGAGAGTCCGAATCATTATCGCAAAAGATCCCAGTCCTATGCCCATTTTCATCATCATCATCATCATCATCATCATCGTCATCATCGTCATCTTCACCATGCTCCCTCCTGTAGGTATGCTTGGTATCGTATCCTAGGTGACCAGGTGTTGACTAAAGGAACCTTCCAGAACCTGACGTTCCCCTCGGTGCGTGCTCACCACGCCGGTCAGTACTACTGCAAAGCATGGAACCGGTTGGGATACCAAACCTCCCCTGTTGCTACACTCACTATACTCTGTAAGTAGTGGTTTCTGTGCGTGTGTGTGTGTGTGTGTGTGTGTGTGTGTATTATTTCTCAACCTCTACTCTTGAAGTTTAGTGTCTCTCTGGCACACTGCTTTTCATTCTCTTTGAAAAACAAATGTACCAAGAAAAAAACCCTCCCTGACCTTGTGCATCAATGTTTCTGTTCCTCTCTCCAGACCCTCCTAAGAACACCTCGGTTCTTGCCCGCCCCTCAGGTGTGGTCGACGCCGGCCGACCTTTGACCTTGACTTGCAGCAGTCAGGCCAACCCGGCAGTGGACAACTTCACCTGGCACCGCTTGGCTCTGGGCGGGGGCTCTGCACAATGTTAGCATCGTAAAAAATGTGGTTCCGCTCAAGGTTAACATTACAGAATAATCAACAGCTCTCTGTGTAAACGTTGGTTGTCAGTAAGGTTTGCTTCCGTTGGTTCGGAACCCGCCGACAATGCCTGAAACCCTGAGTGCATCTTCTCCCCCCGTCTGCCCTCCTCACGCAGCATGGGGCAGCAGGTCCGGCCCTGTCTTCACCTTCTCCGAGGTTGGCCCCAGAGAGAGCGGACAGTACTACTGCGAGGCCAGGAATCGAATCGGAGCCCACAGCTCTCCGGTCCTGACCGTGCGAGTCCGAGGTGGATAATGATTCATTCACCAACCTTCAGCTTCTAGGCGGCTTCCACCTTTCGCTTCTCGCTCTGTTTCAGCAAACAAGCGTTGTGGTTTTTGTTGTTATAGTTCTACAGTACGTTCTTTTTCAACGTGGGGATTTTCGCTGTCTATTCTGTATCTATGTTATCACTGATAAGCTCGGGAAAACCAACCATGCCCAATTTCAGTGTATTTTTCTGATTATTTATTGTTTGTTCCTGTGAGGGATTGTTTGGAAAGATGAAGTGGTGAAACCTCCCTGTCGCTATGACAGTGTGAGGACCGGGTTCCAGTCTTATGGACCCATTCTGACTGTTTGTCTATATGAGTCATGGTGAGTCATGTATAGCGCTCTCGCTATGAATGGAGAGGAGGGGTGATGAAGTGTTGTGGAAAACTACTATTTGAGTCTAGACAGCTCAAAAAGTGGAGTCAGGTTTGGAAATTGGAGCTGGAAACACACGTCTCAAGTCTAGACGCCTGCAAGGTGATGCACAGCTCTTTCTCCGTTCTATACTTTCTCTGCTTATGTTTCTTTATATCTATTTCACTTCTATGTTCATTACTTCTTGTTTCTGGTCATGTTGATAACCTCTGCTATTGTCCCACGGGGCAGGTCGTCTAAAGGTCATTGCCTTGGCCTCAGCAGTAGGAGTGTCTGCCGGACTCATCACTCTCACAGTGGCCATTATGATCAGGTGACCGGAAGAACAATGAATATTTACTCATTGCCACTCTCATAAGTAAGTATACTTACTTATTTCCCCTGTGTCTTCACAGTAAGAACATGCACAGAGTAGATACCGAGTCAGGAAAGGTAGCAAACAAGGTGCAGTACTGTTTTTTTACTTGTAACTCCACAATGTTTAGTGCTTGAACAAATTAAAATCTCCGTTGGGATAGTTTAAATGTCATTTTTGTCTTTTGAAGACTAAAAACAATACTATATATAATATAACAATACTCTGTTTTGCATGTGTGTGTTGGTGTGTGTGTGTGTGTTGGTGTGTGTGTGTGTGTGTGTGTGTGTGTGTGTGTGTGTGTGTGTGTGTGTGTGTGTGTGTGTGTGTGTGTGTGTGTGTGTGTGTGTGTGTGTGTCTGTATGTGACCCCAGCATCCGCCAGTGACAGCTGACACCAGGTTCTATGAGTCAACCCAACAGACCTTTCCAGTGAAAAGGGGGAGGATGTCCGACATACCGGTGCACAACTCAACTACTGTACTCCACCTGAGGCCTTAAGGCAAAGAACGATAAAGTAAAACACATATCACCATTTTATCTGCATGTGTGTGTGTGTGTGTGTGTGTTTGCGTGTGTTGCTGCACGCAGGAAGAGCCAGAGGACCTGAGTGACAGCGGCCACCCCGCCATTGTTCCTCTGAAGGATGCTCCGCCAATCACAGAAGTGGAATCTCACAGCCCCGCCCTCAACTACATCACTGTCCACTACTCCAAGTTGTCCAGGTACACACCGGCCTCTTCTATTTCTGTCCTCTGCACTACATCTCTCTCTCTCTCTCTCTCTCTCTCTCTCTTTCTCTCTCTCTTTCCTCTTTCATTCACACCATGTGTCTGAGCTGTTGACTATGGCAACAATCTACTGGTTCATACTGCCCCGCATTATATTTCACAAGCACATTGGCCCTCTTGTTTCCTTCTCCATCTGCTGTCATCACCCTCTCTCTAGTCTGCTCACACTCCCCTCTGTCTCTCCTCTCTTTCCTCTGAGATATCCAACACCCTGCTCTCGTTTATGAGAGTGCAATAAATTTCTCATCCCAGTTTTGGACGTTAAAGACGCTCTAATGGTTGTGGAGTGAAAATGAAGACCTGCTGTCATGATCGGAGTCGGATGTTCAGATGGAGTGATTATTTGTTGCTTCAGTGTGGACCAGGTGCAGGTCCACAACCTTCCACTGGGTGGTGATAAAAAGCAGAAGGATTCCTCCAAAGTTGTTTACACTTTACTTCAACAGCCTCGTCGCTGATGGGAGACAAGACGGCAAACCAGGTAGTGCACTTTACAAACCTTATAGTTACACATATTTCAAGTTGTGTGTTTTGCTGTTATGTTTGTATTTTATATTCTATTATGTCTACATCCCTTTATGCATTATACCTACGAAGGTACAATGACAAAAACTCACATACAGTGGGACACAGACGATGTTTGATCAGAAAGGCCAAGTCGTGCCTCTAAAATAAAACAAATAGCAAAGAAAAGGAAAAGTTTAACATTCAGAGTTTACTTGTTTATCTTTAACTATGTACCAAAAATAAAGAGACTCAGTGCCACAAAACCGTGAATAGACACGTGCAAACAAATCATCTTCATCATGTGATCGCTTTACTTCCATTCAGATTGAGACTGTGAGTGGGCTGACGATGCCTGCTGCTGTCCCGGGTCGGACACGTCGTCATGGATTCTCCACCAGACCACGAGGACAAACGTGTTAACCGTTACTGTGTCGCAATGTCTTTCCTTTTTTTTATTCCATGCATCTTTCAATGAGGTAACACCCTGTTGGCCATTTTTCTTACACCCACTTCCTCATTACAGGCCAAATCTTTAATGTGACACTGACAAAGTAAAGTAAAGGTAGATTACACAGTTTGAGTGGTTGTCACAACATCATTTGCATCACCTCGTCTTGAAAGATGATGACCATCAATACTAAAACACCAAATCAAATTAAGCTATCTATAAAGGATGTGCAAGATTTGACATAAAAAGCTTATTTTAAAAACACAACTAACTAATCTTTAGCTTCAATGTATGTTGCAGTCTTTGCAGCTCACAACATATGAGACTGAATAAGGATTGAGAATGAGGGGGTGTAGTCAGCAGTGAGATTACATTTCGTGATAATCTAATTTAGTTTGTCTTCCACAGAAGTAAACATTTGTCAGTCTTTGAGAAAAGCATCATATATATATATTCAAATCTAACACTAATGCAGCAACAAAAAATATTGTGACCATAGAGATATTCCATCAAGAACATCATTATGCACGCTCTTTCTATTCTGTGGTCAATCCACGGCACGTTACTAACTTGTGTATCAAATAAATCAATAAATATTCTCTATGTGTTATCTTTCCTCTAGTGGTAGTTATGTGTGCTTGTGGAGTGTGGCTTATGAAGGAATGAGACCCAGGTGAGCGGGCCGGGCCGGGCCGGGCCGGGCTGATCAGAGAAGGGGCAGCAGGTGTGAGGGCGAGCATTTGGTCTGTTGTAAAAAATGGCAAAAAAAAAACTCCTTCACATTTTACTGACAGCTCCAGATATTTTTTTATTTAGTGTTTGGATCACACAGACATCATAGTAGAAGATGTTAAAATAGTATTAATCAGAAATAATAAGCCGCAGGTCCTCAAAGATCATCATCGGGACATTCCAGGTAGAAAGACATGAAGAAGACTACATCTGGTTAAAATGTTGTCTGTAAATCAAGCAGTTTACTCTTCAGTCTGCTGTTGCTGCTGCAGCACGGTGCAGCAGCGCCACCATGTGGAACAGACCCATGTCAGCACACAGAGAAAGCTGTGTTGGCCAGATTCAACAGTGGTTACCTGTCGTCTCCCACCTGCTGGTGTATAACCAAAGCATATATTGTCACAGTTGTTTTACCGTGTTTGTGTTTTTTTATCTGAGAATATTTTTTCACTGCAGTTCGTACAGTTAGTATTATAGACATAATAAATAATGTAACTGTGGGCAAGTTGTTATCATTTCAATACAATAACCAATGCAAAAATGTGCATCTACAATATTTATTCATCTTGCACATATCATAAATGCCATAATGTGCTACATGCATAAACTTTATTTCAGAGGAGTAACTGGAGAATAGTTTGTAATTTTATGGATGCAAAACAAATCACATAATTTTGCGTCAAGAGCTAAAAATCAATGACAGAAAGCATTTTACATTTGTTCAGATTTCAGATCCAATCCTTTCTATACAATTTATGTTTGTGCCGTTATCTCGGTGGTTTATTTCTGTTATGTTGATCACAGATTGGGTTGAAACCTAATATTTACAGTCTAGTGGAGTCTTGAGAGATACTTTTGACCTAAAATCCTTTTTCTTGGTGTTTGGCTCTTCTGTTAATGTGTCAGGTGAATGTCTAGTAAAACATAGCAAGTAGATGCCACTAGAATATGAACAATAAAAGTAATCACATCTATCTAATCTAAAATGGAATGCACTGCTGTAACACTTTGTTGTTGTTTATGCTGAATATAACTGTAGGCGCAGAGAGTTTTAGTATATAATACTATACATTGGTCATGGAAGATCATGAGTATACACAGTTCATTGGATGTGACATCGTCAGCATTTACAATCTGGTAATGTGCGCTGTTGACAGAAATAGGTTGTAATTGTTGGCATTACGATCATGAAGACATCTGTAACATTCCTCAAATAGACCAAACAAAACAAGTCAGTGGCTAATATTTACAAGGCGATAGCAAAATACTGATTTCAATACAAGAATCATCATTACCCCGTCATGTGGGGATTTGACAAAGACGGAGCTTGAATGAATAATAATAATTATTATTATTATTAATGACATGTCAGGCTGCAGCATATAAAATATCACACAAGTAAAAGATACAAATAAAATGACATTTTTAAGGTGTGAAAAGATTGATGTGTGCTGTGATTGTACAAAATAAAGTGACCAGGAAATATTTTTGCTACTCATTAGCATTACTGATAAATTATTGACACCGTGTGTCCTAGTGTTGCGCTATTTAAAAGTAATAAAAGCGTTTTGCACAAGATCTTTACCGTCTGCACTCACTGCGGCTTGCTGTGCACACTGGCAGCCAAGAGTGCGTCACGTGGAACAAGATAAAAACCTCTAGAAACCGAATAAAGTCCCTTATGGAATGAATCCCTGGGTTTTCATCCAGCGTTCTCGAGTTGAACCTGAGCCTTTGCAGGTCTCAGTGCAACATTCTGCTGTTCAGCTCACCTGTTGGATGTTATTTAAAACTTAACTTCATCTCCTCATATTTTTTTATTTATTTATTTGTATCCTAAATCCAGTGTACGGATTTTAGTATAAATCAATACTTCATGAGAACAGTCAACTTAAATAAAACGTCATGTTTCTTTAGGAGCTCTGTCTTGTATTTTAGATACCGGTTATTGTTTGAGTACGTTGGTCTTGGTGGGCTTTCGAAAGTTCAGGAAGAAGTTAATCTTAAATAAATGTTTTAAGTAAGAAGGACACCACTGGAACAGTGACAGCATTTCATCCCTTCTTCCAACTGCCCCTTGTCGACAAGCCTCCACGTCTTTTGATATTGTCAACCGAGAGTAGAAAAAGTGGAAACGTAGGAGCAGGAATCTCATGTCCGAGCCATTTTGTGAAGCCCCGGTGAGTTGTGATAGTTCTGGAGAGAAGAGATGAGAGCAGAAACTGTTAAGTTCACAAGAACACGTTTAAAGATGTAGATGACTTAAACTCAAAACCAGTCTTGAAGCGCGCGTGTAAGACATTACATGATTTAATTTAGATTAAGGAATGTGAGAATTTGTGTGTGTGGTCATTGATTTATAGGTAGACCTGAAGGCCGGTTTCTGTTCTCACTCTGTTGGCCGTGCGTTAACCATTGAGACAATGCAATGAAAACAAATAACAAAAACACGTCCAGGTTCTCACCCTCATGGCCGTGGATATCCAGGGCAGAAACCTGGAAATTCTGGTGTAGACTCCGGGTTTCTTGGCCATGGCGCAGCCTATTCCCCAGCTCACCACCCCCAGCAGGCGATACCGCTTGGTCTTGGACAGACAGTCCTCCGCCACAAAGGGGCCGCCGCTGTCTCCCTGAAACCACAGAAGAGATTACAGCGCTTCCCAAACATTTCCAACAGCTTATTGACAACCAGGTACACGCATCAGGAAAACGTAAACCTTTAGATTCTAGTTAAAAACAAGCATCCGATTAAACCGAGCACACCCGCATGAGGGCAAAGAAACCCCCAGAGTCCGAATGCACCGGCATGCAAAAGCAAAGTCACACTCTGACCTGACAGGCATCCATGCCTCCTTTCTCATAACCAGCACAGAACATACTGGTGGTGATCTGATTGTCATAGTAGTCCGGAGCGTTGCATACAGCATCGCTGATGATGGGGACGTTCGCTTCCTGCAGAATATCTGCTTGAACACCTGAAAGTGAGAAATCAAAAACATTTTAAAACAACAATACTTTGGAGGGGTTTTTAATGAGTCTAAAGAGGAATTAGTTGTTATGAAACCATTGGAAAATTCCAATCATCAAAATGGTATTTCTGTCCTCTCTGCTGTTTGTTATGATATCACATGTTTATACGAAGATAGATCATGTCATGCAACATCAAATTTTACAATTTTAACAGCTGTACTAAAATGCAGACGACTCACCGTGGTATTCTACATTTCCCCAGCCGGTTACTGTTCCCATCTGTCCGTCTATCAGTCTCTGACCGTGTGCCGGCAGGCAAATAGGCTGGATGCATTCTACGCACACAAACATGTGTATTATTACACTATTCACCATCAAACACACACTCATACCATATATTGTATCGGAAAGTGTAGATGACTTTGTCAGCGTCTGTCTTGTTCTTCCAAACTATAATGTGTGCCATCTTCGCCTTATAAAGCTACAAACCACGGGTTATTTTATTAACCTCATCAACAGCACTGAAACCATTCACTACACAAATAGCCCTTTGACTTGCAGTATTCTAGACCTGACATGCTGTGGCTGTAATTTTAAAGTCAAACACTAGATGTCAGAAGTGAGCTGCTTAAAGAACAGTTTCTGCTTCAAGCGCCTTCCATCTAGATCCTGTTTACATAAAGCAGGTAAATAACTATAATTGATCCGTCTGGTTATCTCATTATTCAGCCTTATCTGTAAACATTGTCAATCAAATAGACCGGTGTGTGTCAGTGAGCGTGTCTCGTGAACAGGTGTGTGGGCCTCTGTGTGGCCTACCGTTGAAGGTGAGGGGCTGGGTGAGGGCCAGGACAGCGATGTCCCTGCTGTTGTCATCGATGCTAGGATCTACAAAGGGCAGGTAGCTGCTGTGGTAAACGATGGTGTTCACCTCCACCACGTTGGCGTTGACTGGTGTACTATAGATGGAGCCCAGCTTCACACGCCAGTGATTAACGACGCGATATCTTCTAGCAGGAAATAAAAGTGTGAATATAAATATATATATATGGAATTTGTCCGCAATGTACTTTAAAGTCAATTAGGATTACTGTATGTGAGGCTGGATTACTGACTCTCTGAAGCAGTGAGCTGCTGACACAATCCAGCGGTTTGAGATGATGGTTCCTCCGCACTGATGAACGCCTTCGTACTCCAATCTGACCTGCCATGGCCAGTTGCCCTGCCTGGCATTCACACCGCCAACGATGCGGTCTGCTGCGAAGCTACGCCTGCCACAGTCTGCCGAGGAGAGAGAAGGGAAAGCTCGCCGTCGGTGTAAACTGGAAGTGAATACATTTTATATCATAGACAGGACAAAGTGAATTAAGTTAAATAATTAAGCAGGAGAGAAGCAGAGAACATTGACAGAGAGGCAGCAAAAAATATAGACAGAAAGAAGCACTCATGATGACAATCCCAACACGCCGGGGAAGGATGAGGTCTGAGCTCACGTCTTACCTTGACACAACAGTGTGAGAACCTCCCTGCTCTCACAGTCACTGAAACACAGAGAGAAAGAGTCAGCAACAACCTGACAGAGAAGAAGCAACTAAGCCTTTAGCTTTCTCTTTGTCAACCGAGCGCACAAGTGGAGGAAAACAAAGAGTTCAGTGTGGTAGAAAGTTAGCATGCCGCGAGACAGGTGCCTGAGCCAACAGACAGGTGTTTGTTACCATGGGAACAACGCGTCTTTGATTTTCTTGCCGTAGCTGAGCTCTTGCGGTCTGACACAGAAGAAGTCGCCGCCATCTCCGCTGGCCTCTGGCACCGACGAGACGGAGTAATTCACCACACTGAAAACAGACACGCACGCCTGCGTCACACTATGCTGAAAACTATGCTGAGATATTCTGATTAATAATATCTCACCTGATGAAGCCCACTTCTTCACAGCTGATGCTAGCTAGCAGCTCATTGGCTGAGGAAGAACACACCTGACGCCACCTCTTCTCGGCCGGGTCAAAGACTCTGAGACGTTGGTCAGCAGAATTTATCTGGACTGCAGGAAATGACACTTTAAATTTTACAACACGCTTGGTGGAATAGCACAAACTGCTGCTTACTTTATATGTATTTTTCTGTGTAAATCAGGTCACAATTATTGTTATTATGAGAGCAGAGATTGAACGATAAAACCAGTTGTTCATTAAGAGTCTTTTCTTATTTAGAACAAACGTTTTGTTATTTTATTTGTTAATACACATTTAAAAAATATATATATAAATCCGATACTGAAAGTTTCTAAAAATGCATAAAGTAAAAATCCTCAGTTTGCTTTCTGCTACGGACAGACAGACTACAAATCTTGTCCTCTCGTACTTACCATCATACAATCCTGTGTCTTCATCCATGGAGCAATACGTGACTACAGAAGGGATAAAAAAGAATGGCCCTCAATGCAAAACATAATGTCAAATACTTCTAACAGTAGGATTCTTATGGTGTGTTTGAGTGAAAATGTGTGTGACGATGTGTATATGTGAAAGCATTGCGGTCTGACCTACGGCCCACACAGCTGCTCCAATGGCTCCCAAGGTCATCAGTGTCGCACACACCCCAATCACACGACAGGGGGTCAACACACAGGTCAGAGAGATTCCCCTGTGCCCTGCAGACACACACAACCACACGCATCAAAGATTCAAGTGTAAACATCGTTATTTAGAGCTGCAACTAACTGCTATTTTTCTTTGTCAATTAAAATAAGATAAGGACGAGTGTATTTCTTTGGGTCTTGGTTTTATACTTAAGTTGCCCTACAACAAACTTCGGAAGATGACCGGTTGCAGCTTGCTGTCCCAATGTGAAGGGGCAAGCTGCACAGTTCCTGGCAAAGAATGAAAAGGCCACCGATTAGATCAATAGTCTAAAGTCTAGCATTTCTCCACAAGGCAAGAACAAACTTCTAAACTGGGGGTATATAGTGCCATGTTTGTCCCGTGTGCATGTGCAGTATGTGAGCGCACTTTTCACTAGCGTTCTGCACCTCTGATCCTCGCCTCAAATGTGTCAACTTGACACATATTTTGTTTTAATTGTAGATTGGGCAACATAAGTTTGACACAGCAATTATTAACATAAATCCATTCAGCTGGGTCAGTTCAAGGGTCCCGGAACAGAGCATGCAGGCTGACCGGCATGGCTTACTCGGAACACTTGTGATGGTACTGAGCCATAAGACATAAAATGTCAGAAGTACCATTCTTGGACCTGTTGTAATGTTTCAAAAAAAGAAAAGAAAATAGCACTGAAAAATCCTCTCTTTGTGAGGGCTGTCAGCCTGCCGTACACATCCCACATCATCCAACACGCCGCAGTTCATTTACCATCCCAGTGACAACCATTAACACAAGACCACGCACGGTCTTCGTCATTATCATCATCATCAGGGTTAGAGCAACAGTGCAGGGGAACGCAGGAGGCTGCACCTCTTGACGCCGAATCATTAACAGCCAAACCAAACTGATGAATGAATGTTTCACCATAAGAACAGGGGTAATTACATTTCCGTGAGAACGGGCCTTTTTTCCCAGCAGACATTGTGACTTTGTAACGTTCGGAAAAGCAACCGGTGTTACAAATGACATTAGCAAAGGCTCGCTTACATTCCAAGTCCCCCAATGTATGAATATTTCCCAGAATCAGTGGTGGACGAGTCATAGCTGCTAACACACTGATGTTAATGAGAGTAATGATTAAATAAATAACTATTGAACACACACACACGCTTTAGTCCTTGTAAAGCTAATGCAGACATCACTGAGTGATCAAGTGCACCTGTGTGTTTCAGGCTTTGACCTGTGTAAACTATTACAAGCATCTGTCATTCATAGGACATTTATAAAGACTTTATTCCGCTTCAGTAACAGCTGAAGGAAAAAATGAGGGGGGAAATGTAACTCTTTGTGCTTTAATATAATATATATATATAATATATATTTTCTGTAACCGCCTGTTTGGAGAAAGCAGGAAAAAGGTTTTGGCATGTTACTGCATTGTAAAATTTGTGCTTTCCATCAACATGCAAGGAAACAACCACAGAACCACCTGCACTGTTTCTACGTCGTGATCCAGAAACACAAGCTCCTCCTCTCTCTCTCTGTACCTGTCCTTCCGCCCCCCTCAGCCCCTCCCTCCCTTCCATCAGGTTTCCCCTCCAATCATCCAATCAGCAAGACAATGGTGTTATTGTTCCTTGTGATTTATTGACTTCAACGTCACTGGAGCTGCCCACCCCCCCCTGTTTTCTTCTCTCTCTCTGGATGTCTTCTCCCTAACACAGCGCTCTTCTCAATCAACCTGCAGCACGGAACAAACACTCCATTGTGAGCTTCTACCAGAGACCACCTCCCCCTGAGTGTATGTGTGTCTGCAATTGTGAGTCAGGAATTTACAGTACCTGCAATCACTGAGGAAGTATGTGCTGGCAAGTAGAATGCAGAAGTAAAAATGTATGTTGCAAAGAGCTTTGAAACTGTGTTAAGTTCATAGTATGGTTCATTTTATTGTAAATGGGTTATCAACATTAACTCACAATTCCACTTACTATGTGTGAAGCCTGTTGATTATTTTAAAAGACGTTTCCCTCACAAGACTACTGCTGTTAAGTCAGAAAATGAACAGCACCTCTAAAACTTGATGTAAAGGTGTGATCTACGAACGAAAGGTCCTTGAAGACACTGCTTCATGATACTGTTGAACATATATCCAATACTTTTTTTCAAGCTTTAACAACAAACTTACTAAAGTGAAATGTTGCACATCATATTGCACGAAGCAGTGAACCTTTAGGGCTGTTCCACCACGTGGTGGGTTGCCTCCAACAAAGAAAAGGCTGCCACGAGAACGGAGAATGAATCATCACATCTGTTTGTGACCCGTGCACACACAAACACAACATACGTACAGCTTTCTTTGGGGTTTTTATTTTTATCCTCATCCATGAGTCACATGACCAGCCAGAGACAGCCAGATGGAAAATGTTCCCTGTGATTACTACAGGGTGTGACTCCAAAATCATCGGAGTCACACCCTTCCCCCTGCACGCATTACACCGTCCCACAGTTGGAGGAAAGTAAGCAGTTGTGTACCTGGATACAAGGTAGGATGCATTCTTCTCTTTTCAGAAGTGTCTGGAACTCTGTGTCCTAGGGTATCACACGCTTTGCTCCGTTGTCAAGGAGATGGATGTCACATACAGGGTCTGTGGCGGTTGTAGATTTACCAGAATCGACTTCATGACTTTAGGGAGGCCATTTCATTGTTTACCATAGGAAAAATATTCTGACAAAATAATCCAAACTCAAGGTCGATGCACCAGCTTTTTACATAAGAGGTTGATGTTCACCACTCCACACCTTACTGCATAGCCTCTGCTGCCTTGTCCACTGACATTTAGATTTAAGGGAACACATACTAATAGTGTGGAATCCGGTTTAACAGACACAAAATAGGCCCCACCATGTGCGGGACATTGTTTTTCCTTGTAATTACACGCACCAAAAACACAGCATGACTCATTGCACATGGGTGGGTTCCCTTCCGTTTAGCAACAGAATCTACAAATCCAAAGCTGAACAGACACAGAAAGTAAGTTGCAGCGCAACAAAAAGAACTGGTGATGAGAACAAAAGAAGATTTGGAGATGTGGTCAGACTTCCCTTAATGGGAGACTACTGGCTTCAGTGTACCTGCACTCGAGTTGTCCCTGCAATGTAAGGTAGGTGTGCTTTTGTCTACCAGGGCTGTGGGTCATAAACGTATAAAAGGGGAATTTATGTCACGGTTTGGGTTCATGTCTTGTTTTATTTTGTAGTTTCATATCTCTTGTGTCCCTCACTTCCTGCCTTGTCCTGTCTTCCACTGTGATTGTCTGCAGTGGCCATGATTGTTTCCACCTGTGTCCAATCACCTGCACCTCCCCTGTGTATTCAAGCCATGTCAGTTTCTTATCTTGTGTCGTGTCATTGCATGTTGCATTGTCTACGGCTGGCTGGGGGTCATAATGACCTTGGTGTGACAATTTACTGTTGATTACAGCAGGGAACAAGATCGATGTGAAGTGTCTGGTTTCCATTCAAATGTGTGCTTCACTAATGCTGATGGGAGTGTGTTTAATGGCATCCAGTAGGAGAGCTTCATCAAGACTTACAGTGAGCAGTTTGTTCGTGACTGCTAGGAGAGGTTGGTTACTGCTGTGAATATGACGTGGATCAAAGAACAGTGTGGGGTCAACACATCGCATTTCTGTTTGGGTTATAATTTCTACTAATCGAATCAGAAGAAAAAATATTACCAGTAATCAAAGATAATGTTATGGAGGAAAAACTTCAAAAATAAACCCAGTGAACATCAGAGAGACAGCCAGTCAGCTTTGAACAAATAGTTAATGGTTAACTGGTGTCTGGTCCCAAATACAGAAAACAAGCAACATGTGCCACAGCAAGACCAGCTCAGCATTTTAATCTGTGGATGTTTATCTGTTTGTTTGTGTGTGTGAGAATGATTGCACGGTCAACAGTGTATGTAACATGTGCACTCACCCATCTTCCCCTCTGCCACAACTTTCTCTGCATACATCTGAATACAATGGGAAGCCCAGGGCAACAATAGACAACAATCTGTCTCCGTCCTTCCTTCCTTCCTTCCTCCCTTCCTTTTCTTCTTGACTCCTGAGTGCAAGTGGTGTAAGGCTTGCAGTCACTTTTGCCTGTTAATATAATATTGAGGGTTTTAAGTGACAAGAAAAAAAATCATATTTTAGGTAGAACATATATTTTATAAGTAAACATTTATCAAAACATAGCAAGTTAGACCAGTTAGATTATCTATAATATATGAAATAGGCAAACTTGTTTGGCCATGAACTAGAACACCCTCCAACAAACAAACACACATAATACCACGTTTTCATTATGTAACTGACACTATTTTTTAAATAACTGAGCTGCTTTTCCTCAAATCTGTCTCGTGAACAAGCTAGTTATTATAAAAGTATGTTGTCTTTATTAACCAATGGTTAATCCCGTGATATAAGACCACTGGGAGGAATGAAGATCAAAAGTAACAAGTATATGGAAAAGTAAACTTGCCAATAATTACCAAATTTCACAGGCAAAAAAAAACATGGCATGTGAATACTTTAGACTGATATGGTGACCTTTAACCTGGTTCAACAGATACAATACATGCAAAAAGATTCAACTCAATAAACTCTAATGTTGACATAAAAAACTATACTAAACACTATAAGAAATCCAATATATTAAAAACGTGTTCCAAGAGCTATTAATAGGGTTGCTATTAATAGGATATAGCCCGGGTAACTATAAGCATTTAGTTTTAGCTAAAACGTGACTCACCTGTATTTCCTCGCCGCAGGTGTGTTACTGGTCTCGTTTCTAACAAATGATCTTCTTTTTTTTCTCCTTTGAAAAATCAAAAAAACAAAACACTATTCTGGCTCAAAGCTATGCGACCATGGTATTATTCACGGTTCAAACACGGCCAGCACAGATAAATCCCAGTTTGCAGTAAATCCTTTGTGCTTCCTTCACAGGTTACTGACCTCAAACAAAGAAGAAGAAGAAGAAGAAGAAGAAGAAGAAGAAGAAGCAAAAAGTAGCCACGTTTTAGCGACCGTTTCTATCAACCAAAACCACCGACGCCCGCTTCTAATAGAAATGAGAGAAACATTTGGAAGACTAAATTGAACGTACTAACCGAGACGAAGTTAGTAAAAATCTATCCCGACCTGTTGGCTCTGAGTGCGCGCGCGCTGCTGCGCACACGAGAGGGGCGCGAGTGACGTCACCGGGACGTTTTTTTGGGTGGACAGAGAGCGGACCTGAGGCCTGCTGCGGACCTGCTGCACGTCCTAAAAATTATAAACACACACTTTCGCAGAGACTTAGTTGATCGGAAACTGATCTTAGGGATGTTTGCTGTTTTCTTATAGAAATTACACAGAGCTAATGTCAATGAAGCTTCAAGTCAGCAGGGCCCCCAGACAACATCTGCAAACACGTTCCTTTGCGCTGAGCTCCCTATGTGGACATCAAAGCCAAGTCAGCATCACAGTTCCTCGCTGATAAAGAAAACAAAAGGGAAGTTGGACAGTCTGACCAAAACGTCTTTGCTGTGGAGGAAGAGAAGCTGTCAGTTCACTGGGCCAAGGTCTAGAGGAGAGCAGATGGATTGACAGAGTCACAGAGGGAGGCGAGAAAGAGAAAAGAAACCCCAAAAAGACAGAGGAGGTGACTGAGGGAGGAAGGTCAGGAGATCAGCATCAAGCAGGAAGACATGAAGATGGGTGGAGGAGAAGCACAGTGCTGCTGCTGGCTGCTGTTCACACTCTCTCTCAAAGGTAATGTGACAACATTGAACTGAAAGTGTTGAGTTAGACAGCTCATTCTGGGACATGAATGTGCCATTAAAGGGTGATTTGAGGTCACAATGGATTGGAGGATTACTTCACTGGCATTTCCTCATCGGTTATGCGGAAGTTACTTAAAAAACAACAACAACCAGGCTACAACTAGCAATGAATAAATATTAACTTGTGTTGTTTTCTTTCATATATAAAATGAAAATCCAATGACTAGAGACCAAGTCCTTCTCTTATTTTGTTTTAAGTTTGTGTAGATGTTCAGAACTTCAGTTGGATTATGTCATTTAATACTGAAAATAAGGCATATGTAAAAATATGTTCTCTCATAACCTTTGAAATGACGAATTGAATCACATCACTGTAATTTATCTTGGTGCTTATTATATATTTTCCGCTTTTTTTATTATCTGCGCTTCAGGTATTCTTGCAGGTGATTGGTCAGTTCGTCTCCCCCACAGTCCGATCTGTGCTGTGATTGGTTCCTCTGTGGTTCTCCCTTGTTCCTATGACTACCCCCATCGTTTTGATGAAGGCAAAGAGGGACGGCTCTCAACACAGGTAATTCAATAAAGAAGGCATTGTTGGCCGCTGTCTTTTTTCACTAACTAGACAATTAACTACGATAAGATTTCAAATCTACAGTATATTAGAAAGAAACATCCAATGACAGGGGGGTAATTAAAAAACAATTTTTAAGCTCTTTAAGCAACAAGTGCTTTGAATCCCTGAAGCCAGGGTACTATAATCATCTGCTGATACGCAGTAATCTATTACAAAAGGTCCTCTTTAACTAATGTGTAAATTTGTCTATCAGGATGGAGGAGAAGAAGGACAAAAGTACAACGTTTTGTCTGAGATGTGGTGTCTCGAAAACAGTCGCTGTATAACACCGAGGTATTGGCAGACACCCACAAACACCTGCAGTTAAGCCCTCATGGCACAAAAAAAGTGAGTTATAAGTCTATCTGTCCACCTCAGATACGTCTTCCACAGCGCCGGCATCTCCCCGGACCCATCCTATCAGAACAGGGTGGAGTACCTGGGACACCCGGGGACAAAAATCTGCTCACTGAGGATCTCCGATGTGAGAGCGTCGGACAGCGGAGCGTACGTGTTCTACCTCATCATCAGCCACCCGACACAGAAGATGCCGGAGCAGAGCGGTGTGCAGCTCCTGGTGGCAGGTGGGAATATGTTGTTTACCGCTGACCATAATTAACATGATGACAGTCATCACATTCAAAACCGAGAATGTTTTTTTTTTTTTTTTTCAATTCCCGAACACCAGGTGTTGATGTTTTGGTTTAGTTCAAGTGAACCACTTGCGTATCTGTTTGACACACGTTGGGCTATTTTTACGAGAAGTGGAACTGCAACTGACCACAGAGTGCTTATCAGTAACGTTTGATCTGATTAGCAACTATCATTGTGTTCCACATTGTCAAAGGCCACGTACCTTCTCTAGCCCGGTCATCGCTGACATACCAGCACGTAGAGACAAACTGCAGACTAGTCTCTGCTGATCAAAAACAAGGGATTTAGAGCAATTTCAAGAGCACCTGTTGAAAAGCAATCTTATTTTGGGTGTGTACATTGCAGGACATTGGTAAATGGTTGTTGTTGTTTCAGAAATGATTGAGAAATGGCCGTGTGAAGTCTTTCAGTTTCCACACAGAGCCTTTGTGATGAAACACAATCCAAGTTCTGCTTCTAATCTGCTGCAGATTCGATTAAAACAATAACAGAAATTATGGGATGTTTGTATTCTGCTGAGAGTTCCAACAGACAAATTGGCTTGTCACGTTTAGAGAAGAGTCAATGGAGCACCTCATTGCCGTTTTCTCCAGACAACTCCAGCGCCATCACCGTGTCGGCGAGTCCCTCCAGTGACATCACTGAGGGCGGGGCTTTACGCCTGGCCTGCTGCAGCCCCGCGGCCGGTCCGCAGGCCATTTTCACATGGCACAAGAGCGCAGGCACCGGCCCAGAGCACACTGGACAGGTGTGGAGCATCCGTGAGGTTACGTCTGATGACTCTGGCAGCTACTACTGTCAAATACACACTGGAGATAAAGTGAAGATCTCCACCAAGCTGCACATTGATGTAGAGTGTAAGTATCGTGGTTTAGTATTTTTGTTTCTGTCCGTAGCATTAAAATGAGTTAAGAAAGGTGCTTCTGAAGGAATAGTGACTGACCGTTTGTCTCTTTGGCGTCTAGATTCCCCACGAAACACGAAGGTCTCAGTCTCTCAGACGCAGGCCGGCCTTTCTCTGACTCTGACCTGCAGCAGTGACGCTAACCCGCCTGTGCACACTCACGCCTGGTACCAGGGGGCAGCGTGTCTCCCTGCAGCAGACAAAAGCTTTCATCGGGCAAAGCAATCCAGGGCTCAGAGCGCCGGACCAGGGCTGACTCTCAGCAGCACCAACGTCACCCTCCAGCATGGCGCGCGGCACTGCTGCGTAGCGCGCAACCGACACGGGTCGCAGACCGCCAGCATTGCTCTGCCGGGCAGCACAGGTAGGTCAGTGGCAATCAGCGGGTTTGCAGTCGTCCGTGGCGACCCTGTTTGTTTCGCCCTCAATCCTGCAGAAAATAATTGCGGACTCACACCTGGTCAGGTGTAGCGGTGACGGAGTGATTCTAGAAAGATACTAGTGGGCATTTTGGTTACTCTCACCTTTGACTGTGGATCTCATCACAAAGTCAAATCCATTACCCATTTGCCAACTAAGATTTAACAAATCATACTTATTATCCAAACACGTTTGTGTGTTGTTATTTAATACAACATTTTTGCGACAATGACCTCCCCTTATAACATTTTTTGATTTGTTGTCTTGCTCAAAAATGTTTGTAAAAGTAAAACGCAGGAGATTGAGCCAGCAAGTAATGGCTGACCCCTTCTGGACCACCTAACCAAATTTAACTTAAACATTTGACATTTAATCCAGTAAGAACAAACACTACCTCGTCCGTCGTGAAGGCCAGCATTATGAAATACCACCACATTGAACCTTCATCCATTCACATGCACATTGAATCAAAGGCGGCCCGAGGACGCTCCTTGAGGCTCTGACCCATTTCCACCCACTGCAGGGACGACCCCGCCTGACTCTCCAGTGGGCAGGCGTGTTTTTATCGGAGTGACCGTCGCTGTTCTGCTGGCTGTTATAGCCACGGTGGCCTTTCTCTTCACACGGTGAGTTCTTTGCTTTTGTCCTATTTCCATCAGCGTTTTTGGCAACGGGAGTCTTAAGTACCGGATGGGTTGATAACAAAAGGAAAACAATGTCAAATACAAGAAAATAAGGGGGGGCGGGGCATTATTATTATAAGCGTGTGGTTAAAAAGATCCGGTGTTACATACATGAAGTGAAACTGATGCATTAAACATAACACTTTCTATTTGTGTGTTTGTGGCTTGAGGGTCACGTACACAGAACACTCTGCATGTTAGCCAAAGATCTTCAGCGTTTATAAATTAAAATATAAAAGACAAACGTACTAGAATCAAAATAACATGACAGTGTTAATGTTTTGATCGTCCTTATCCTTTCAGGAGACAGAAGTCCTCCAGACACCAGGCGTATGTCCTCACTGAGACAACTGCTTCAGCACCTTGAGGACTCGTCCGGCACAAATCACAAAGCAAAGTGCAAACAGCCTTCAGCCATCACATCTGTTTTCTACTCAGCATACCTAGTTTCTCACAACCCCCGCACACTGTGTTCATCTCATTTTGCCAAATAAACCCTGATGATACAAGCGGAAACCTTCAGCGCCAAGTCTTACATCTCATGCTGCGAACATATTTTGGGCTTCTTAGGAGTAAGACAGACAACTCACAGCGCTGTTTGCATTGGCACGCAGCGTGACAAGCAGACTATCAGCGGGGTAGGACACAATGCTGAAATCCTCACTTCCTCAATTTCAATGAACTGAGCTTAACAAGGTCGATTTGAAAACCAGACAGAACTGACGAAGCACAAAAAATGGAACAAATGGCAGATATTTGTTGCATCTGTTTAAGAGCGATTGTGCTTTGAGACAGAAAAGTCTCTTGTCAACATTTAACCAAATTATGTTTAAGAGAAAAGTTATGTATAATCTAGACAGATAATAGACTAAGAATCCACTGTTCTCATTGAGTTGAACTTTCGCAGGAGCAGAGCATAGCAGATGTGAATTTGAATGCCTCCTTTGTGGTTCAACACATATGGCGACTACAAATGTGTGCTGACAACAGTGTCAGAGTCACGCCGCAGAGTGCACGCAGTTCTCTAAAAGCGATGTCAAGAAACAGCCGTTACTGGAAGCCTGTTGGTCACGATGATGAGAATGAACACGATGACGGAAAAAAGTACTAATGATCCAATTAGAAGCTGTCTGCAGTTAGGACGGGGACTCGTCTCCCGGGTTTTGAGTAAACTCTTCAGCGTGATAACGCTGTAAAAGATAGTGAGCAGAGCCTGAGGATGAAAACCAGGAGGACAGTGACTCCAACATCCGATGATAAAAGATTCTTGGACGTCAACTCCTTCATCCAGGGTCCTAATCTATTTTTAGAATGTTTTATATAATGTTATGTGTGATTTGTCATGTTGAAGTGAGGGAACTGGTGCCCACATGCTAATAAACTTAACAAAAAAGTGCTTATTCTTTTCTAGTATTTATTCAGACAGTTTGTTCACCTCACAGGTTTTGCTGGCCGTTTCTTTACATGTATTAAATGGTTGAATGAGAAAGAAAGAGAAGGTCTAAAATGATGTAATTCCACAGATTTTCTTATTTTAACGCTGTTTTAAGCTACAGTGTATGTCACCAGAGATTTGTTCTGTATGCATTCTGAGACGTAGTTCGGGCATAGAAGCAGTTTAACCAAAACATAATGCACATGAATATGTTAAACTCAAGGTGGCAGCAGATCTCGATTCTACTACACAGTGATTCCTGAGACAACACCACTCTAAAAACAACACCATGATGAAAAGGTATTTATTTAGTCACCTTTTGTATCCATTCATTGAAATGAGTTTTTGTCTTCCTGGTGATGTCTCCAGTGGCGTGAGAAGGACCGAAGCTTTACAAGGGAAGGAGTTGTTGTGGGGGTCGGGTGGTAACTCGAGCAGATAGAAAATCAACTGTATCTCGGAGGAGGAGAGGAAAGCTTCAAACATTTCATTCTGCGTAACCATCTTGTTTGGGCCCATTCAGGCAGTGCCGATGTTTTCATAATCACTGGTGCTTCTCTGCAACATAAAGGGACATCATTAGACATTTTGTTTTACTTTGTCATTAACTTTACTGAAAGGGGTCACGGTCTGTCTTACCTCTTTATCCACATCATGATCGCATCCCAGCTTCCTTTAACAATTGAATTAGAGACGGGTTTACATTCAAGAGCATATTCTCTTCATGTATTCACAGTATGAAACATCAGGCACAGAATCAAGAACTTAACTTACCATGCCCAAATAATAACTAGTGGAAGCAACAGGCCAATGAAGGCTTTGACTCCAATACCAACCAAGAGGATGAGATGGATCACTATTAGTAACAAAACAATGAGAATATAGTCATAAATGTCCAATAAAAACATGTAAACCTGTTTATATTGTACTTCCTACAATCACAGTTTTTAACAAGCAGTTTTTAATAAGATTTATTCAATGATGTCATTCCCCAAACCCCTTAAGCTGTTCGGAAGAGGCTCGTTTGCTCCGACTGTTATTCCTCATTAGATGAGCTTCACGTATCAACACAACTCGTAAACAGGTTGTAGTCGCTGATCTTCCCTCCACACTCACCGTCCGTTCCCTCCACCGACAGCAGCACCTCAGTTGACTTGTTTTCACCCAATCGGTTGCTGGCCTGGCAGAAGTAGAGTCCGGCGTGGGTCGCCTCCAGGGAGGAGAGAGACAGCACCTGTCCTGATCCCACGGGGCTGAAACCGGAAGCAGATGACCTGTACCAGGTGTAGTTGTCTGCGGGGGGGTTAGCGGCACAGCTGCAGCTCACATTCACACCGCGGCCCATTGTCAGGTGGTACGAATAGCTCATCTCAACCGACACATTCAACGGGGGATCTGAAACAGAGTAGAAAGTATATAAATTAACTCAAAGGAGGGCTTTCAGTCATCGATAATCCAGATCATTTTTAGCCAAAGCAGAACTAGGATGCTAAAAGAATCGTAAAAGCTAAATATGGATAAATTAAAGTACTAAAAGATGTTAAGACTTAATAAACCATTTTGCTGCCGGCAGTAGCTTCTTATTAATGGGGAGACATATAAGTGACATTAATCTGCGTTTCTAACTCAATGTACAATTACAGAGTAAAATAGAGTTTTTAACCCACAACGTCACGATAAACCTACTTACAGTCTACTTTCAGAGCCACAGGTTCAGATAGAACGAACTCCTGTCCTTTGGCAGCACAAAAGTAATTCCCAGCATCCCCTGCTTGAGCCTGGAACTCTGACCTGGCTACAGGAAGTCCATCTTTAAACCAAACTGTGGCGGGAAGTTGGCAGGACGTTTGACATTCTAGAGTAACGTGGTCTCCAGCTCTCACCCTGTCGGGGGAAACGCTGGCCCTCGGCTCTGCGTCGGCAAAAGAAACAGACATTGTTATATCGAGGGGGCGGGGCCACGCCCGTTGCTGTGGATCCCCGTAGAAGTTATTTCTAATGGGTACAAAATTCCATGCTGGGGGACAAATTAATTGTTTTGATCCCGTTGGTATCGTGCCATGAATTACACATCTCACACTTGTCGATCTTAAAGATGGATTGGCAAGTCAAGTTTCATTGCTACGTAAAACTGTTGAGGAATAAGACGTTACGTTAGTAATTCACACCCAAAAGTCGTAAAGCGACGTATATCCTTGTAGCTGAGATGCCGCTGTTTTCTTAGCAAATTCAGTTCCTAGACCAACGTGTACTGTAATTAGAAATTTAAACAGGATCAAAACATCATCATCATCATCATCTTTGACAATCATTTTTTGGAAATAAAGTGTGAGAAACACTGGAAGAGGCAGGACCCCCTTCTATACTGATAAAAGCTGAAAACAATAATTTTACCTGTGACAGTGAGACACACTGATCCTTTACTCCGCCTTCCATACTTCTCTGTATCAAACCTGAAGTAGTAATGTCCGCTGTCGTTAACCTGTAGGTCATGAATGGCCAGGCCACAGTCATGCTGCTGGTTGCCAAGATATTCAGAACGATTTTGATATGAAGGGAGTTCTGAGAGCGCAACACGTCTCCAGGCTCCATCTTTTAACTCTCCTTTGTACCATGCAGTTTTTGTAACCGTTTCTTCATCTGTGTAGTTGAATGAGCACCTAAGCTGCACCGTTGATCCCTTTAAAGCACAAGGATCTGTTTCTTCAAAGGTCACGGACCAACCGGCACTCACAGTTCCTGCAGACAGGTCATTTTGATTAGCTTTGTTGTAGTTTTTAGAGATGGACACTTGCTCCTCCACACCAATATGTCTTCAACTTTTTTTATAAAAAGCGTTAAAGGGAGAGAATTCATTGGAAATGTCTAGAGCACAGGTTTAAACAAGTGTCGGGCGGATTGCAAACATTCTAATTTCGGGAAGTGAGGACCGTGTCAACCCACATCCTCTTTGAAAATGAGTTAAAATGAGTGTTTGTACCAGTGCAACATGAACAAATCAGAGAAAAGATATTTGAACAAAATAGAGGGAATTTATCAAATGTATTTAAAAGTTAATCAAACAAATAAATGAATAAAATCAGTAGTTATGGAAAGAAATTAAACCTATTACTTCGTCTTTAAACAAAACTGGAAAAAAGAAAAACTCCTTACCCGGCTTCAGGATCAGAAGCATCAACATTGGAAGCATCTTCTTCATCAACGCAATACACAAAGTTACGTGATGGGAGATTTGGGGATTTATCTCTCTTAAGTTGGCGTCACAGCGACAGCATGGTTCAATGACTGGAAACATCCAAAAAAACATCTTGAGCATGACGGTAACTCAGCGGATGCCACGTCATCGATATGTATAAATAACGTGGCATCCGCTGATATATACATAACCCAAAATGGTTTTAGTGTGAGATTCATGTTTGAAAAAATATATATTTCTGCCAAAAGATCCAAGAAAAGGAGAATGGGAGAAAATGTAGTTAGCAGGAAAAAAAATAAAATAGTCGCCTTTACATGGGGAACTTGTGGTGGAAACTTTATTTGCATAATGCAAGTCTCTTGGTTTCCTTCCTTTTCAAATGTTACGACAGTTTGAGTTTTGAAGGAGTGGACTTTTTGAATGTCCACTTCTTTAAATTTGGAACTAATTTCTACAGAATGTAACCTTCCAAAAACCTGCAAAACTCATTGACCTCCCATTTGTACTGTGTCATACATATATATATACTTCACTGTACTGTCTTATATAGTATTGTCTTTGTATAATATGTTCAGTTTATGGGGAGCAGCTCTGTGTGTTGTGTTTGATTTTATTTGGTCCTACAGGAATATCTAATTATACAAATGAGAAACGGCTTTGCTTTTGCAAGATTTTAATCATTTGTTTTGTTCAACTGTTTTATGCTTTTGGTTCAACTTGTTGTATTTTGTATTTCAACCACTAAGTGGTGCCAAGATATATGTAGCGCATACACAGGTGACTGGTGAAGTTGTTTATTTCTTAGGCTTTATTTAACACCGCTTTACACCTCCACGTCCAAGTGACAAAAACTTGAAAAATGTCTGTATATTTATATCTTGAAAGACAAAAGACAACAGAACAAGAAGAGTGTAGCAACACAGAGTCAGCCTGAGGATCAGCGAGAAGCTTCCTGTTGATCAGTGTGCTTCATCTGGAGACCCAGCAAAGCGTCTCTGTGTGTGTGAGTGTGTGAGTGTGTGAAAGTAAACAGGGAAGCAGAAGGTATTTTCAAGGTGAGCCCTGACGTTTCTCCCAGCTGCTATTCTTGGCTCGGGCCTGCTAGACCTGTTTCTAGTTCGCCCGAAATCCATCTACTAAATCAGCGAAATTTCGTCGTACCTTGGATGGAGTGTGAGAATGGAGTGAGTCGCACAGAGGTGTAGAGTGAGTCGGACAGGTCAGTTGTTTAATTGCGGCAGTGGATGTATGTCAGGCGCTTAGATTCATTTCGAGCTGCATCGTATTCTTTAAATAAAGAAGCTGTCTGCGGGCGGCAGACTTTCTGTTGGAATTTCCTGTTCACTTCCTCGGTCAGTGTCAATAATCTATTTCTTTACCTGTCAACATACTACTTCCATTTAGTTTTATTTGTCTAAAGAGTCAAGATAATGGGTGACTTGATTGACTCGATTAAGAAAAACATTGGTTTATAACATTTACGGATGTCAAGAGCTCATGAAACGACATAGAAGTGATAAAATGCTTGCTATTGAAGCATCCATTTGAATGTGCTACTCTGTTGTCGATGGAATAGTAAAGTAATATGTTTCGATGTTTACAGATTAATTCTAGAATAAGAGACATTAAGTGGAGAAAATAATGGAGTTGATGGGAAAAGGAGAGCGGAGAAGGAAAAGTATGGTTTTTTTTCTCTGCTTGCACCTGCTGACTCTTCTGCAAATCACAGCAGGTAACTAAATACATGCAGGTGTGCAAGAACATTTTGTTAAGTTGTACCTACTCACATTAGAATTGAAGTGAAAACATCCACATACACTACTATGTTGTTTCCTGATGTGATCGTTGTTTTCATTGGAATTAAATTTAATTGTGATTAAAAGTGATTCGATAACAGATTATAAAAATGCCTTAAAATGTATTATTAATATTATTATTTTCCTGCTTATCTCTATCAAACACACACACACACACATCCACCACACGTTATCTTTTGTTTCAGCTCAAAACGTCACCACCGCCACCACTCCAGCCGCTGACCCCGGTGACCCTCTCAGCTACCGCACTCGCCCAGCTGACGTCACGGTGGCTGTTGGAGACCCAGCCGTGTTTCGCTGTGGAGTTCCCGAAGCTTCTCCAAGCTTCACATTCACCTTCCAGGGGGCACACGGAAACTACACCCTCGCGTGCCCCTCGGGCCACGTGGAGGATATTCCCCAGGTGGGTCGCTTCGTCCTCATCTTCTGCTCTTCTCCCCCAACCTGAGGGAGAGAGCAACATCTCTCAGAGCAGCGCTTTAACTCACATTGAAAGTTGCCTTTGTTTCTTTAACCTCGCTGATTTCAATTGTTTGACGCTTCTACCAGTGGCAGCTTCTCACGTCAGGTTCAATCGTTTTCAATCCCTCGTTATTTCTCATCTGAAAGCCTCTTCATTCCCTCCCCTGTCCCTCTCTTCAGGCTCTCTATGGAAGTTGTGATATGAAAAACGGAGAGTCATTAGCTGTGTGGAGCCTAAAGGGAACGTCTTTCTCCGACAACGGGGCGCGAGTCTTGTGTCAGCATCCAAACAACCCTAACAGCGCTGCTGCCGTCCTGCACGTCTACGGTAAAGATTCCTCTGATTCAATAGAACACCTGCATTCCTGCATGTCTATCACAGCGTTCGTGCATACTTGGATCATTTGTATTTCTTTGATTCTACATGTTGGGGTGAACCAAAGTAGCGATGCTTTCCACCCTTACCCCTAGATAACGGCACCAGACACGCCATTCTCATTGGTTGCATCATTGGGGGCTTCTTTGGCACGTTGTTGGTCTTTGGTTTGCTGTATGCCACCCTGCTGAGATCTGAGACCCTCCAGAAGTGCTTCCGTAAGCCCAAATTCTACAAGCCCACATTCACTGCTGAATGCATGGACCCCCCATATTTAAAACGGACAAGTAATCTGTGATGTCTTTACGCTTTCAGGTGGTGGAGAAACAGCAGAGGATTTGACCACAATAGTAAGTAAGGAGTAAAAGGAGACAGATCGCCTGATGTTGCTCTCTAAGCGTCAACTGTATTTAGGTGTGGAGGTTATTCTGTTGAGGCCGGGTCCATCCTGGACGTCTTCACTTCCTTTCTTTGCCTTGAATAACTGGGCCTTACACTTTACACTTTATATACACATCCGTTGAATGAGGAACAGATGAATAGATGTTTCACAGCTGTCCTGGCCAGGCTGTTCAACCAGTTTAGTGAGTTACTTTTTCACAGTTTGTCCACTTGAGGGAAGCACTCACTGCCCCGATGAGTTTGTTGTTGTTACACTATATTATCACACATTCAAGAAAACCTATTGTCTTTGCATAGGAGGTGTGTGGTCCATTGCAATTGTCCAAATTAAAGCTGCATTATATATCAAAACCAACACCATTTGTAAACAACTGTTTATTTCTGTCGATTGTTGATTACGTGCAAATGTTGATACAACTCTATTCCTCTATTTAATCCCACTAAGTAGTCACATTATTATTATCTTCCGTACCTTTGCTTCTGGAGATTTCCTCAAACTGGACCCCTTCGCATTTTAGTTGAAGGCCCCTGAGATAGGTGGACTAGCAACAAGTGACAAGCACTGACGTGGTCACGACGTTGGCGTGCCTGTTGCTTCCCCCCCCCCCCGGTGGTGAGCGCATTCCATGTTGCTTGCATGTTGTCATGAACAAACCCTCCACTGTGCAGCGCACTCCCTGCCTTTGACCCCTCTGTCTTCACGTGTATTTGTCACCTTCAAGGTGTAGGAGTGTAAGCCAGACCAGAGCTGTTTTACCTGCATCTGGCAACCGTTATCCAGCTTCATTATAGTACTATAGCAAATGTGCCACCAAAACAGTTTCTGTCTTTCTTGAAGAGACATTTTGGATTAGCCTAAAGTAGCCCAATTGCTTTTGCCAAGTCCCCTTTTAACTCTCCAACTTGTTTTTAATTATCCTGCTAATTTGCCCATATAACTAAAAACCATCATACACTAAAACGTCCTTCAATGGTAATGATATGCTATAAATAATAAATAAATACATTGCATCTTTAAGGAAACACGCAATCTTTGGAAGATAATCAAATGAGCGTTAAATAATATTAGATAAAGTGTTTTTTCACTGCTTTTGACGTTATGATATTTCATTACTCCCCATGTGTTGTGACACCTGAAAGAGCAGAACGGACAGCTAGCAACACACACACACACACACACACACACACACATACAAACACACACACAGGGCCACCAGCAGGAGAGAAGTCCAGCCTTTTCTTTTAGTCAATACAACAGAGGCCGTATGGAGCAACATGTTGACTCAGCTGCTCTGCTCGGTTCACTCGTGATGGGGTCCTGTCATATTCTACTGTCTGATTTCTTCACTTTCTCCAGCACTGAAGACGAGGTCTCGCTTGGTGTTTGCCTGGCAAACGTTCAGATGAAACAATAAGGTGGTCCATTTATAGTAGGAGTCCGTTGGGTGAGGTCTGTCTCATCATTTGGATTTTGGGTTGGGGGAAAAAGTACCCACAGTTAGAGTTTTGAAATGTAACGTAAAGAATGACACATCTGCTGAATAACTGGATTTCATTCACTACGATGTAAGCTGACTCGATCCATGACCTTCCGTTGACATTCGTTTTACTGTTTATGGACAAACATCTTAAATACCATCATAACAGGACGCGTGTGTAATGGTGTGTGTGTCCACTGATAACCTTCATTGTTCAGCGTGTTCTCAAAGTGACCCTAAGATCCGTTCCACTTGCAACACCTTTCAATACCTGATGAGACATTAAAGGGAATGTTGAACCATGACGATTAAAGTTAAATAGTAACAAGTTAATGTTGAGTGAAGTTAGCCTCAGAGGTGAACGATAGACTTTACAACGTGTAATATCCTTTTACCTGACCTCTGCAGCTAAACTCTAACTATTCAGGCATGCTCTGACAAGAACTAAAGACTAAAGCAGAGAAGTAAGATTAGTAAACAAAACACAGGATTTTCCCCTTTTTAACATTTACGTTTGAAGCCTACTGGACGTGTAGCAGATAGCCTTATTCAAGGTAAAGCTATTTTTAAGCGACATCCCATATTCCATTCTGGACCATCTTGTAATACTTTTAAAGATATGAAATGATTCTTCCAAAATCCTACATGTGCTGAAAAAAAAACCCAGACTCTAAAAGTGACATGCTATCGACATGGGACACAGTGACCTTCATTTAACCTCACAGCAACAATGCCATGCTTCACGCAGACAGATACCAGCAACCACAGATACAGCCACAAAGGTCTTCAATCTTTTATTAGTGTGCATTATGGAGGTGATTTTAAACCGGATACAAATCTGTTTGAGAAAATGAGGCTTTTAGAGTAATCCATAAAATACAATCCATGCAAATTACTATTTAAAAAAGGGGATGGGAGTGAATAAGCCACTGTAAGTCTTATCTCTAATCTTTCTCTCTTGGTTTTTATCATCACCAGTTGCTGCTGTAATTTGCTGTCAAATCTTTGTGTTAACACTTACACACACGCACACACGCACACACGCACACACACACACACACACACACACACACACACACACACACACACACGCACACACCCTTCTGCCCTCAGTGTTATAATTTGCTGAGAGGCTGATGCATGCCTGGGACAGGAACATACACTCACCGGCCACTTTATTAGGTACACCTGTCCAACTGCTCGTTAACACTTAATTTCTAAGCAGCCAATCACATGGCGGCAACTCAGTGCATTTAGGCATGTAGACATTGTCAAGACAATCTCCTGCAGTTCAAACCGAGCATCAGTATGGGGAAGAAAGGTGATTTGAGTGACTTTGAACGTGGCATGATTGTTGGTGCCAGAAGGGCTGGTCTGAGTATTTCAGAAACTGCTAATCTACTGGGATTTTCACGCACAACCATCTCTAGGGTTTACAGAGAATGGTCCGAAAAAGAAAAAACATCCAGTGAGCGGCAGTTCTGTGGGCGGAAATGCCTTGTTGATGCCAGAGGTCAGAGGAGAATTGCCAGACTGGTTCGAGCTGATAGAAGGGCAACAGTGACTCAAATAACCACCCGTTACAACCAAGGTGGGCATAAGAGCATCTCTGAACGCACAGTACGTCCAACTTTGAGGCAGATGGGCTACAGCAGCAGAAGACCACATCGGGTGCCACTCCTTTCAGCTAAGAACAGGAAACTGAGGCTACAATTTGCACAATCTCATCGAAATTGGACAATAGAAGATTGGAAAAACGTTGCCTGGTCTGATGAGTCTCGATTTCTGCTGCGACATTCGGATGGTAGGGTCAGAATTTGGCGTCTACAACATGAAAGCATGGATCCATCCTGCCTTGTATCAACGGTTCAGGCTGGTGGTGGTGGTGTCATGGTGTGGGGAATATTTTCTTGGCACTCTTTGGGCCCCTTGGTACCAATTGAGCATCGTTGCAACGCCACAGCCTACCTGAGTATTGTTGCTGACCATGTCCATCCCTTTATGACCACAATGTACCCAACTTCTGATGGCTACTTTCAGCAGGATAAAGCGCCATGTCATAAAGCTGGAATCATCTCAGACTGGTTTCTTGAACATGACAATGAGTTCGCTGTACTCAAATGGCCTCCACAATCACCAGATCTCAATCCAATAGAGCATCTTTGGGATGTGGTGGAACGGGAGATTTGCATCATGGATGTGCAGCCGACAAATCTGCGGCAACTGTGTGATGCCATCATGTCAATATGGACCAAACTCCCTGAGGAATGCTTCCAGCACCTTGTTGAATCTATGCCACGAAGAATTGAGGCAGTTCTGAAGGCAAAAGGGGGTCCAACCCGTTACTAGCATGGGGTACCTAATAAAGTGGCCGGTGAGTGTATATTAATAGTCAGTGATCACCACTTTGACACACGCATGCACTGGCATAGCTCTGCACATTCATGTGGATACAGGGGTGACACCCACAGAGATATGCTCCAACGTACAATACAGCATTGTGCTACAAAAAGGGGCATTTCATTTATTGGACTCCCATACTTTGGGACAACATTTTAACTTGTTTTACTTGGAATGGTCACTTTGAAGTAAGATGGTGCGTTTGAATCGTTCCTAATAAAGGTTACAGTCAAAATATCTCCCTCCTACACCGGGTTAGTAAAAACAAAAAAAAGTGAAATGCCTGTCATCCATGAGACCAACAAAATACCACCCATTCCACAGGGAGAGGAGCAGGAAGATACCTAGAAGGTACCATAGAGGGGGAGACAACAAATAATGCCCTGTTTAGTGCGTGCATACACTCCTCCTGTCTTTGCCTACTGGAGGACATGGTATACGTTTGTAAAAGAATAAAAACAGAAGTTGTATTTCAGAGGTTCAGATGATTTCATCCTATCGCCTCACAGTTTCTCCTCTCTGCATGCTTCCCGTGATTGGCAACCCCTCAGGTTGAAATGATGACAAATCTATGAAGGCTGTGTCAAAGCAGCCTTGATGGTGAATTACCGGTGTAAAGTAAATTAATCTTAAAAAGCAAATGACTTTCATTCCAGCACACGCAGATGTTTATGGAAGGACATTGCCACCGACCGATGTGTAAACGCGCCACATGCACACCTGAGTTTATACACCAAACAAAGAGGAGGAGCAGGTGCAAGTGCTACTTAATCAGGTGAAATACAAAATTCACACTTTTAAACAGCGTCTTGGAACATTCACACACCCACCTGCCTCTGAACCGTCAGCTCAGGTAAGCACAGGTCAAGTGGAGCAAGGTAGGATGCTCTGGTCATTGTCACTGGTCCGTTGTAGTGGTTGTGATTCTTATGTGATTATGGTGTGCTTTATTCTGAAGGTTTTAGTTTGGGGGTTTTGTGGCATCAAAGCTAGGCATGTAGTATTAAAAGAGGAGCTTTTGTGAAAAACGATCACAAATTGAACAGCAAATGTGCTGGTGCTGAAAATACATTATATGTTGAATGTGACCATTTTTCAGAGCATTTAAACTCTCTTCTAATATATACTTTGGGACATTGTGTCCATGTTTGACGGGCGCTACAACAACATATGGGTTGATTTCTGGCTTGTCTCAAATTATCAAAAAGCAACACGTTGCTATCTTTAAATTAAATTTAGACAGATTTAAACAGTTCCTTTTACAAACTGGAGTGCTTCGGTTAGCTAAAAATTGAAGATCTAAGAATAACGATGTTGGCATAACATCAATAATCTGTGAAGGACAGTGAACTGTTACATCCACTCTAGCAAAAAACAACTATTTCATTAACCGTTTTTAAACCAACCAGAAAATCTATTTTGTCCGTCACTGCTGCGTCATTTGAAACGAGGGTTACATTGAAGGACACGGGACAGAGTTTGACCTTGTGTTTTGACCAAGATCAGCTGAGGTCGCTGAAAAGTTGCATGTCCTCCTTTCCTCACACTTAGTGTATGAATGTAATTTCTGAAAGTTACTAACATAAGGAGGAAGATACAGTAAGTGTAAGCGTTATTTTATTTTGGTTATTTTAGAAAGTGATTGAAGAAGACTTCCGGTTTATGTAACTCAATCCAATTTAACAACAGTACTTTACATGCACAAATGTTAAAATACAAATGATAAAACGATGGAACGCATTGATGTGAAAGACAAAACGAGATACGAAGAGAAAACAAGAATCAGCAAATATCTTCGGAGGCTGTAAAGCAAGTAACAGCGTTTGGCCCGAAGCGATCGGGTTTTTTTTTTTCTGGAGTAAAGGGGAGTTTTGCAGGCGAGTTGTCTGGAACCCAGCTGGGTTTGGCCCCAAGACAAAAAAATGATCCACTGTTTACTCTCCAAACACCCAGAATGCATCCCTGCTGACGAGACACTGACCTCTCACACAACAAGGACATTCTTCCCGTGGAGAGGGAGTTGTGTGTGATTTGTTGCTCGTGTGCATGCGTGTGTTTGTCTTCGGGAAAAAAAAGGCAACGTGGTGGGAAAATCACTCGGCTCTGTTTTTTTTTTTTTACTCTTTCTCACGTCTTGTCTCTCCTTCTCTCTTTCTTTATCTCATTCTGTTTCTATCAATCTCTTAGTTGTGTTGAAGATGGGGCACCTCACTGTTGTGGCTGTCATCGGAGGTAAATTTAGCAGAAAAAGTATATAAATCAACAAAATATCCTTAACATTTAATTGTCATGGACTTTTATGGCCATGCGAAAGGTCATTTATTGAAAAGCATTCTGCCTGAACATGCTATAACAGAAACATGCACTACAAGTGCAAAGAAACTGACATGTTTGGGATTAAAAACAACATTAACGTTTCATTTGTCTGACTTCCTTGCAGTTCTCTTCAGCCTTTTCATGGAAGCTGAAGCGAGTAAGGCCAACACTCTCCTTTCACCTCCTCTGAAACTCATCTCACTCTGAGACAAATGGACACTCACTTAACAATGGCCGACTTCAAGGCAATTGTACTGTAAACATCTTCGGGAAAAAGATTAAACGTGACAGAGAAACAAGGACCATTGTGTTGTGAAGGCCGTGTTGAACATGTGCAGCAGTTTCAACTGCTTAAATCATCCATTAAAGTGAGTCAAAGTGAGTGTTGTAACTAATGTTTCTTTCCCCATACGTCGTTTCTCCTCCTCCTCCTCTTGTGTTTGCTCTGCAGATCCATTTGTTTACAGTAAGTACAGATACTCTTATCTCATAATTCGTATAATCTTCACTATAACGTCTCACTCCTTTTATAGATTATAAAAAGACTTGCGTAGAGTTCCTTGAGTTCATTTAGATTATTGCACATTGCATCCGCCTCATGACAAGATACATCGCTGCAATTTTGATTGTCTAAAAGCAATATATTTTAAAAAGCATTGTCAAAACGGTTGGCAACAATATATTTCATAATTACATATGTGTGCTTCTTAATTGGGTGTTTTGCTTTGTCAATAAACCTTCTCAACTTCCAACTACATTGTCTGACAGGCTATGAAAGGCTACGAATTGGAGGCTTGATCTTTTCCGGCTTTTGTTTTTTCGGAGGAATCGCCTTTTTATTTCGTGAGTTTAACATAGTTAAACCTATGAAAGCATTTTTATTGTTTTATAAATCCCAAACTAATGCTACTCAACGAATACGAGTTGCAGTAACACATGCCACTTTGTTTTCACAGACAACAAGTGCTCCACGAGGAACAAGTACGTTTTTTTTTTCTCATCCACTGACTGTAAAAAGTATGTGTGCATGTGTTTGTCTGTGTGTGTGTGCATGACTTTTTTTTGCCCCTTCCAATGTCACCCTCCGACGGGTCTCCTTATGGACTCAATTCATTCATCTGAACTGACACGCCTCCCTTGTCTCTTACGTTGTAGAAAATCGGAGAATGACAGTGAAATCTGAGACGGCGCCTGACAGACCGGTTTCGGGCCCGGGAGGATCTGACAGGACAATGATGATTTGGGCGTGTTTTTCGGGGGGTTAGGAGGAAACACACCAGCTCAAAAGTTCAATTCTGCAAAGACCTGGGCAAAGATGTGCTACTTATGCAAGGTTCAAAAGCATGTATCCATTTCTCAAATGTGTACCAATAAGTAAATTATAGAGTCATTTATACATCCCTGGATTCATGTTTATCCCTGGGGGCACTTCTTGACATGATTAGTCTGTTTTAAAGGGAATTTAGCCATAAGCATGATGTTCTATATTGTTGCTGGAAAATGCAGTATTAGGAACATGATATAGTGTTGTTGTTAATAAACTAGTTAATCAACCATTTCGATATTCATAGGATTAACTGAAAACATAGAAACCCTTGTTGTCCACACCCAAAGTGAAAATAAATGACACTACATTGAACCAAATTGCTCATATTTCAGTGTGGTTTTTCTCAGGTGTACGACTAAAGCGCGGTTGTCACCGCGTGTGACCTTTAACGACCTTTAACGGGCTTTACCTACTAACAGGTGGTGTAGTAGCCGACAACACGACACTCGACGAAACTTCGACATCTTCGTTCTCGCCAAGCAAACATTAATGCTTTTTACTCCTCCTCCTCCTCCTCCTCCCGGCTCTCGGTCCGACCGACTCCAGATCAGCCTCCACGCCCCGCGCCCCCTCGCTCTTCCGCTGCCAGTCGGCTGTCTGAAACCGACCCGGGATCGGAATTCACCAACAAACCGCCGGGCGTTTGGAACGCAGCCCCCTTTTTGGTAAAAAGCGAGCCGACCTGTTGAGGCCGCCAGTGTCGAGAGCAGAGGGGAGAGAGTGCGTTTGCTTCTGGGTCACATATCCGCCTTCTGTAGGAGACTTTTTTCCTCGTCGATAAATACGCCGCGAGAGAGGTAAGTGCTGACGAAGACACTATCTGACACGTCGAGTCGTTGTTCACTGTGGGGTTTTCTTCATTTGGGGTGAAAGTGGAAAAAATCTCGTGCGCAGACTGTTGGCGCGGTGAAACGCGTCACATAAAAACCACATTTCAGCTCTTTACTGACTCGGTAAACAGACATGTTTACACACACCGAGTCAAACTACACTCCAGGAGACTCTAAACTATTTTAAAGGTATCCTCAAGTACAATACAACATGTCACAAGCCTGTACAAAAAAAACGTTTTTAACGTCTTTTTTTTTGTACGTTTACTTTTGAACAACAAATTATCCACGTCTTTTCAACGGAAAAATGACTAATTACATTCAACAGTGACGAAAACACATTCTTTGATTAATTTGTGTTATTATTAACAAACAATATACATGAGATAAAAGCAGAATGCAAAAATAGAAATAAAGTAACAGGGGGGGGGGGCTGTAATTGAAAAAACATGGATGTGTGTTTTTAGCCCAATTTTCTAAATCCTTGGATCGATTTGAAACTTCATCTTCAGAATCGGATTTTGTAATAACGATATCAGGTTCCAAGTCCAAATCAGGTGTCTCATCACCATCATCTGGTGATTCTTCTGCAAGAAGCGGTGAAACTCTTGTGTCACGTGTCCGTAGAACACCCCTCAAGTGCAGATATAGCAGATCCCTCTGGTCCCAAAGTGTTGATTCCATTCAAATCATTTCATTTTTTTATAGCGCAAAATATATAACTCACAAAGTAGCCTCGGGGGGGCTTTACAGTCTGTCCTCATGTAACATCCTCTTCTCTGAAACCTTCACATCGGGACCTGCAATAGGTGTCATGTGTAAAGGAATGAAACCGCTTAACAGATGCACAATACGTTCAATTTATATAGGAATGATTCCAATATTGAGAGTAGCGAGCCAAGTTAAAGGCAGGACCACTGCAGGAGAGACCACCATGAGATGTAGCCTCCATCCACAGGGCGGACCACAAAGACTTCTGGAAAGAAGCAAGTCAGCAATGTTGTTTTATGATCATAGTATTAGTAATGTGACTGATGATTAGTATCAGCAGTGTGTTAGAACCCTTATTTGGAAAGAAAGAGAGAGAGAACAGTCGTATAGGTGGACAGGGACACTTAAAAGAGAAATGTCTCAATTTGCAGTTCAAGGTTGCCGAACTATTGGGGAAAGGTAACGTAGAAATAGATTTGCCCCACAACCATTTTGCATACTCACTTGATTTGTATTATTCAAGTCAACTGAGCAGTTAACTGATTATAAAGGATAGAGATGCACAAGCAGTTGAGACAGGAGGTTGGGGAGGTTGTGTTTTCACATCGTGCTAGTGCTGCTGATAAAGCCCGGGCATAAGCAAACAAGAAGCCGTAGGTAAACATCAGGCTTTAGTGGCCGGGGAGGAATCACTTGCACAAGAGGCGTAGAATGACCAGTTCCAGAATGCAGTAGTAACATCTATTGTGTTTTGTGGCGGTGCCGTGAGCGTGGGCATTGTGCAAAGCCAACTCTTTAGGCCAGATGTGTGTGTGATTGTTGTAGATGAAACGTTGGACATCAGTAGCTGGAGAAGACCAAAACTCCTAATGGTCATAATGTGTAAAGATCACAAATAGTCATATCATAGATTGATGATATTTAGCAGTACCACATGCTTTTTAGTCTTCTTTGTATCCATGAATTATATGGAGGCATTTGTGTCCACAAATATGGATTAGTGACATTTCTGCCAAAAACAAAATAAGATTTTTTCCATGCAACGCAGAAATATGATTCTCTTCACAAAATGATACTCAACCTGCAGCTCCAGATGTGTTGATTTAGTTTAGTTTACACCTTCAAGAGGGTCCACAGTATTTTTGACACATTTACACGCACCTCAGTTTGAGCACAGTTTTTCGCAGAGTGAGATGGAGATGAAATATATCGCGGGTTGAGAGGCAGCGGTGGAGGTGTGGGGCGGGGGGGGGGGGGCAGGGAGCGTTTGTTAGGCGACGTTGTTTTTCCCTGTGACTGTGACCTGCGGTGACTCCGTTTCCAACGTACGGACCGGTACCTGTGTTTTTATGTACACCGGCGTTGTGTGAGCCGTGAGGGGCCGTGGGGGGGTGTGAGGGGCCGTGGGGGGGTGTGAGGGGCCGTGAGGGGGCCGTGAGGGGCCGTGGGGGGGCGTGAGGGGGCCGTGCTCCCTCTGCCGATGAGGACGCGGAGCAGGAAGCGTGCTGCCCGCTGTGCGCGCCTCGTGGTTCCTGTGACTCATGGCTGTAGTATGCTCCACTCCTTACTCCGTACTTCCCTGTGTCTGCCTCTGTGCGTCCCTCCGACCGCCCTCTCGCCCCCCCTCTCGCCCTCCCCCCTTCGTCTTCCTCCCCCGCCTCCCTCGAGGCGTGACTACTTCTTTCCCTCCTTTGCTCAGTCCTAAGACCCAATTTGAAATCTTTTTTTTTTTTTTTACTTCCTCCCATCCCTGGTTCCCTTTTGTCCTTTAGTGAACAGCCTCCCAGCCACACTCTGTCTTTCTATTCTTTACTTGTAAAGGTTAGTTGAAAAAACTCTTGCATCTGTTGAAGCTTGTCTTGGTCTGTTGTTGTTAGATGTTATCACCATGGAGACACACGGGTCTTTGTTTTAATTATTCAAAAAAACCACCCAATCGCCATTAACGTGTGTGTGTGTGTGTGTCACAAGGGAGGGGTTGCAGACTGGGATTCAGTGCTGCTAATTTTAGGAATAAAAAATGCCACTGAGAAAAGGCATCTGGCTCTGTAGTGCAGTACAGAAACACACACTGGTGTCCAGCATTTAAACGGCTGGGGGAGTGGAACTAGCCAAAGAAACTAAGTCACACATACGTTCATGCATACTGTGGTGAAGCTGTTGAGATTTCTTTTATACTCGTATTCCAGGTTTGTGTGTTTTTAAAACACAACATTGACCATCTACGATGACTCCTGCAAGTTTTAAATAATGTCTCTGAAATTTCTGCCTTTGCCCCAACACAATGGAAGTAAATCAATTTTCATTGTTTGTACCTGTACATTTTAAATAGAAGCTACTACTTCAAGAAGAAATGGTCTGTTTTATCATTTGAATCAATTTATTCATTTATTCATCATTCAACCGCTCATCCGGGGGTCGCTGGTGCAACGGCTCCAGCAGGGGACCCCAAACTTCCCTTTCCCGGGCCACGTCTAGCAGCTCTGACTGGGGGGGGGATCCCAAGACGTTCCCAGGCCCGTGTGGACATGTAAAGCCTCCACCTGGCCAGTGCCTGGGAAACCTCCCCCAGTAAAATAGATGTAAACATTTCAAATGAGTAAGTAATTGCAGAGTTCCTTGCCGGTACAGGGACGTAAGAGATGGGACTCTGCAGCTTATTGTGTCACCTTGGATGAGATTGGAAGAGAAGAGTCGGGTGTAAAGGAGGAGATGATAGTGTCTGAAGTCAGATGGACGTGAGACAGAAATGAGAAGTAGCAGAGGAAGGTTTTTAAGAGGCTGGAGAGGCTGGCGGCAATTTGTAAAGCCTTTAGCAAAAATAGAAAGAGTCGAGAGGCACGGTACATTTTTGAGACAAATGTAGAAAGCAGACCTTAAAACTGGAAGAAAATGTAGAAAGAGTAGAAAACCAAAAAGATGGACAGTTGGGGACAGGCGGAGCAGCATGACAGAGCCTGAACAGAAAGGTCTAAAGTATATATAATCTATAAGTCTAAAGTAAAAACCCGACCAGGCAGAGCTGGAGAAGTGACTTCACAGGGAGAGGAAAAACTACTTTTAACATAATATCGCCTTCTTCGGTATCAGCCTATAATACTCCGGCTTTGTTTTGTCAAAGCTGAATTTGGCCTTAAAACAATTGGTTGATTGTAGATAACAGACGACCAACTATTTTGAAAGGCCAAAGTATTTTCTGCAGCGTTAAGTGGACGGAACCAGCAATGCAAGCATGACCCGGGGACATTTTGATCTGCATTCTGCCACCACATTCTCACATTTTACAACAAATATGCCAATAGAATGATCCAAACCAATGATATTGAATGTGGTGTTGAAGTTTCGCCTCCTGGCCCCACCTTACACTAACATTACCTTAAGAACATGATCTTGGAACAGGGAGTCGCCACATATTTTACAGACCTCCTACTGTTACATTCTCTCCTCTCTCTCTCCCCCCCCCCCCCCTCCTCCCGCCTCCCCTTCCTCAAAGTCTCATCCTCAGTTTGCCCGTGTGTCTTGTCCTGCATTCCTCTCTCTGTTGCGGTCTTTGCCCTCCGTGTCTCTCTCTCCCCCCCCCCCTCTCCGTGGAGCTGCATCCTGAGGTAAACCACTCTCTGGTGGCTGTTGGCCTGTTTCCCGTCCCCTGCATTCCCTCCGCCTCGCCTCGGGTTGCTGGGGAGAGGCACCAGGAGAGGTGCACTCGTTCTGCTCCCTTTCTACCACACTCCAAAACATCGACAGCAGTGAAGAGAGACTCGTTGTTTTACTCGCGTTCTCCTTTATGGGGAGGTTACTGTTGTTGTGCTTGTCCTTAAAGATCCTCCAAAAACGGAGCTACTGAACAGGGCTTGATGCTGGAACTGAATCATTGACAACATATTGTAAAGGTTTTGTCAGATACGGTGTCATTCTCTTCTGTAGAACTTAAATGTGCTAGATGGAGCAAAAGTTTAATTCCGTGTTACTCACCAAAAAGTACTCTGTGTATCCTCAAATCTCTTAAAAAAAACTCAGTTTGAATGCATTTCTTTGCATTAAACGACACAAAGACGGAAGAGCTTGAACCCTGTACACATGCTGGCAGTGTTCTTTGCAGCGTGAGTGTGAATCTCGCCTCATTATAACTCCTGTAGATCAATGGAAGGTGTGAAATCCATGCTGTGCATCTTGTGCACAATAAAAACAAGTAGGGACCCACCCACCATGAACTAGAAAAAAACCCACTCCATACTAGAGTTCACAATACTTCTCTTGTGTTTGTCCTCCCAGGCCAAAGAAGGTTTTCATTTCCCTCTCAACAATGAGGCTCCGTTAGAACAGATCATCGGGGTTGGGCAGAGTCTTCAGCAGGATGTGTTTGTGCAGGTTCTCACAAACACACGTGACTGCGTGTGAATGCCAGTTAGATATGTGTACCGGTGGGTTTGGGGTTCCCTGAGGAACGACCTGAAGGGAAAAGTGCGATGAGTGGAAAATCACTGCCGCTCCTCCCTGCACATCGGCGTGGACACCGAGTCCCTCCGGCAGCGAAGGGGATGGATTAAAAGTGGGATGAGTTTAAATGTTGCCTTACTGTTAGGAGAGAACTCTTTTTTTTGTCAGGTTTGAATAATTAGCAGTCGTTGGAAAATACAAATGTCCACTGATGGAACCTCAAAAAGAAGCCCAGGGCTAACAATCCATACACCAATTTGCTGTAAGATTAAAATGACATAAAAGATCGGAATCGTGTTGGGTGAGTGGACTTTAATATGATTCTTATTGATTTTGATTTTCATCAACAAGCGAAAGCTTGGGAAGAGTAACAAGAGACATGGGGAAAAAATATCAAAACAAGAAAAAAGAAGGAAAGAAAGCTTTGCAGCGTTTAGATGGCACCAGTGTAATGCATTATGCAGTGATTCACTTCTGTTGAATCTCCACTAAAGCACTTTGCACCCATCAACAACAGGTCGAGTTTCTGTGTGAAAAGAGCGGAGAGGCCACTTTGAGCTGAATTCGATCAGATTTCTTTGTTTGTGTGCTCTAGAGGAAACACATGTGCACACACGGTGTGTCTCAGGCCTTTTAGTAACCCTCAGAAAACACAGGCTGAATGTTGCATCAGGTCTCTGTTGGCCTGTGGCTAGTGTGAGCCAGTTAGCAGTACTGAGATCAGCTTTCTAACACACAGATACATACAATATCATTTAATTGTGTGTGCCATTGGGGACTGAAGATATGTTATTCACCAGCATGTCCTAAGTTTGTTGTAAAAGTAAAGGCATTTTTTATATATATATATATATATATCACGTAAATACGTTTGCTATGGAAACGTCGAAGGAACGCAAAGCTTTATGCCAAAATAAGATTTATATACTATATAAATCCTTCTGGATTGTTCATGATTTGTGTTGCATTGCAGGTAAACAACCTCAAGCGAGAAGATGTCAAAGATCGGTGCTTTGCTGTTGATGACACGTGAGTGCAACTCTCTAAAGTCTTTACCTTTTAATCCGTCATTCTTTAAAAGTCCTGCATTACATAAGTAACTTCCTCTCCATAAAAGAGTGAATCCTTTAACTCAGTTTTGGTTAACAGGGAGTCACTTAACACCAAACACTATAATGTTACATCTCTAGAACAAGTAAAAAATGTTTAAAAAAAACAAATCAAACCCATGAAAATATAGTCTTATTTTCTTCACTTCCTCACCAGGTCTCCATAGTTCTATTTTTTGTGACCCTAAAAATGAAGTCCGAGGTCAGGCCAAAAACAGCAGAGGGGATGAGTTGTGACAAATACCGTAAATTCTGGACTATAAGCCTCTACTTTTCCCCCACGCTTTGAACTCTGCGGCTTATACAACGGCTGATGTCTCGTGTTTTACGGGCTAACGTGCGAGCTACGGGCCACACGACTTTCCATTAATGAATCAATGGTGACACATCGGAGACGGCAATGTGAAGAACTCGGACGACAGCAGTCGTTTTTCTCACCTGCGGCTTATACATTTTCTTCCGTTCTAAATTTAGGAGATGCGGCTTATACTCGGGCCGCGCTCCATAATCTGGAATTCACTGGCTGTCTGGTCGTGATTTTCAAACTAATTTGACAATGTGTAGAAAGAAAGCAAAGCCCTCACACTGTGAGATGGGACACAAAGTTCTGTACAATTTTATGTCCTGGAAAGGTGAGCGTGAGAACATCCGCAGCTCCGCCAGGTGTTGGAGATGCGAAAAGTTGGGCTGTAAAAGCAGGAGGTTAGATCAGAGTATTATGTAGTGTTTTTAAACAGAGCAGCAAAGAGCTTTAGCGGGACTGTTTGATTCATTGATACTGACTAAATAGACTAAATAAATAACACAGATGGCAATGTTATTTTTCCTCAAAATCCTATTGAATTATTAATTGCACAAAATCAATATGAGGACATCTACATCCCTCATATGTGAACCTCTTTTAGACCACATGAATCCATCATTTCCAGCAACAGTGGAATATTTTGATTTTCCACTTCGATGAGCCCTAATATTCAAATAGATGCGTTTCATTGTTGTAACGACTCTGTCTGACCTCTTGCAGTTGTGTCCCTTGGGTTTGCGGAAGAACAAAACTGTAAGTGCACTATTATTATGTTTTTTTACCTTTAGTATTTTGCTCTACCGACATGAATATATATATATATATATAGATATTTTTAAACTATATATTTCTGTCATATTGTTATGTAATCACATCGCTACAATTTTATCTAAAAATAATGATACAATAATCACAAGAGACATGCAGGTTTTTTCTTTTTGGTTTGAATTGAGTGACACTTTTGTGTTTAAATGTATTGATGAGTGATGCCAGATAATCAAACAAGGCCCCTGTGTTTCCTTATGTTCCCTCATGTACTGTTGGCTGTATGATGTCATTGTCGCATTTTATCTGCTACTCAAACCAACTTTCAACTCACTCCAAATATGTTCTGTTCCTACAGTGGGAGAGGACCCATTTACCTTTGGTAATCTATTATTTTCTACAGTAATATTTTTCATTATCATTTAGATTTCATGTGTGTAGAAGCGTTTCCCATCTGATTTTTGCATGTTTCGTTGACAGGATGCATTTGTTTTTTAAATTGATTTTCATGAGGTAATTCTCATCTGTTTCTGCAGACTACTACAGGCTGCGTGTTGGGGGCCTGATTCTAGCTGCTGTCCTCTGTCTCATTGGCATCACCATCCTGTTCAGTAAGATGCAAATGACGCAAACCGCCTTCCCACTCATGCAGTCGTTAAACTCTCTTAAACAACGCACAAACGCACAGATACACAGAAAGACAACTATTCTCCTCTCTTGCTCCAGGTGGCCACTGCAGGTGCAAGTTCAACCAGGACAAGAGGTGACAGTTAAACATTAAAACACGTGTGTGATTGGTGTGAAGACCCGGAGAGGGGAACCGCTTACATTTAATATATATTGTATGGACAGTGCGTTTTATTTCCCCTCGTCTCTGACTCTCTCCTTTCTTCTCTTTGCAGGAGGAGGACAGGAAGCAATGCTCAGCAGATGCTCTCCGAGCAAGGTACTGTTAATTTAGCTAAAATCTCTTTACCCTCTAGATCTAAAGGAAACCCAGCAGCCATGACTGAGGTCTATGACCAGTTGACGTCAGACTACAGTCTAAAGATATATTTACTGAGTCCATCTGTTTCATGGTAAACGGCCTTGTGTGTCAGTCTCTCTCTCTCTCTCTCTCTCTCTCACTCACTCACTCTCACACACACACACACACACACACACACACAAAGACAGTATAGAAGTCCCCCGTAGTGCTGGACTCTGATGCCATGGACGTCACAGTTCAACAGGTGGTGGCACGCTCATGGTGTCTGGCAGAGTTGTGGTGTTGTAGGGAAAGGAAGAATGTTGTGAGGCAACCTTCTTGGCTTTATATGTTTGTGCGTTACCATGTCTGATCCGTTCTCTTGGTGCAAGATCCAGAAGGGAATTCATTCATGGCAAAGACGTCCACTTAGACTGAAAGCTCAAGGTCACTGGGACTTCACTAAAATGTGTTGACCATAACTGAAGAATTATTGTGCACAGTATTAAACTGCAACAGGAATGTGCATTTTTGTGCTTTTCGGTTGCATTGTGTTTAAGAGGCAGCCATAATGCAGATATTCACACATGTGCAGCCTGTCTCAAGCTATATGATGGTGCTTATTGGGACAGGAGCTCGTTGTTAAGACAAAATACACTGATGGCCCATTTGACCCTGTCGTACTTGAATATACGACTTAAATATCAGCCTCATCTTTGATGAACAAGTTTCATGTAGGTTTGGCATGTTGATTGTATAATTACTTCCTAATCACATTTCAGGCAGTAAATGAACCATCTGTAATTGGGAACGCCTCGTCCTGTCTGTCTCCCTCCCTGCAGGTCGATCCGGCGAGTGCTAGATGTCAATCCAAACACACACACACACACTTCCCAAAACTGCAACCAACAAATGAGATGGAGGAGCAGCAGCAGCAGGGATCGTTACATCCTAGGAGAAGCATTATTTTTGTATTGTTAAGCAACAGAAAGTAGTCTGTGTGAACCATTGTGATGCTTTCTGCCTGTTACTGGTCTTCAGTCTGCACCTTCACGCATACACACTTTTCAGTTTTTGTTTAGAATTTTAACACGCTTTGACCTGAAGAAACAATAATATTGCGTCTTTTGAGAATTTATTCTGTAACTCGTTCTGTGTTGTTCACGGTTGATTGATCTGAAAGTAACTTTATTCAATAGTTAAAACAAAAATGATCACCAAAAAATTCCTCAAATATCCTTCAATGTCACGCAGTACTTGTGTTGCCTGTATTGTGTGTGTGTGTAAGGTAAACAATCGATGTAGATAACTGCGACCATCCTAACCCTCTGTCCATGCTTTCTCAATGAAATCCACATAGTCAGTGGAGTGCTGTTGCTAGTTCATGATAATCTGTTAATTCCCATGTTTCGCTTTGTGGAGGAAAGTAGTGGATTACACTGTTCAGAGATACAGGAAAACTGTAATGTTTCTATAAAAGAACTATTGAAACCAACAACCATAAGCAATGGAATTGTATTAGTGTGTCTTCACTCAGACAGTGCAAAAAGTATACATAAGAATTTGTATTTGAACTGAAATGCTCTTCAGGTGAAACAATATTCTAATATTCTATATTCTAATTTTTCGAGTTTCACCTGTACAACAGGTCTCCCTGCTGTATGCAAATTTGAGTGTGTGCATGACATTTCCATGCTAAACTAAAGAGGAAGCATATTCTTCATGGGCAGTTATGTCCTTCATACAGGGTCCCTGGGATCACAGGGCTGACATGCAACCCTTCACATCCACGCACCTACGGCGCGCAATTCAGAACGAGCAATCATACCTGTTAGGACATTATGAAGAAGCAGCATAGGAATACCATGAAATATAGCCATGGTAATTCATTCACAATTCCATAGCCTTAAGAAATTAACACAGCAACAATACTGTGATTTATCAAATACCAAGTGCAAGCACAACCTGCATTGAATCAACAGTGATCTAATTAAAACAAAAGTACAGGTGGCTTGTTTGCTTCATCCGAAAATGCCATTCATTCACTTGCAGGGTGTCACCACTAGATGGCGCTTCAGCCACAAGACACAGAAGAGTGGCCTGCATGCTCAGGTCATGCTTTGCACAGTATGTTTCCCAGACTTGCGACAGTTGATGGAACTGTTTCCATGTTGTGATTCACATGCAGTCCTTTTTCAATTGGAGCAGATAGACATGCCTCGAAGCACTTTATGGTCATGGGAAGAAGATGAAACGGATGCTTTTCAAAGACCTGGCCAGACCAGACTGGAGCAGGTGGATTTGAGACGCAGACCAAGGTTATACTTTGATTATTTATTTTAAAGAGATGGTCACATATAGATGTTTGTGCTTTGAAAATGATGTACTTAACTTGGCCGATATAAATAATAAGCACCAGGCTAAAGCCTCACACAGGAAAAAAAGGCCCAACAAGCCTGTCTGGTTTGGATCGGGTTGTTGTGCACGAGCTGATAAATGGGCCAACAGTCATATGTGATATTAGCCAGCTGCTGATAGTTGGTTTTGTATTTATAACACAAATATTAGAGGTTCATCAATAATTGAGAGTAAATTTCCCCAAATGTTAAACTATTTCTTTAATGTGCACAAACAATTATACACAGGAGTTAATGAATGGTAATATAAAATCACCTCAAACAACAGTTCAACAAGTTAATTAGAATTCCAGGTATTATAAAGCACTAGCAGTGACATCAGGTCAACTCTGCTATGATAAGTTTTTTTTTAGTAAACACATGTTTTACTGAAAGAAAAGCAGAAACTCGCATAGATTTGGGAGTTGTTTTGAAATGATTTCAACCACAGACGTATTGAGTGGAGTCCTCTTTCTCTATCGCAGTGACCTCCACCTCACACAGTGTCAGGTACTCTGTTCTTCCAGGAATCACCACGTTCACGTAGCGCCCTTCCATTCCATTGCACTGGAAGGTCTGGGAGGCTCCAGCCGCCAGAGACGAGATGACAGCACACCTGAGGAACAATAAGACAAATTTATGAGTAAAACTACGTCCCGAGATAAAAAAAAACAAACTATGCTTCTCACTGGATATGTGGGTTTCTTTTAGGAAATGATGCACAGCGCCATAGTTTCCTGTAACTTACACAAGAAATGTAAAACGTTCAAGCATGACGTATAAAAAAAGCGTGTTGTTACTTGGGATTATTGTTGCCATTGTCACTGAGGGAGTTGCCGATGCGGATCTCGGCGCCATTGATCCTCTCGTGGCAGCAGTCCTTTCTGTTGGTGATGGTGACGGTGTCGATGTCGTACGTCTTCAGCAGGTCAAGTCTCCACCACGGTTTCGCCTGGCCCTCTGTGTGGGTGCAGGATCCCTGTCCCCACACGCTGGCACGGTCTCCATCGATGGCCCTTCCCGGGAGGCCGTTCCACCCCGTGGAGGACTGCGTTGCCGTTCCGCCTCCAGCAATGTTGGCCCCTGAGTGAATTCACCAACGTTAGAAAACGAATACTGGGGAAGGCGTGTTTTGAAGCCAACAAATAACAATGAGCATATTTGAGTAAAACTTTTACTTTTACTCAATGTTCTATATTGGACCAATTTGGTATTTACCATTTGGAACAGGTGTTGAAGATGGACTGAAATACACACCTTGTACATACGTCTACGTAGCTTATCCACTTAAAATAGTAGTCTTACCAAAATTGCCGCTTATCTGTCCGAGAACAGCCAACAAGATAAAGACCCCATGTGGAAACATCATGCTGTGAAAAAGTCCAAACTCACAATGTTATTAAACAATAAATGTCCGACCCACAAATTAGATGCATTTTTAAGAACTCCACCGTAACCGTCTAAATGAAAGCTGTGTATCTGTTGAGATCTGAGGTCGGACAACAAGGAGGTGAGTGGGGGGAGAAAAGTCAGTATTGCACTTTAAAAACTTAAAGGGAAAGGTTTTAGATGCTTGTGTGGGTTTTTTCAGGGCACATTATTTTAAATCCAGCACAACCCTCCTCATTATTCATATTCAAAGTAATCTTTTTGCTATTTTCAATAGTTAGTGTGGACTACAGACAATGATGCCGTGTGTTTACAGTTACTGTCGGTTTCTTTCTTCCCTTGTGGGATTTTTGTAAATACACTCTAACAAGTGAAATCCAACATCTCTACGTCACGCTATCCCCCTAAAGTTAGTTTTTAAGAGAACGGCTTTAAAGTTGCTGATTCAGTTCCCTTTTTCTCTTACAAAATTAGTCAAGGAATAAACAATTTGAGGAAAGACCTACCTTGTGGCTCTCTTGCACGCTGGGAGCAGCTTTGATCTGCATGCATCAAAAACAATCATTTTTATACTTTAGTGCAAAGAATGATTGACAACTGCTTGATTTATAAATCCCCTGGCCAAACAGCCAGTGTTGTTTTTGTATCCCATTCAAATGTCAATGTGCTTGTGTGACCAGAATATTGGTTTTGAAGGCCAGCAGGGCACACCCACGGGCACATCCTGTGTTTGCTCGATAGTGGATGAAGTTTGTGTCCAATATACCGGAGGGATGTATTTGTTTAAAATGAAATGGAAGAAATCAGAAAAACACAAATCGGTTTTTAAGACTTTTAAGACGTACAACTCTCTGTACTAAATTGCGCCCGGGATTCTTTTGGAGGATGTGGTTTGGGTTTGTTTTATCATTTTATTGCATAGCATGTTGCTTCCATTACGCCCACGCCTCAACACTGTAGCCTTCATTCAGGTTTAATTGCGAGACTGTTGCAGAATTGCAGCCAGCAGTCCTAGAATAATCACTAACAGTTTTTTTCTACAGGGAACTGGTTTTATTTTGTAACTTGGGTGTTCTGTATTTGGTTGAGTTTTCTGCCTTTGCAGCATATGTCTGAATGTGTTTTTGTTTGAATTTTACAAATTCACAGTGTGCTTTATTTATGCAAAATAAATATTTCTCCGTGCTTCGAGGGGCCGCACCCTACATGAGATTTAGTTCCGTTACCTGATCAGCTTTAACTCCACCTTAAAAGTGACAATTGCCATAATCCTTGGCTAAACTTCACCACACCTGTACGAGCATATGAAAACAAATAGGAAAACGTCGTGTTACAAAGAGTGACGCCTATGGTCGGATAATAATTCTGCTACGTAAACTAAAGAGAAATAAAGGGACGAGAAATAAGGGGAGAGCAATCTGCTTGATATTAAAGAACAAAAACATTTGTGTTGCACCATCTCAAACCAGTCAGTGTAACGCTGTGTATTTCTGCAGATGAGTAGATGAAATAGCAAAATATAGAAAAGGTATAAAACAGCATTGAAGAACACATACTGAACGAGAGCGCTTTTAACACGACTGCTCTCATACCAAATCATTAAAACCACAAGGGAGTCTCAAAACAAGTCAAAGGGATTTTCATGTTTTTGTCCTCTCTACAGCATCTTCAACCTCCTTTTTGTGCCAATTCATGACCAGAATGTGGATGATGAGAGGAGAGAAAAGTCAAGAATAATAGTAGTTAAGAGAATTAACTTGTGTGACGTGTCTGACTACTTGACACACATTTCTGTGTGTTAGACGAGCTCTGTCTCCCCCTAGTGGACACCGACCTGTTTGTGCCTGTCATTCTATTCTGCTTTTATAGTCATCCGAGCACTCAGTCAGCTCTTCAACCACTGGCTTCATTTATGTTGCTACGCAAAGGCTCACGCACACGGACACACACCAACTGCGTCTCCGCGTCCCTCTGGACCACTGATAAATCCAAAGGGGGGGGGGGGGGGGGGGGGTCGTCTTGATTTAGTTGCTTAGTTGCTCATGAGGGCAAGTCGGCATCAGGCGGGACCGGAAATCAGACATATTTACTTAAAAAATAAAAGCTTTCAGTAAACATCCCAGAATGATTCAATGCAAAAAAAGGGAATGAAACACACAATGTTTCTTTGCATGTAAATATTTAATATTTATTCCAACAGTTCAACATGATATGGACAGCTTATTCAAACAATTCAGTATATCAATGTGTGTATATATAGACAAAATTTAGAACATGATACAACTACCATATCGTAACTATTATAAATATCCAATATAAATATATATTAGAACATGTATATGTGTACATTGAGATGCACCTATGAACTTAGTTTAGTGAGTTGAGGAAAGACCAACTCAAAAGCCCCACAAAACTTCACACAATGAATGGTTTTGGATCAAATGTTCATGTTTTCATCCACGTCCTTCAATAGCGATGTTGCTTCAACGCGGCGACGTCATTGGCCTCTATGGACCAGCCGCCACTGCCTTTGTCTGTTGGTGTATTTTAAAGACCTTGAGATTTAGATGGTCGGCATGAGGGAATGTTTCATCCCCATAAATCTCATGACAGTGTTGATGCACTCCCTTTTCCATGTATTGAACGTTTCTTGAAATAATGTATACACACACACAGACACGTATAAACATAACTCGGAATAGACATAGACAAACTGAGTGATGCCAGAGCCCTGTTAAAGGCAAGTCGCCAAACCGCTTGTTGAACCCATTCCACAAGAAAACCTGCCCATAGAAGCAGGACTTTTAGTATTTGCTGTTTTTTGCTGTCTTTTGCCTCTGTATATCCAAATTATTTTCCGATAATCTCTATATCAGATTGCTTGCATTCTATTTATTTTGCCATCTTCAATTGACTGGAGACATATCTCGTGTCAGTTTATCTCGTTATAGTACATAATGTTGTGCCTTAAAGTATTCACCTCGGCTCTATTAGGCCAAATCAGAAAGCTCAGTAGGCGGGAGACCGTGCTTTTAGTTTGAAAGTCTTAACTGGAGTTTCCATATTCTTTGTCGGTGACTTGACACTGAGGAGAAATCATATAAAATCTCAGACAGAACTTCGACAATTCACTTTGTGGCTGCTGCAGTTATATTATATTATATCGTTAAATTCATTGAAGAAGAATACTTGGCAGATCGAACTTTTTGCCGCTAAATAATTCAAGAAAATCTTTCAATCCGACGGTGAAAAGGGAGACGCTTTAGAATTATGGACCCCAGTAAGTCAGCGACGGCTCCTCCACCTGAGTGGGCTGGCGAGAAGTCCACCATGGGACATATGCCCCCTCCGCCCTACCAGGACAACGCGATCATGGGGTACCCTCAGCCCGTCATGGGATACCCCCCACAGCCACAGGTAAGACGTCCCAATACACACAAGTTACAGAAGAACAAATAACGATGTGTCGGTGCAGATGATGGGATTCTGTTTCCCTCCCGAATACTCTGCTGAAGATGTTCTCTTTATTTGGATTAATGATTGAAGAAAAAGAAAAAAAACTAGCTTTTAAAGAACGGGCCATTCATCAAAGTAATTATTTACACAAGATATTCTGGGCAGATTTACCTTTAAAATGCAATACATATTGAGTTTTCTAATTACTACAGGTTATTAACGTTTAAAAATGTAAAAGTTGACCCAGCGAGCATTTCTTAGTTGAAATGCCGTTTTTTTTCCAAACATCCTTTCAACGGAAAAAGGCCGCCGGCACAAAACAAGTTGCATACTTAGTCACACTAGCAGACCTCACTGAGGACAAGAAACACATTCCTTCATTCATCTGTGGCCCGATTCTTAATCGTTGGATAGATTCCAAACTTCATCTTCAGAATATAACAACGAGATGTGGTTTCTAGTCGCTTTAATGCAGACACACCCAAAATCATCTCCTCCGTCACCTGGTGATTCTTTTGCAGAAGTGGTAAAACTGTCGTGTGTGTGTGTCTGTTATGTGTAGAGAATGAACAGCCTCAAAGATGCACAATGCATTCAATTTATACGACAGAAAAGATTCCAATATTGAGAGTAGCGAGCCAAGTTAAAGGCAGGACCACTGCAGGAGGAACCACCATGAGATGTAGCCGCAAGACGCAATTGGGTTCTGCTAAAAGGCTTCCGGTCAAAGCTCTCCGGTTTCAAATTCCCCACATTACGATGTCCTAAAAGCATCTTGTTAACTGCACACGCTTCCATGTTCATGATGATTTAAATCAAATATTAAATAGCCTACCTTGAAATCGTTGGGTAGACCAAATTTTGCATTAATTTACAAACCCCGATTCCAAAAAAGGATATTCAGAATACAACATAGATGACAAAATCAAATGTTTGAACTGAGAAAATATATCATTTTAAGGGAAAAATAATAACACATCTCAAAAAAGTTTGGACAAGGCCACTGTGTGGCCTCCCCTCTTCTTTTTATAACATTCTGCAAACGTCTTGCTCACGTTTCGGAAATAGGAATGTTGTCCCATTCTTGTCTAATGCAGGCCTCTAGTTGCTCAACTGTGTTGCATGTCTGGATGGGAGCATGTGATGTTCTAGAACTTGGATATCCAGTACCTTTCAGCATGGATGGTGCCTTTCCAGATGTGTAGGCTGCCCATGCCACACGCACTCACGCAAGCCCACATGCCATCAGAGATGCAGGCCCGCTGAGCTGAGCGCTGAGAACAACGTGGGTTGTCCCTGTCCTCTTTAGCCCAGGTGACATAGCGTCCGAATCGTCTGACCGCAGAGCAGTTTTCCAGTTTGCCACAGTCGATTTTAAATGAGCCTTGGCCCAGAGAAAACGCCTGCGCTTCTGGATCATGTTTATCATCATGACATGGCTTCTTTTTTGAGTTTTAGCCAGCAACGGCGAATGGATTGTGTTCACTGGCAATGTTTTCTGGAAGTGTTCTTGAGCCCACGTTGTGATAAAACAATAAGGCGCTTGAGGCACTACTTTATCGTCCAATAATGGAACAGTTCCAGGGTGTAGTTAGGCAACCCTCAGTTATATTATTGAAGATAAAGTACTGCCTCAAGTACCTTGTTGCTTTTATAACACGCTTACCAGCAAAATTATAAACGGTAAGTAAATAGCTGCCTTTCAGCACAAAATAGATGTAGCCATCAAACGTTTTGTATCACATGTCATCAGTGTCACAGGTAAAATAGTCCCCCGTACGGGCATGTAAACAGCTCATCTCATTCATTCACATTGCTCATGATGTGAACCTTAATTGTCTGAACGCTCAGGTCAATGTAAACAGCAACTGTACATTATCGTTCAATAATGCACTCCTCGTGAATCACTCTCAACCAATCACAGCGCTGGATTTCATCTCCCCGTGTTATAATAACCGTTACAGTAGCGTTTAAGGGTCATGGACATCCAGTTTTGGGTGCCAACCTTGACCTTTACGCACAGAGATTGTTCCAGATTCTCTGAATATTTGGCTGATATTATGCACCGTAGATGATGAGAACATCAAACTCTTTGCAATTTTTCTCTGAGAAACTCCTTTCTGATATTGCATCACTATATTTCGCCGCAGCATTGGGGGAATTGGTGAACTTTGGAGTACAGAAGAAAAATAAACAAAAATGCAAAACTTTATTCTACATAGTGCTTTAGTGTATATGGATTTAAATTACTTTTATAATTCTCTTCTCTTTTATTCACTGATCATAAATTAATCAGCAGTTATTGCAGAAGCTGACGACCACCTGTTTGGTGACTAAAAGAACCCAACAAACCTGTTCAAGGAATCTTTATATCTTCATGTTAAACCATTTCCACTGTAAACCCCAGTCTGATGAAGTTATAGTTGGAGTTTCCCAAACCATTATATCAGGGGTTTTATATCATTTTATTGTGAAGCCTCCCAACTTCCTGAAATTCGCTCCATACCCTTTCAATTGCACCTGTCAGTGAGTTTTAATTGTGTATTGCGGGTGTGGCCTGCAGGGCTATGGAGCTCCGCCGCAGTATGGTGGTGCCTTTGGGCCGCAGCAGCAGTACCCCGGAGGCCAGCAAACCACCGTCACAGTCCAGCCCACCGTCTACGTGACCCGAGGCCCGCTGGCTGTCCCAGTGAACGACTACTTGTGCTACTCCATCTTCACCCTGCTGTGCTGCTGCCTGCCTCTCGGAATTGCCGCCCTCATCTACTCCATCTCTGTGAGTCTGATTTACACGTCATTCAATTGTTCACGGATAAACAAAGCAAAATGTCCCTCGAATTCCATTCGGACTTATGTGCCAACTTTTTTTTAAAGAGTCTTCAACTAATGAGGAGTAATCGCTTTTTAGTGAGGTCAATTAAGAAAAATGGATGGCCTACCAAATGGTTGCATTGTTTTACATATTTAATCTAAATACAATAAAAATGTGGTTTTGTTGAAGTAAAACTGTGGCTCAGAGGCAGAGCAGTGCTTCAGTCCCAGGATGGTCTCAGCCGCCGCATGTTGATGTGACCTTGGGCAAGACTCTTAAAAACCCCAAAGTGCTCCCGTGGATGTGCCTATTTGCAATGTGAATGTTGATGTGAGTCTGGATAGGCAGGTAGCCCCCCCCCGTCTTCAGTTTATCAATGGGTGGGGCGGAGTGAATGAGGACATTTAGTACCAGACGGCTTGGGGTGGTCAGTACAATTCAAAACCACTTTACAAATACAGTTGATTTACCATCAATTCTCCAAGATAAAAGTAAAAAAACTAGATGTAAACATTTTTAATAATTCCCGAAGCGCTGATACTGAAGTTATTGATTACAGTGGTCGGTCTCTCTTGGTAGTAAACTCTACTAAATCAAAAAGCAGCTCTGTGAGCTTTCTTCTGTGTGTGCATTATTGCAGCACGATACCACAGGATGAGGAGACGATTTAACATCTTGTCTTAAGATGAATATCTACATAATTGATAGCAGTAACCGGACACATCCAAACTCATTTGTATGGGGCCGGCTGCGTGTGTACGCAGGAGTGGCAAGTTTGAGAAAGGGAAGGACATTTACTGGAAGGGGTGGAGATCTGTGAGGAGGCGAGCAGGGGGAAAACAGGAAAGGTTGTGTCCATAATAAAAAGGAGAGGACATTTTGTGTTAACAGAGAGGTACATTGGCCTCAGTTACTAGTATATTTTGCTCTTAAGTAGTAATTATAGTCACCAATTAAAATTACGCCTATGTGTATTATGTAAGGCTGTCACGATATGACATTTTTGTTGTGCGATTATTGCACCATTTATCGCGATATTATTGCAATTCGGACCATTTTTTATTTGTCACAATAGTTATACATTAGAATTGGAATGTCGGGGGCTTATTGTTTTTATAATACGGTTACCAGCGAGGAAAGTAGCCCCCCGTACGTGCATGTAAACAGCATCGGGTCCCGCACCACCTCATTCATTCACATCGCTCATGACGTCCACCTTAATTGTCCGGTTGTGAAAGCTCTCATTGCCTCAAACCGATCATTTGTGGGATGACATCACAATTCATCGCATATTGCGACAGGCCTAGTGTTATGAAACCGTTATCCTTGCGTGCCTCGGGAGAAGGTTACTGTCAACGTACACATCACCCCACTTTAGGGGTAATTCTGTAGCCGGTAGGTGTTTCTTTTGGATGAGGGACCTCGAAGGTTAGCGAGTTTGCGTTTGCACCCTGTTTCATAGAAGTTCCATGGGGTAAATGAATCATGCACTTCTTCAGGAGGGAAAGTGGCCTGATTGTTTCCATGTGTTTGACGTTTAGTTGTCAGGGGGGGCGGGGGGGGACATTCTTGTGATTTTCTACACAGTTCTTTAAGCAAATCTAAAGCCAATATAAAATAACATTTATCCGAGCATGAGACATTTAAGTATATTAACTAAGAGCCTTACATACATATGGAAAGCTGACTTTTTTTTAAAGATTTGCATCTTTTGTTATGGTACATTTCACATGAATGTTTGGCTTATTATTGTGCAATGTGTGGGATGTTTAGTTATGAAGGAGAGCAAATGAAGAATGGAAAAATAACTTATTTAACCAAATCCTTTAATTTTGCTTGTTTTTTGCTAGGCTGCCGAGTCAATGTACTATACAGACACCAGCCTGTGTGTCGGATCATATGATATTTACGCAGAGCAAAGTCCATCTAAAGAAATTTGCAGATTTACTTAGATTTACTTAGAAGTAAATCATTGGTCCCAGTGTCTGCGTTTTCAGACTGAATAATCTTATTTTAAAAAACTGTAATTTGGAGCAGAACATCCAGCATTGCAAGGTTTACTGCAGTGCAATGATTGAATTTGAAGATTAAGTGGTCGGTCATTAGGAGGCAATAAGGCGGATGTTTTGAGGTTGGATACGTGATGTCTAAACAGATTTATGAGCATTTATCCTTAATGGACGTTAATGGGGGCATGGGAGTTAAAATATTCTTTTGTTTAGATAATATTTACATTTTGGACATTCTTTCGTAGATGTTACTTCTTAAAAAGACATATTGCAACTTGCAAAGGATTAAAAACAGAGCTTAGGGTTAATGGAAAGTCACCTTGAGCTTGTGAAATATTGTGGCTAAACTCAGCATGACTGACAATGCAGAAATAGCAGAAAGTCATAGTTTCTCAACTTGTGCTCCCATCCTGAGGGAGATTTTAAGTTGAGCAATATCAGAAGCTTTAACATTTCATAAACACCAATCATGCGTCCCTGTAAAACAAAAAACCTTTGAGGGAATGGTTTCTCTTTCTGTATCTTTCCTAAAAATACCATTACAGATCAACACTCTGCATATTCTTTTGAATAAGCTTTTGGTTTTCAATTACTGCTGAATGAATAACTGTGACATGTTGAACTGAGTTGATTGGCAGTGCACATTGCTGTTATGTTGAACAGATATGACATAGTGTGTGTTACCAATGTAACCAAAAGTCTGCTTTTGCTGATTTTAAAATGTCTGTTTACCCGTTGTTCCACCCATTTTATGAACAGTGAAGAATGTAGAAGACACGCCTTAGGAAGATTATCCGTTGGCTGTCTGGGACAAGAACAGAAACAATATTAAGCTGGGTACATATTGTAGGAACTTGGCTGTTATGTACACAGCTGTCGCTGATTGCACTTTCCATGATGCATGGACTTGCCTCGTTCTGCCTCTCAGTAGATAAGCAAATAGAATTTGGTTCAACCCGGCGCCGAGGAGACAGTGGTTGCACGGTGACTGTAAGGGCCTCTTCTAATTGGGTGATGCATGGGAGGTCAGCGAAGTGTAAAACGTAAGCCGCTCTGTGAGATTTTACCTGGAGTAGCTAAATGCTACCATTAGTATGCTAACACGACAATATGGTCATTAGTTTTATGATTATTTGGTCTAAAATCTTGGCCCGATATGGTATGATCACAAGAATTGTCTTTCTTTTTAAAATAATCACCAAGGTGCTATTATGTTGGAAAGTTGTTGACAACAATGACGTTGCTACGGTGGCCGAGAAGGTTCAGACAAATACAAAAGCCACAACACACCCGCAAATGCCACAACACAACACGAACGCCACAACACAATCGTAAATGCCACAACACAACACGAACGCCGCAACACACCACGAAAGCGAAACGCCCACGGGAGCGAGCGTATATTTGACGAACGGAGCTGGAGGATGCCAGATCGTTTAAGAAGTAAGTGAAACAATACTGTAACGTTCTGTGCCAATAAAGGGCCAGTTTATTGTTACACGGGTTTATTGTTGACTGTTGTCGGCCACAGCCACGCCATCCCAAAAACACCACGGTTTTTTACACACCAGTAAGAACTACAACTTCCCACAACTCCCCGCAATTCCCACTTCCTCTGTTCCCCATAAACTACACACATTACCCCGGAAGGAGCGGTACTCCAAACCCTGCCCCAAGTAACAGAGTAATCAGAACCATATACACATTCAGGAACTTAAGACACGCTACAATACGCTCGCTCCCGTGGGCAGTTACTTAGCTACTTCCGTTTTCGCTTTTGTGTTGTGTTGTGGCATTTGCGATTGTGTTGTGGCTTTTGTATTTTGTGTTGTGGCGTTCGTGTTGTGTTGTGGCATTTGCGGGTGTGTTGTGGCTTTTGTATTTGTCTGAACCTTCTCGGCCACCGTACATTGCCATAGCTGGAGCAACTTTGTTTAAATAAAAAGTCATAAATAAAGCAGAAGTTATCACTTCATAGGGAAGATGCAAATCTGTTAAACTCGGACGTTTGAGTGTGTCGTTCAAATGGTTTAAAGCACCGTAGCGTAGTTCTCTGTCCTGTGGTTGTGACCTTACAGAAATTGCACAATGCTGCATTAACGCAGCTTATTCTATTATTCTATTCTATTCAAGGTGCGACTTAAGCAGTTAACCTCAGCAGTTGTGTAGTTGCATAGATGGTGTTTAGAGAGGTCATGATTTTTTAGCTCATATTTCCTTTGCACGTGGACAAACTTCCGTACACTGACACTAATACACCGATGCCATTAAGCCTGGGTCTGTATGTTTGTTCCTGGGTAAAAAGAGGGTCTCAACAATCTAAGCAGTGAAATGAAGTTCGATTTGTTGAACAGCTGAAAGTGATTCCAGCTGTGTTTCCTGTAAGTCACAGCTGCTTTAGCTCTCTTTGCGTCTTTCTCTCGCTCTCCTCGCCACTCCGTCTGTCTCAGTAAATCCTGCCCTCAGAGCCCACGCACACACACACACTCCAACAAAAAACATGTGAAGCAACAACGTCACTGTGGAAACACCTTTAACGGTTTGGTTAAAACGACAATGAAAACTGACGGGAAGGAACAGACCCATTTCCCCAGTTTGGTTTATTTCCATTCCAGTGTTCACAGGTGACGTTTTACCTACAAATTCTGACTTTTCTCAAATGCCTCACTCCGTAAAACCACATCTTAAATAGCATGAACGGTGGCTACCAGATGCTCACCAGGACCTAATCAGTGTGGCAGTATGGAGACCTTCACTGGAGTTAAAAAGGGAAAGATAAAAAGTGGCCAAATGGTTTGGAGAAGAAAGCGTGTCCGTTAGCGAGGAGCTCAATGGTGCCCACGTAATTCTCTTATGTGGCGACACAGCAAGGCAGCTGGATGAACAGTGAGGCCTACAGAGATGCAGGAGAAAGACGCCGCTGGCCCACACTTTGAGATTGGGAGCAGAGCGGGACAGTCACGTCTATGTTGCGTGTCAGACTGTATTCCAGTTTATAGCCGGAAGGCTGAACACAAAAAGGCGGCAGAGAAGGAACCAGATACGAGGAAGCAGAAAAGGACATGGAGGGGGTGGGGGGGGGGCGTTGTGGGGAGATATGGAGCTGGGTCCTGGTATCCGTCTAACTAAACATTATTTCTCAAGATGCCTAGCCTGGATGCTCATCAGGGAAGCGTTACGCGTCGGAACAAACCTATCTGCAAACTGACTTGATGTCAATCTGAACAATACTTGCACCGCTGTGTGCCCCCTTGTCTCTAAGGCCAGATAATGAGGAGAAATATCTTTGAGAGCTGAAGTTCTCATCAGCAGCTTCTGGCGAATCCGGACGACAAGAGTTTCTTTTGTCGGGATCCAACACCAGTGATCTGTGTGTCTCGTTCCAAGCCACTCCTCACTTCTGGTACAGCGGCATCAAATGGTCCTTTGTTGCCCAGAGCAAGAGCTTTTCTTCACAGCTCGGCTCTTGTTGACAGTGGATGAACATCCAGACTGTAACTTACAGGGGTCCTTACAGTGTGGTGCCATGATATGCACTTCCTGTCCTTTGGCAGTAACACATTGCTGCAATACTACAGTGGAATCATCATTTAGGGACTATTTTTATTACAGGATCGTCGATAAAATAGTTAGTAACCTTTTGTTATTGAAAGAAATATATGTACAATTGATAATGTCGGACTAAGTACAGTATGCAAATCAAATTTCTAGCTCTCCAAATAATGAAATAGCCCTTCATGGTGATCTGGAAAGCAGATGAAAAACATGACTGTTGCACTTGTTTCACCATACTTGCAGCATGAGGTAATAACCTCTGTCTCATCAACCCCCCCATTTACTGACATATTGCATGCAGCCGTTTCCCAGCTGACTATCCAAATAGTATAACTCTCAGGAATGCGTTGCTTTTCTAGAGAGCATTGCACCGCTGGATTAAGGTCCCACTGGAGGCTGCTATGTGTCAAACAACCGAGCTGCACAACATTAAGTCAAACACCTGTTTCCTGCCAGTCAAGATGGCTTTTGAGGTCATGAAGTTCCCAGCAGAATGGCGTGCTGTAAGTGATCATATTCACTCGTCTTTCCTGGAAGGCTCGGGCGTCGTGGAATCCTACTAGTGTCGTATTTCAAAAACAAACAACATACAATTACCTAAACCAGTTCAATTATTTAAATCTTAAACATGATACCAAACAGTTGTGTATTTTCTCAAATGATTTGGAGATGTGTTTTGGAAAATTGACTTTTTTTCGTCTCCTGATTAATTTAATTCCACTATGTACTTAATGCTCCAGTGTGTTCACCATCTTAGGTGCTGGGTACACAATATAACGTTGGTTAATCAGAGTTCTCTTCTGCAAACAGCTGCCTGCTGCTGGAAACAAAGAGCCGCCATTAATCTAAAGCATCAGCTGAAGGGAACTGCAGAGTGGGCGCTAATTCTGTAATACCACGTGCCATGATTTCATGATTGAACCAGTGGAACTTTACAGGCTTCTGTCTTGAGGCTATACGTGTTATTCTGGACCCAGATGCAGACACTGAGACTGCAGGATGGGCGGGGAAAAAATATATCTATTGTGTGGGTAAATTGATCCAGTGTAGTCTGCACTGGTGGGGCACTGGTTCGTCAGCGATGTCATAGAGATCCACTGGGTCGGAAAGAGAATAAAAACACACTGGTTAGGTTCAGCCTTAGCGAAGCACCAATAAACTGATCCTTGCACTAAAAAAAGGGGGCCGAGGGCATATCTGCCGCTGGTGAAAAAACAATCAGGGTTTTTTATCTGGCGATGACAAGGGTCTAATGGTCGACAGGTGAGGAGTCCAGAGGACAGCTGATTGTAGCCACGCCTGAACCAGACACACACACACACACACACACACAAAACAAAGAGGGTAGCAGAGCCCACGTCACAGTGGAGCCGTGACAATACGCCTCTAACGGTCCCCGTGATCAACAGCAGCCACACAAGCGGTGGCTTACCTGAAAAGAACCTGCAGAACACGGAGAATGTGTCCCTAAATCTGTGTGTGGCGGTGATGGACGCGTGTGACTTCAAGAGGAACAGAGAGTTGTGTCACAGATGTGTGTGTGTGTCATCGTGTGTGTGTCATCAGATGATAGATCAGGGCTGATTCAGGTCGGAATGAATAGTCGAGGTCACGCAAAGACAGACTGCAGTTTTGCAACACTGAATTAACAAAGCTTGACCCCCCCCATTATATGACTATTTTTGTATTTGTGCATGAGGAAGTCCTTGCAGGATTTTGGTATGACTTCTCATTAACACCATGCTCTGCTTTGTGGGATATTCTCACAAATATCCGCCCCAGGCTCTCACATCCCCATCCTTCCTCACAATGGCTCAGACTGCACTCATGCACTGCACGCCACGGACACACTGACGACCACACAGACCTGCTCACAGAGACAGAGCACTCAGATATTACTGCAGGAAGGCGGCCAATCACGCAGCAGAAAGAAATCTGGAACAATCTGCAAGAAGCATCAAATACAATCGAAATCAATCAATGTGATTTAATTTAATTAATTTGAATTTGATCCAAAAGTGCACTCCAGCTGCATGTCAGCCCCTCCAGCCCATCCTCCCCCCAATTCTTCTTCTTGAAGCCTCTCTTTTACAGACCTGTTGATAAAAACAATGAATCTATTCATTGACAACATCATGTGAGTATTAGATGGAGTTTTAAAGTAGCCATAATGTCATTTTTCAGCATAATGTCATTATTTACTAAATTGTGAATCTAATTTATTATTATTGAGGAGAGAGGCAGCGGCAAATTACAAATAAAAAGACGGTAGGAAAAAAAGAAAGATGGTGACATTTGAGAAAAAGAGTGAGACGGAGAAAGCGAGACAAAGGGACCGGTGAGAAAAATGAGGAACAAATGGACATCGACAGTAGAGCATTTAATCCATAATGGACAAACTGGTTTCTGTTCAAACTTCCCACTGCAGCACTAAGGCCGTGTCTCATATGCTCCGAACCCGTTGAAACAGCATCATGAGGCGCAGTGAGCTCCTCCATGTGAGGAGGAGGATGGCCCTGATGCTTTCAGGCCCAGGTCCTGGCAGGAAAAACTAGATCTCCCACTTGAAAAAGGTGAAGCAGAAAAGGGAAAATCCAAGCGTTTCTTCCCAGTATTTTATTTTTTCTGAATTGAAGCACTTCATTTGAAGATGCAGAATATTTTTATTGTTTAAATGCAGCCCTACTTTTACTTAGTCAATTGAGAGAACATTTACATTTGCAGTCAAACATTTATGTTCATTTCTTTCTTGGGTTTTTGAATTGTACTGAATTCATTTGATTTTATAGTCGTCTGTTGATTACATGCAAATGTACAACTCTATTCCTCTATTTAATCACACTAAGTAGTCACATTATGGTCTTCCGAACGTTTGCCTCTGGAAATGTTCTCTAGCTGGACCTCTTCATGGGGGTGTGGTAGTGAGGGGGAGGCTCATTTCATTCAGGCTCTGTGGTTCCTTGTTAAAGGCGCAGAGCTCCTTTACCTCACAACAGTCTTGCTACATGGTCAATGAGCACACGTTTTGATAAAACTAGACACCACCATTTCCTCTTGTGACATATCAATCTTCTTATGTCTTTTGTTTTTGTGGAATATTTCAATGAAATTAGTTTGGGAGAAGAAAATGATTTGTTTCAGTGTTTGTATAATACAAAACCAACAAAATCGTAAAATCCATTTATTGCTTTCAAGCAGGAGGTCAAATACACAAACGCTTATTACGGTGCTCGGTGGAGATGGCGTCTCCGAGTGGTCTAAACACTGAGCTTTTATACACACATGTGAAGGCCATCCTCAGATGCAGGTGTGAAAAATTGCAAACCAAGTTGTGATAAGAACCAAGGTAACAGAGTTCCTTTGTTCGTGCATGTTTGACTGCCCTCTTTTCTTCGTACACAGCTGCAAAAGGAAACTTATTTTTTATTGTATCCATATTACTGATACGACATTATCAATATGAATGCATGTCTGGCCATTACTGTGGACGTGGTCTAAGTCAGTGGTTCCCAAACCTCTTCTGTGAAGGCCCTCTTTGAGGATATGGGGACATTGTAAAACCCACCAACACTCTCTGTCTTTCTGATGCTGCACGTCTAGCTACCTCTCTCTTCCTCTGTTTCTCTCTTCCTCTCCCTCTTCCTCTCTCTCCTTTCTGCCTCTCTGCTGTGCTCGTCCGTTTGTAACCTGAGCCGCTGTGGAGGGGGGGCGGGTCCCTGTGTTGGTTTTACGGCCCCCCCCCGGTTTGTGAACTACCGGTCAAAGTCATGCTATTCCACCAACCTAAAATAACGACTCTTTATCTTATCTTAAAGGTATTTTTCTCTTTGCGTGCCAACACTAACAACCATTTAAAGAGTGACCAACAGTCCCACAAAAAAAAATGTTTGACTTGCTGTTGAAAGGTTGACTAGAAAAACAGAGAAAAACAGAAAGACACCTGGATTTGTTTATTGCCCCTGAGTCACAGGTTTCAATGTGAGGCCAATGGATTCATTTCTAAAAAGCTTCATTCACTGCGCAGTGGAGACAGAAGTTTACAGACTGTAGAATCCTGTCAGACCAGATTGAGTTGGGGCCATGATCGCCAGGTTTACAGGGAATAGCAGTTCATCAAAAGGAGAGGGCTTGACTCAACTTGCCAGGAAGAACAAATCACTACAGCGATTTCGGCTGCTTTAAGCCACACTACAGCTGGTACGAGCAGTAGCTCATGCTGCCTATTGGTAACGGATGTGGGCAAAATAGAGATTGATATCGCTTTATCAATGAGGTTTTTGGTGTTTACCTGCCACTTAAATGCCACAGTTCAGCCAAGCGGAGAGTGCTGTAGCACTGCAGATCAGTCCCAAACTATTGAACAACTACTAAATAGTTTCAGAAGTCTAAAGTAATGTAAAAAAAAATCTCTTTTATTACACTTTCACTGATACCTATTTCCAAATATTTTTCAGGCCCGTGAAGCGAACCACGCCGGGGACCAGGCTTCGGCGGAGCGGAGCAGCAGGATGTCCAAGATACTGAACCACGTGGGTCTGGGACTCGGCATCGGGTTCATCGTCCTTTGCATTGTTTACGCTGTGGTTTTGGCAAATTAGTCGCATATCGGCTTCATCATCTTTATTATATTTCTAGTACCAGTACATAGACCACGCGGGAAACATTCCTGGTCACCAGGAAGAGTTTTTTAGCTAAAAACTTGTAACCCCGGGCCCTGCCTGGTTGCCAGAAAGTTATTGATATATAACCAACAATTTATGGCCGTTTTAGAGTGTAACCAGTACAACCTTCCAAAGATTCATGTTTCTTCCACCTTCCTTGCTTTGTATGTTATCACACGTCAAACATATCTATATGCAAAAATATTTTGCCAACTTTGATGGCTTAAAAGGTCGCAGTTTTTCACAAATTATAGTATTATTAAGGGTTTTATATTTTGCGTTTGAGCAGACTTTAATGGAACTGTTGGCTGCAAAATAAAATTGTGTGTTGTTTGTCATGCAATGTCTTTATGTTCTTTTATTAGAAAAGTACGATTCACTGTGTACCAGATTTCTTTACAAAATAAAGTGAATATATTGAGAGGAAACAAACATTTGTGCTGTCTACTCTTTTCAGATGATTTATATCTGACCAGGTCCAGAGTCCGGGTGACTGGCAGTGACACTATTGAACTTTAACTGCATCCATCAAATAAGAGAATGTCACTGGTCCAGTAATGTAGTAGTGCTTCTGTATACAATTGGGACGTTTCATTTGTAAAAATAAAAGCACACTTCCTTCAGAAGTATTTTGTCTCAATAGATGAGTTTTTTTTTTTTAAGTTCGAAGTGGCGACCTCCCAATTTCAGGTTGAGGCTCAGGTTCCAGTGAAGGACTGGGAGAATATTATATCATGATAACAGGTCATTCTAGACGCTGCATTTGTTGTACATTTTATTGTTTTCAGTACAGCCATTATAACTGCATCAGGTTTCAGGATCACAACAGGATCGTTCTCTCACAATGTGTGTGAGATCAATGAGAGAAAACAAACATGACGTAACAGCCCCGTAGCACTGCTGCTAGGGAGTAGAGAGAAGGCCGGGGGGGAAAGCAGCACATCAGTGAGTCATTATGACTAAATGAAAGTGATCGATGGCTGGCTCGCTGATGGATTTGCTTCGGTTTCCTGTTCTCTCAGACCCTCCCCTCATTGTTTCCCATGAAACAACTGGATACTAAAACCCTTCACGTAGACGTTCTTTTTTTCTGGGGACCTTTTATTTTAAACACTGAGCTTAAATATGGATCACAACTGGGATCATTTGTCAAGAGAGCTTTCTGAACCATAATCGCGCTCGTATTCATTCATGGGCAATCACGGGATTATCCTTTTAATTTCAAATATTCAAATATGTTTAATGCAGAATACACAGGATCACCAGTTTGTGTTTTATATTTAAGTCGTGTTTGCATAGATGCCTATTTGGCCCTACTGTGTATTTCAGTGCAAGACCATGTAAGGACAAACACAGCAAATGAGCTTAGGCTATAAATGTACCTGATTTAATTTTTCTTTAGTGCTTTAGCAGAGGTGCAGTGGTTGATTCTCCGATGGCCTGAATCACCTGCACGGAAGCCATCAATAACAGCCCATATCTGTCATTTAGCTGATTGATGTGCGCAGGCTGACTGACAAATTTATAACCTGTGAAGTCACCATGATCCATCCTTCACGGTAATCGTCAGTCTGTCTCCAGAAGCCGGCTTACAGAATAACCAGGGCCCTCAGCGGTGTTATGTTTGCGTCACGAACACACACACACACACACACACGTTTGAGAAGGACCTTGTGCAGCAACAAACGACACTGTGGTAAAAGGTGGGGGTTTTTGTATTCATGTTGAACGGAAGGAAGCTACAAGTGCGAAATACCTAAAGATATCAGAGCACTATGGAAACACTTCTCGTGCAGGCCGCTAAAATCCACTTTCCGCGCCTACATTTGATTGAGTCACACTGAGTTCCATTGTGTGCTCACATTTCTCCAATATTTGCTTATAGTGGTGCCCTACTGACGGTTTTGTTATATGAGAGCATCACTTGCTGATTATGTACCTTTAAGTATTAATACGGGCACAAGTGCTAGGGGCAGATTCAACACAGGGAGTGGCTCAAAGGTATGCACCAGTTTCGTTTTTCCTTTCTTTACCCCAAACGCCCTTTCATTTGGGCAAAAGGGCTGGGCGCCAACAACCTCCTTCCCTTTCAGCACTCAACCTTGCTGGGTTTGGCCTCTGCAGCTGGTCAGGCTATAAAACAGAATCACATAATGCATTGTATGATATTGTACTTCCCCCCCCCCCCCCCCCCCCCGGCAGAATTTCCAGTAAGTTCAAATTGCACATGGGCTGTAAAAGTACTGGACATCTTTCTGTATTGCCGCCTTTTACTGTAATAACAGCAATATTGATGCAGTAAAACAGTGAACAGGAGAACACATGTTCATGCTGTTCATTAACAACCCTTCGCCGTTGCTTCTGGCTCAACAATCAGCGGTCTGCTGCCTCTCACTGGCCATTAACAAGCATTGGAAACAATAAATATGCAACCATCACAACTAACAGAGAACAAAATGTGCCTGAGATAACCGTAATAGATGGATTAGATGGCTCCACTTATGCCATTATTAAAGTCCCGCCCATTGGTCACAGACTAGCCAAAAGCTTCGGTTTCTATGTAGTCTAAGCTTTATTGAAGATATGCAAATAAGTACAAATGTAAAATGGTCAAACCTTTTGAAAAACAGGCAAAGAACAAATAATTCATGCTGGAAGAGCGCTGGTCAGCAACATAAAATGTTTACCACCAGCTCTTACTGGAACTTATATTGTTCTTTTTAAAGAAGGCAAAAGCAACACCGAATGTAAAGAGAAGCCACAGACGTAACACAACATTCTGCTAAATGCATAGAAGAATTGAGTAGTTTAGAACTTCAGATAACATCAGCAGATTAAATGCTGCACATACAACCGAGGATGTGCTTTGCCTCACAGGCTGAAGGCCATTCTGAGTGCAGACAGGCTTCTTCCTACTTCCAACAAGTACATCGAGTCTAACTCATTATGTTTATTGTACATTTAAACAATATTTACATACTTACTCTGGTTTATACTTGTGCATTTCAAATTGCAATCATGTTGACAATGTCCTTACATCAGAAAGCGAAAGGAGAGAAGATTAATTTGAGAACGCACAACAACACTTGTGAATGTGAGTAGGGGATCCTCACAGAAAGCCAACCGTAAGTGCAGCAACACACGGTTACGTTCTTCCACTTCAGCTGTAGGGTGAAATATCACCAACTACTCCCAAGTGACACATAATATATATATATATATATACACACAATATCCACTCAAAGAGTCAGAGATTACAAGAACCATGTTGAAATCGGTCTGCCGGCACTGATTCAATCAAGGCAGAAACACACAGTGGAACAATGAAGCTGAGACAAAAGAATGCAGTTTGAAGACAAAAAAGTTTTGTATTGGCCATCTTAAATGGATACAATCGCAGCCACAAGCTGTCCCAAATGTCATCATCATCTTTATAAATAGCACATTAATGAGCAAACCGCTTGTAAGGGTTGAGAGGCCATGAGATCTTAGTAGGAGCGGATGGCAGGAGGGACGGCGGCACACTCCTGCTCGTCCAAAGACTGGTCGATAACAGGGCGGTACTTCAAGGTCACCTGTGATTAGACAAAAGCAAAGGATAAATCATACATGACTGACTGCTCAGGCCTGCCAAGTTGATAATGGTTCTTACAGCAGCCTGGTTTCCTGCTGTCACAACACACAGAGTGGGATCGTACCTTCCCAGTCTTCGGGTCGACGTAGGACAAGGTGTGTTTCCTCCAGTGCTGCTCGTAGGGCACCTTCTCTTGACCCTGCAGGGGCTTCGAGTAGTCGTACTCATCCATACGGTCCTGGAATGGTCATTTTTTTTTAACAATGCTAGCTGCCATACAGACTTCAGAGGTTATATACACTCAAACATCCTAAATCAGTTTAGAAAAGAACAGATTGACCAATGGGATGAGTGATTTAAATCTAAAGAGCCAAGCAGAGAACAACAGAAAAAAAGAAAGCTTAGGAACACGTGTAAAATTTGTTCCAACCTACCTTGAAGTCCTCTCTGGCGTGGGCCCCCCGGCTCTCCTTTCTCTGCTCAGCGGAGTTGATGGTCTGGACTGCGTTCAGCATCAGATTCTGCAGCTCCAAACTTTCCACCAGGTCTGTGTTCCATACAATGCCTGCACGAGAGAGAGAGAGAGAGAGAGAGAGAGAGAGAGAGAGAGAGGGTAATTTTACAGTGACTTGCAAAGTGATAGAGTGACATTGCAAGACAGTGCGAGACATTACGCGTAGAGGCTCAACTTTCTAAATGACACAATCACTGCTCATCTGCATATTATGAAGAGGCCGAGAAGTCCAACTCCTTCAAGCAAGGTATCCGCTATCCGTTTTTTTAAATTTATTGTCCTATTAATGTTTGAATATAATCTTTGTAAAGTGCTTTTAAAATACTATATTTTCATAATTTTGTTGCAAAGGCAACGCAACTCACATTTTCCAGACAAAACTAGATTAGTTCCATTAGTTAATCAAAGTGCCGCTGAGCTCACACACGACTGAAAGCCATGAGAAAATATAATGGCACCGCTTTGCAGAGATAGAAGCAACAGTCCCATGCAGCGGTGCATTACCTCGGTCAAAGGTCTTTATGTCATCCAAGGTCTGGTAAATGCCGTCCATCTTGTCGCATCCCTCCTTCAGAACGGAGCCAGTGCGGAACACTGCGGCATGGGCCTGCATGGTCTGTGAGTGGAGGCAGGAAGAAAAGGATTCATTTTCATCCATTAGGAGGTGACTGTGGGGCTCAGTGAACAAACCACAGCAGAAGAACAAGGCATCGGTTACGTCCGATCTCATTTTGCTCGTGTGCACGTTCCAGTGTGTACCTTCTGCATGTTCAGCCGGATCTCGGAGGTTCTCTGGCTTCCGTTGGCAAACCTCAGCTTGTCCAGGTTGGCCACAGACTCCTCTCCTGCACTGGGCGCCAGAGGGGACAGTTTCTCTCCTGAGGAGCAAACAGCAAGCCCAGAGTCAGCGGTGCAGTGAGTAAGTAATGTTAATATTCAAATGTTTGGTGGTGCTGTTACCGGATATCTAATAGTAACATTGTAGTGTCATGTGAACAAATAAAACCAGAGCAGAACAACAGAAACGCTTTGTTCAAACACAACAACGTAATGAAGGGAGGTCATCACCAGGTTTGTGCTCCTCTGCGATGGTGAGGGCACATGCTCTGCCGAACACCACCAGGTCAAGCAGAGAGTTAGCGCCCAGCCGGTTAGCGCCGTGGACACTGGCGCAAGCCGACTCGCCGCAGGCATACAGCCCAGGAACTACCTTGTCCTTTCCCTCGGTGTGGGTTATCACCTGTTCAGGAAGGAAGCAGTGTCACTTTGTCGGGGGAAGTCATTGAAAGAGAGTGAGGGGGAAGCAGGAGATATTTGAGGTGGATCTACGCAGCTGTGCACACATTACCCACCTGTCCCTTGTAGTTTGTGGGTATTCCCCCCATGTTGTAATGAACGGTGGGCAGGACAGGGATGGGTTCTTTAGTGACGTCCACGCCAGCAAAGATCATGGCTGTCTCAGAGATACCAGGCAGCCTCATAGCCAGCTGCTGGGGAGGCAGGTGGTGAAGCTGCAGGTAGACGTGGTCCTTCTCTGGACCAACACCCCTGAGGGAAAGATTCAGACAGGAATGAAAATGTTGACACGCGTGTGTGTGGATTATCACTTTCTTTGCATGCAAGGCTCTATCTCTCATACACATATTAAGCTGGTCAAGTTAACTCGTATATTTTTGGGATATAGCTTACCTGCCCTCTCTGATCTCAATGGTCATGGAGCGCGACACCACGTCTCTGGAGGCCAGGTCTTTGGCGTTGGGTGCGTAGCGCTCCATGAAGCGCTCCCCCTCACTGTTGAGCAGGATCCCTCCCTCACCCCGGCAACCCTCCGTGATCAGACAACCAGCTCCGTAGATGCCTGTAAAAGGTTCACATGTTAGAAAGGGACTCGCACTATGCTGAAATAAGGAACACAGTTCAGTTACGGATTGTGAATAATTTTGCAGACAGAATATCTTATGTTGCAGTTTATCTCTCTTAGTCCAACAATTGTGTTTTATGTTGGGTTCCTTATTTATCTTGGTTGCCACAGTAACTTATAGACATTAATCTGCTCTGGAACAATGTTTTTTTAAGCTCTAGGACCCAAATGTTGATACACTCAAAAAGAAAATTAGTGAACTTTTATGACGCGGGTATCATTGAAATAAATATACTTAATTAGTACTAGCTTCTACTCAGCTATGATTGATGTCATGGACTTGAACCACAATTAAGCATTATGTCAAAATCATGAACATAAAATCCTCAAAGCTTCACAGATATGACAACATTTTGACCTCGATTAAAACTGAATTTTGTGCTTGATTTACGTAACAGTGATAGTGCAGGTACGTTGACATTTACACACTTAAGATCTGCAGATCACAATAAATGTTTTTTTTAACCCTCAAATGGTATTCAGCACTCAATGCATTAGTTAGAAAAAAATAAATCAAGATCTCTTGAACACAACTCTTGACTTACTGACAGCGTGTTAAACAACAACTTGTTGAATTAAATTAAACTTTTGGGGTTTTGTGACAGCGTCGTTCCGTGTTGTGTTCTCACATTAGTTTCAGTTTTATGAGCCGACTAATGAGAAAGTTGTAATCATTCTGATGCTATACTCCAGTCTGCAGTCTAAAGGCTTTCATGGATACATTCGATATTAGACTTGTGTACAGAATACAGTCCATATTCATGGTAAACAACTTGTGAAGTTGGTGAAGCACATAAGAAGGTGAGAAAGCTTTGCAGGGGCTCAGCCATTGGAGACCTTTCACATCACTGGCTGACAGAGGAGCCTGGTGTTAAATGACCAGCAGTAACAAAAATAAAGATGACCACTTGTCTTTATGCAACCGGGGCAGTTCAATGTAAACGGGGAGTCCTGAATGGACTCATTAAGGAGTTGAAAAAAATGTATGCCAGACCAACGTCTTGATTTAATATCCTGAAATATGTAAATTAAACAGACGTGTTATCGTCCCAAGTACTAAATGGGCAAAAAGGCATTGACATAATGTAGTAATAGGTTTACACCACTTAGTGTCTCATATATATCTTATATATCTGTGGTCAAATCAAAAAGAAGAAAGGAGAGGACAAACCAACTGAAAATGAAACAAAGCTGACACTACAAGTCTCTTCCCACCTTTACAGCTGAACAAAAAATAACTTACTTTAAACTGATCATTCTTCCTATTTGAACTTGTTGTAAATAGTAGAGACATGTCCGTTGGGTGTTTATGTGCAGTACCAGTCAGTCTCATTAAATTCAATGAGAACATGTGTCTGAACCTTTAACTGGTACTGTAGCTGCAGATATGTAGCCTTTCAAAATAAGATTTCATTTGGCAGTTTGCCCACTTGAAGTAGACCAATTTTACAACTTGGATTTAATAAGTTAATAAGTCTTTCTTACCTGTGGGGTGGAACTGAACAAACTCCAAATCCTGACAGGGCAGACCAGCTCTGGTCACCATTGCATTTCCATCCCCTGTACTGGTGTGGGCAGATGTGCAGCTGAAAAAGGTTCTTCCATAACCCCTGGAAGGAAGGATATAACTCATATTTAGACTTTTATACATGGTTGAGCTTAGTCTTGCATTGACTCTCAAATTATAGCAGTTAAGAGTAGGTGTGCAGCAGTGAACGGCATACCTACCCAGTGGCAATGACAGTATTCTGGGCTCTGAAGCGGTGAATAGATCCGTCCTCCATGCAGAGAGCAATCACTCCTTTACACTCTCCATTTTCCATCAGCAGGTCCAGGGCAAAGTACTCCACAAAGTAACTGGTGTCGTAACGAAGGGACTGAACAGAAAAAAGAAGGTTAAAGGGTACCACATGGCGCTTCATGTATGTGCAGAGTGGAAGAATTGTGTGCGTGGACTTACCCGTCCATAAAGCGTGTGCAGTAGAGAGTGTCCCGTCCTGTCTGCCACACAGCAGCAGCGATGGGCCTGGCCTCCTTTTCCAAACTTGAGACTCTGACCACCAAAAGCCCTCTGGTAGATCTTCCCATCTTCAGTGCGGCTGAACGGCATGCCAAAGTTCTCCAGCTGGTAAAGAGCAGCATGTCGTTGAGTTTTAGATGCAGCAACGTGTTAACAATTAGAGGCACACATTAGTTTCTTATGAAATACAACCTCATTTTGTGGACTGAAAAGAATTCATGTGTGAAAACAATTCCTCTCCCCCCCCCCCAAATTGAATGTTGTATAATCTATTTGAATGACTTACATTTTATTTTTGTGCCAAATATCTTGCAACAGTCAGTTAGAGAGAAACCTTACCTCCACTACGGCGGCAGGTGCCTGCTCTGTCATGTAGTGGATGGCGTCCTGGTCTCCCAGCCAATCAGATCCCTTTACTGTGTCATAGAAATGCCATCTCCAGTCATCCTCCTCCATGTTCCCCAGAGCTGCATTGATCCCACCCTATGAACCAGGTAATTTATTTATTATATCATTTAACATAATACATTTGTACTGCGAGTTGGTTAAAGCTCCGCCAAATCAATGCAGAATCTGAGTCTGATTGTTATACCTGTGCAGCGACAGTGTGAGACCTGGTGGGGAACAGTTTTGTGACACATGCCGTGTTGAAGCCAGCCTCGGACAAGCCAAAAGCTGCCCTAAGTCCGGCTCCTCCTGCGCCTACCACCACAGCATCAAACTCATGATCCACAACTGGGTAGTGAGTAGAGATCTGAAAACAACGCAGGAGAGAATTCACCACAACATCCAATCAAAGAGCAGCTTGACAGTGCACAGCTGAAATGTGCAACGCCACGCAGTGTTTCGAAGGGTGCAAAGTGAAGATCAGATTCAGGCCATAATTGTTTACATTGATTTTGAATATTGTCATTTAATGAGCAAAAAAAACCCGGGAAGACTCGGATTCAATATACAATATGGAGGCCTACCATGCATCCACTACCTTTTTAAAATGTTATTCTGACATAAAAGAAGAACAAATGCAACTCACATCATCTGCTACTTTGGCATTCTTCTTGCCGTAGATGGAGAAGTGAAAGTTTCTGGATCCCTGTACAGCAGCAGCAGGGACCTGGCACGAATGAAAACAACTGATTATGAAGGAGAAATAACAGCGCCGTTGCCACGTTGATCGTCATAATAGCTGCTATGTTGCTTCCCATTTTAAAAGAAAGTTTAAATTCTACATTCCACTTAAATGTACTACACTTTGCGAACAGCGGACGCTTAAAGTCAGCAATGGTCTGATCATTGACAGAGTCTACGGAGATCTGCATCCTATCCTCTGACTAGTGGCTGGCTAACACACAGCGGGCTAAAACTGTGGTGCACAAGGGCAACTGAGGGGACTTTTATAACTACGTCGGAATACCGCAAATATGCTGAGGGTTTACTGGAAACATTGCTTTACACGAATGTAGAGAAACGAATGGAGATGTCACAGCTACGTATACTACTTTGTTAAACTCGCATGGTTGGCTTTTTTTGTGGTGTCACATTGAAACACCCTAAGCTACATAACATGGGTTACGCAAGTGGGAATCTACCGGTTACGAAAGCTGTGCAGCAGAATTCCTCCTTTCAGCGTAAATGAGAAGACAACGGACACAGAAAAACAGATCTCATACAAATGTGTCAAAGAATAGGTTTCCAACTATCAATACTCACCGCTTTTGTTTTGGATAACACCCTCTTAGAGAGGAGTCGGGAAGCCACGCTAACACTCGCCATGTTGTCAGGAGCAATTCTGAGCCACGGAGGAGGACGAGGTTTTCCGTAGCAAGGGAAGAAACCATTCTTCGAAAACGGGGGTGCCACATATGCCACACCTCATTGATAGTCTTTGAGGCCCATATTAACGGGATTAAACGGGGATAATAGAATTAGTATTGCTTCAATCGACTCAGATAAACACAAACGACATTTAATTTTAACCATTCATACGGTCTTTATCAAAGTGGCATTCAATGAAACACCCCCACATGACTAAAATGGACTCCTGGGGGGTAATATTGTATACGTAGGGAGGGTGTGCAGGAACAAATGTACAAGTGACCTAGGCTTTTCATTCAAGGTGAGACTCAGCACCATATATTTTATTAAAGGAAGTACGCCGAATTGCAGTCGAACTAACACAGCTCTTATGTTCCGTGTTATCTTTATTTATAAAAAACTCCAGTGAGCTTGACCCAGCAAGCTAAACTCCAACCTAGCATGTTAGCCCATACTTAGCCTTGTTTATGGTTAGCTCGGATGTCAAACCTCCAAGTTGTCAGACCACTATTTTGGTGTTTTGGTGGAAAACATTCACTGGATAGTCGGACCTTCGGTGTCAATGGAAACATTAGACGTCGCAATGAAAATTATAAGTGCACGGTTATTGTAAAGCTAAGAAACCTTGTTGTCGTGTCGCTTCTGACACTCTAGCACTGCTAGCACTCCGTGATAAACAGCATTACCCTTCAGGCTGTGTCCAAAAATATAACTTGGCTAAATGTATACCGTGAATTCAAACGAGTAAATTATTACTGATGTGTTTTTCTCCCTGTGTGTTTGTGCGGCAGCCGTCTCCATGAACAACTTGAATGACCCCCCCAGATGGAACATCCAACCAGACCCCAGAGGAAGGGGGGCGGGGGCCGGTGATGGGAACCAATGGAACTACGCCCTGCTGGTCCCCATGCTGGGACTAGCTGCGTTTCGTAAGTTACTCAAAACCATAATAAGCATAGTGTGTCTGAGGTTACGTAGCAGTCACTGTTACTATTTTAAGGGACTTAATAAAATCGCAAAGTACCAAGAGTCAGCACAGCAGTTGTAAGCCGTTGACCAGCCATTGAAAGTACATAGTTAATGTGTCTACATGTTGCTACATTCCCTTATATAGATGAATGATATTCCTGAACAGACTACTCATTCAGCACGTGTATTGATTAGCTGTTCAAATAATATCACATATTGCCTGCAATTAATTCAGTAGTTTTCACACAATTAATGAACAGCACAGTCCGTTCAGAGGGAAGGACTGAGACTTTTTCAAGAGTAGTTTGTTTATTGATCCAAACCAGAGTTTGATTGACAGCTGTTACACTTGCTCAAACAAACTGTACAAAGGAATAGCTAAACGGTTTGCTTTAAACAAACCGAAAATGTTAGTAGTTAAAGGAAATGTTAGTAGTTAAAGTCCGACCATGTCCTCAGGTTGGATCTGGAGCAGGGAGTCTCAGAGGGAGATCCAGAAGGTTAAAGACCAGTATAACAAGGACGTCTCCACACTAACAAGCAAGATGGAAGCACAATATCAGGACACACTGACGGAGAGGCGCAGGGCAGCGGCTACACTAGAGCTGGAGCTAGAAAAGGAGAGACAAAGGGTCAAAGGTTACAAGCAGGCCATGATCTCACAGAGCCAGCAGCTGATGGAAGAACGGAAACATTTATCTCAGGTAAATTCTTGCAAATGTAGCCTCACAATTCATTACTGCTATTGTGCATGTCCAACCTGTAGCCTCTTTTGCATAAACCGAAACGATGTCTTCTTCCTAATAAGGAGCGCCAGTCCTTGGAGGAAGACAAGCAAAGGCAGGTTAAGTCTGGCGCTGCAGGGGCAGTGCTGCATCACGCCCTGGAACGAGAGAGCGACTGGCACCGAAGAGCCACCACAACTCTGAGGGAGCTGGAGGGTCAGCTCGTGGATCGCCAGAATGCCTACTGTTCCCTCATCCAACCTCGAGATCAGCGGTTGGAGATGGAGAAGAACATGCTGCTTAAGGTAGTCAAAGACCCCATCGGAGCGGAACTGGATCTTGAGTCCGATCTGAAGGACATTTTTAAGAGAGATAAAACCTGTGCAGACTTGCTCAATATGGACAAGAGGAAGAATGGAAGCCTCATGTGGGTGTACCTCAGGTACTGGCAGCTGCAGGTCACTGTCCAGAAACACAAGAGAGCCGAAGAAGCGATATTAGGGGGAAAATTCTAGTCTCAAACATCGTGACGTGATTGGGATGTTGTGGAACATACAGAAGGTAAACCCTAATGAGACAATGTCCAGCAGCTAAAACGTTCCTCCTTTCATCTTACTGTTTAGAAAATGAGGGATATTAAGTTAGGATTTGAGCATGTAGAAATATTGCTATTACTTTAGAAGCCCTAGTTAGTTAAAACTTGAGTTTATAATATTGAGATATTAGCAAGATCAAGCCCAATTTTAAATGTTATACAACCAAAAAACACAGCCCAGTTTTCTTCAAAAATTGCTAACTGCACAATCTCAGCAACAAAGTTGCCAAGTCAGCAACACTAACAATCTGTTCCTTCAGCCCACCAAAAACATTCCCTCAAAAATGTCCAAATGAACACAAACAACAGACATGTAAATATTTACTGTTCCAAACAGGAAGTCTTGTAGCTTGTGGTAGACTCTGGTGACGATCAATCAATTATTGCTCTGGCAGAATGCACGCAGACAGGCCGGCCGCAGCCCACCACAAATACAACATTTTCATTTCATTTTTAATTTTGGCAGTGCATTTAATGCATTGATTGCAGTCTGAATTTAGTCAGGATTTCAACAAAAATATCCCAAATCTTCCTGAAGAAGATTACCAACCCCGCGTAGGACTATTAGCTTTAAATCAACTTTATGCAAATGTATGAAAATGGAAATACACTGGAATTATTCAGTTGATATTCATATTGGATGCACAACTGATGTTAAATAATGTTTTACCATTGAATCCCTTGGACATTTTTGTTGGAACATGTCTATAACTAATTTTCTCTGAGTGCCATTAATAACGGCTGGGTGCGTGTTTGTGTTTGTCTGCAAAATGCATGTTATTGCATTTCAAGTTTCTTCAGGGAGAAAAATGAAAACTACAGTGTTGGACATACAAGCCAGGAGTCATTAACACAAATATTTTTATGTAAAAACTACTTTGGTTTAACATACATTGTGCTCTTTCTCTGTGGTGTGTTGATACTATTCGTTAATACGTCGATGGAGTATTGGTGGTATTCATCTTCATCTGAGGGGCATCCAGGTGTATCACATCTCTCGTCTCACTCTAAAGTGTGTTACCATTTATGATGCGTGATCCAAAGCCACTAGGGCGCGAGTCTTTGACCATTGGTTTTAAATATATCTAGTCTCTAATGCAGCTGTGTGGGAGCTTTATAAGGAGGACTGGACACTTAAGGTGCATGCAAATCTAAATAAGGGAATGAAGCACAAAGTAGTGCTAAGTACTGCAACGCTTCCACAATACTGCTTTATAAAATAGTGTAATAGAGCCCTTTTACTTCACACTCCACCACTCTATTGAAAGGATAAACCAAGCTGTAGCATCTCAGTTTTTAATTTGGAACGTAACTTGGTGATTAAATGTTGGATGTGATCTCACGGATTAAAATGTACTGACTCTAATCCCTCTGGGAAATCCTCATAATAAAGCCCCGGTTTAAGTACTTCATTTTGTGTTCTTGATTTCTTTCAAGAATCTCATGAAAGAGCCTCTTTCATGAGGCTTTGTTAGTTATGGAAACACCCGACAACGACGAACTTGGTGTACAGTCACAGTGAAGAATTATTGTCAGACTTTGTTCGTATCTCCGTCTTCAGTATATACCGGAGCATTTTTGTAGACCTATGGGTTCATCAATTCAGCAAGAGAAAGAAGATTGGTGCCTCGCTGCTCTTTGTTTGTCGACCCCTTTAAGCCAGTCCCATTTTTGACCACACATTACATACAGCGTGTGTTTTCCTTTAGCTGTCAGAGGCAACATACTGCATTGACACCAATGAGCATTATGAGGTCATCAAGTGCAACTTGACAGCAAACAAGGCGGTGCAGCAGCACTTTAAGTCCTACTATATGTCACAAGGTACTGTTGATTTCCTGCCCTCAAAATACAGAATGTGTTTATCATAAAAACATAATGAGGACACATGCTCTGTTTTCTCTGACCTCTTTAATCCTGATGCTTGTCACAGCATACCGAGCCCTTTGGCCATATACTTAATACTTAACACGGTTCACGTGAAAATGCATCAGAAAACAGTGTCTTGCAGTGCTTCCTACAAAATCACTGCTGAATCTCAAGTGGGACACAACCCCATTGGGGCCTTGTTTCGAGGACCAGGCTAAGCCAGTCGGTAGCTCCACTTCCTCAATCGTGTGTGTATTTCTGTCTGTACAATGTGGTCTGACAAGTGAGTGAGTTTAAAGGCAGCCTTGTTTCTATGGAAATGGGTTTGCATCCATTGTATAAATGTGTATTTTGTCAAAATGTATTAAATGGCTGGTGTGCCTAAATTACATGGAATTAGGGTTCATCCCATTAAAAAAATGTGTTATCTGACTCCTTGAATGTCTCTCAAATAGATCACATGTTGCAGAAAGGAAACAGCTGAGGTCAATCAGATCACTGACTGAAAATCATAATCAAACACATTCATCCAAAACTACGTCTGCTCTTTGTCAAAGTCATAAATCCAACTGCAAAATGCAACTTAGTGCCTACGTTTTAGTTCTCTGGCACCAGAGTGCATGATGGTGTGACTGAGCCCCTGGATGATAAGATGGACTCATTCCAGAATAACAGTCTGTTCCTGAGACATAAGAGCAACTACTTCAGCCGTACGCTGAATCCTCACACATTTGTGTCTCTAATGAACTGCTTTTTTTCATTTTAATTTTCATCCATTTAAAGGTTATTATTGAGCTACATAATTCAGGTTTAATCAAAGTAATATATCAATAGATGTTTAAACTCTTTAACCCTGTATTATGTCAATAACATCCGACCAACACATTTGGTCGAATAAAGTAGATACACATTTTATTTTCCAAATAATGGATTTATTATTAAACAATCAAATTTATAATGCATTTTTCAGTCAGAAATGAGTTGAGAACACCAAGAAAATGATCCAATATTGAAAATCCTCAATATTATATTATATCAATCTTTGCAGCTATACAAGTCCTAGACCAACACATCATTCATACAGTACAGTTCACAAACATGTCTGATGTGGCGGTATTCATCAAAACTGCTTGTATCAGTGCTGATCCAACAGTTACCCAATGGAAACAAAACTCCTTAATTTACTGATTAACACACTGGACAAAATATGCTGTTTCCTGCATCATATCAAGAATCATTGTGTGTGTGTGTGGTTGGGTGAGAGCCGTGTCAAACACAAGGTATGTATCACACACAACGTTAATATCTGAATATATTTAGCTGAACCAGGCAGGCCTCTTCCTGCCTCTCTCCACAATCCTCTTGTCCTTGTCCAGCTCACTTGGTGTTTCACCCTCGTACACGACAACGGTCTCTACAGCCGGGGCCCTCAGCGGGCCGCCTTCCATTGCTGTGATCTGTTGACGAATCAGAGCCGTCTCCTTGCACACTTTAGCATAACAGAAGCCACACATGATGTGTTTCTGCTTCAAGTGGCCACACTCTGTGCACGGCTCAATGTTGTTCTGAGGGAGAGAGAGACAGAGAAGCTGCAGTTGAAACAACATTATGCCAAGACAGTTTCTAAAGTACTTGCTGCTATTTTTTGCTACTTATATAACATTGAAATAACATTAAGTCTTTAAACAATCTGATGGGTCTATGCATGCCACTAAAAGTCATAGTAATTGTGGTATCTAGGGAAAAAACAAACATTTGTCATACATATTTCAGCAGAGTAATCATAATATGATAGATTATATTGGAGCTATTAGAGCTATTGGTTCTAACTGTTCTAATCCCTCCCAATCAGTACAGACAGTATGAAGCTCTCTGAACAAAACAAATGTTGGGCGTAAAATGAGAAGATCTGGTGTACCTTGACTTTTAGGAGGTTGTTCTCATCTCTCCTCCTGGTGCGGTTGATCTCTATGGTGCGCCTTTTCTTGGGCACTGCCATCCAGAGGATGCCGTCAGTGAGGCCAGCAGACTGCTCCTCCGGTTCATCTTCCATGTCGACCGGAGGCAGGAGGCTAGGGCCATTCACTGCCAGAGATGGAGCTGCATACATGAAGACCATTGTTACTTTGCTTTTCACTGTGACTCAATGATGCAAATGAAGAGGTATCAAGACTACATTTTAAATGAATTCATGTTTACGCTAAAATAAAGTGTGTGTCCGTCAGTCAGGGACAGAGCTTGTATCACAATTAGCAGTAACGTTAGCTAACGTTAGATGTCGTCTTGAGCTCCAGCAGTAAACTCACCCAGTTGTTTGTCTAACGTCAGTCCGGACGCCTGCAGAAGTCTGCTTTCAATGTGTAGCAAAGAACATCTCAGGCTGTGCACAAAAGCAGTTAAATTCATCATTTTGGTCGTCAGCACGCTTTCTTTCCGTTCAACATGACAGACAGCTCACGGTCACTGAGATCCACGACGTCATCATACAGCGACAACCAACTGCTCTTCTTCTGTTCAACTCAAGGAGGCAACATTGATTCGGGCGTTTTACTACAACATAGCGGCCACTTTTTTACTTCACTCTTCAGTGTGTTTCAACAGTTATTCATAACACATGGGGATGCATTTCAGGAGAATCCAGCAAAAAAACTGTGAACTTGTCCGATATGAGGTTTCATACTTTGTCGTGGTAGTTGGAACTGTCATACAGGTTGTTGTTCCCGGGCTTTTAAAAATATATTTGTATATCATACTATGATATCCATTGTAACATAGTGCCTATTAATTTACATGTGAAAATACATTTTAGTATATCATATTCACATTTCAGGTGATAATTTGTAATTTGTGTAAGTGTATGTGTGTGAAAAAATCATTTTGTAACTTATCTAAAATTATAACACCAGATTTTACCGTCTATCATTGGTCCAATGTCATAGAGTTTTTTAATAACTCAGCTTTTATTGTTTCTTTGTTTTTTGTTAATATCGTTTAACGTTTCAAGAGTACCTTAAATGTAATATTATTACTATTAATGCATTTTTTAAATATGCATCGTTTTTCTTGTCCATGTTAAACACCCTCAGTGTCTATGTTGTGAATGTAGGGGGCAGTATCCCCCTTAAAGTGGATCTGCGGTTCTTCAGTCAACACGCAGTAGAAGAAGAGGAACAAGATGGCGGAACGAGGCTACAGTTTCTCCCTCACCACATTTAGGTAAACTTTATATAAATTACCACGAAACTTCAAAATAGAATCTAAACGTTCATCCTGGATATGCTGTGGAATAGCAGTTTTTAAAACTGTTTGCATTTTTTCCATTTTGAGGGGAAAGTGAGTTTTTTGTGTGCATTGTAGTTGGTGCACTGTCATTGTCGGGTATAGTGAAATGAATCGGCTACGTTAACCGTTAGCCTGTCGGCTAACGTGTTTCTGAGTAAAATGGACGAGTCAAGTCTCACTTTTTGTCTACTGTCGATCATGAAACATTTTTTTTTATTTCTGAAGAGTTTACTGAATAAACCAAAACATGTCCCATTCACATGCTAAACACACTACCGTTGGAGGCTAACGTTAGCTTAACGTTAGCCGAATTAGCTCAGATGAGTCGGTTGTTTTAGCTTTTGCTTTCAGTTTCATCCTTGTTAATGGGGACGCACTACATAGTATTTGCATATAGCTTCGTTGATTTTTCTCACAGCATGTACCGCCACCTCATCATGTGTTTCATCTTGCAGCCCTTCGGGTAAACTGGTCCAGATTGAATATGCCCTGGCAGCTGTAGCAGCCGGAGCCCCTTCCGTCGGCATCAAAGGTATGATGGAGTTATATTTATGAGTGGGTCCGATACAACTCTAGCCTCTGATGAAACGCATGCACTTGAAGATTTGTTCATTGTTGACAATATATGTGTCACCATTTTGAATTCAGAAGCTATGATTAAATGGGGCAAAATACTAAAGTAACGTAAGTAAAGTAAGTTTGTCGGATTTGTTATCAGAGGATGCAACTGTCTGTTTAAAATGGTGTATTACTCTTAATTGCAATTATTTGCAAAAATTAAAATCAACACAATTGCCATGGATACCTTTCGTATATATTGCCACTGCGTAAGCGCTAGTTCTCCTGAAATTTACTCATTGGCCAGGATTTGTTACAATGCTGGTTGTGATGTGCCTTCATTTTCAGCTTCCAATGGAGTTGTCCTGGCAACAGAGAAGAAACAAAAGTCCATTCTGTATGATGAACAGAGTGTCCATAAAGTGGAGCCTATCACCAAACACATAGGCATGGTCTACAGCGGCATGGGGCCTGACTACAGGTGGGGATTCCTTCAGATTTTCCAAAAAACGAGCGCTCGAATTGTGTCTTTTCTAACTTTGGATCAGCAATTTCTGCGTGATGTCCAACGGCTTTTTAAAGCACAATAGAGAAACAGATGGTTGATTGCTCATCAGTGGATAAAACATCAATGTTAGCCTCATAAAGGTCTGTTTTTTTTTTTTGCAGGGTTTACAATTTTAACAACCATTCAGGACTTTTTTTGCATTGTATGTCTGTATCTAGGGGATGCCGCATTTGGTTGATGAGTTTGTCTTTATACTGAACTTCATGATCAGGTACATTAATAAGTGATGTGTTACTTTTAGGGTTTTAGTGCGACGAGCCAGGAAGTTGGCACAACAGTACTTCCTGGTCTACCAGGAGCCAATCCCCACAGGTCAGCTGGTCCAGAGAGTGGCCTCCGTAATGCAGGAGTACACACAGTCTGGGTAAGTATTTACATAGATGCATCAATGAAGAAATTTCTTATGAACTTACCACATTTATATTTTAGATGATGTTGGTATTTCTTTTGTTTTAATTTATTGTGTTTTCTTCCAGTGGGGTGCGTCCGTTTGGTGTTTCACTGCTGATAGCCGGATGGGATGAAGACCAACCCTACCTGTTCCAGTCAGACCCCTCTGTATGTTATCCAGCTATTTTTCATATCTGTTGGATAACATTTGTCTTCAATTTATTTACTCTTTTCAGCTCAATCTTAATTGTGTTTTCATAGAAGAGCTTTGACAGCGGCTTAACCCTGCGTTGCTAAAATAATATGACTACCCGACTAATTTACAATGCTCTTTCAGAAGTATCTGCATGGGGGGTCTGCCACAGAAGCATAATTTCCCCTTTTTGTTTCTGACTGTCAGGGTGCATACTTTGCATGGAAAGCCACCGCCATGGGAAAGAACTACGTTAATGGAAAAACATTCCTTGAAAAGAGGTAACCTTTTACAGTACAGAGTATAATGTCAATTAAAATGATATCTTAGTTGTAAGAGACTTATGACCACACTTTCAATGTTGTTTCACATTTATTTTAAGCCAACATGAAAATGCACAGAAGCCTCACTGTCCAATAAAATCCATTTGTAGTTGGCACACAAGGAAGATGAGCCGCTTTCTTTCTGGGCCATAATTCCTCACTACACTCCTTGGAGCTTTACTGGTGCAAGATTGTCTCCCAAATGTTTTTTTGTTTAAAAAGTTGATCACTGAATCTTACGTTTAGATGGTTAGGCCTCAGTGGCAGCACAGTACTGTGTCCACTTTATTGGTGGAAGGATATTTAAACAGAACTTTGCAAGTATGATTTTTTTTTTTTCATTGATATTTCTCATCCATTTAAAGCAACCGTTTTGGTAGTACCTCATTTGCCTGCTAGATGGCGGCCTCACGGTTGCGACTACCTCATGTACAGTGCACAATCAATGCACATTGCTGAGCTGTTTGCTACAGCTGCCTCACAAGTTCCTTTACTTGTACACTACACAGATTGCTTGATGACTGTTTTTGTTCGCCAGGTATAACAACGATCTGGAGTTGGAAGATGCCATTCACACAGCCATCTTGACTTTGAAGGTTTGCTTTTTGTTATATATATATATACATATATATTTTTTATATGTGTTTATCCTGTTGTTCTTGTATTGGTCATTTACACTGTCCTGCCTCTCGTATTTCAGGAGAGTTTTGAAGGTCAGATGACAGAGGAGAACATTGAGGTGGGGATCTGCAACGAGGCCGGCTTCAAAAGACTTACACCAGCGGAGGTGAAAGACTACCTGGCAGCGATTGCGTGAACACACCCTTCCTGACGGCAGGGCTCTCTGGCCACATTTTGAGACGTAACAGCAGAGTAGCCAACAGCATCACGTCACAATATCGTAGACCAGTTATTCAGACCGTTTGTCCGCGTTGTGCTTCCGTTCAGAAAACACAAGAAGCCTTCACTAAAATGATTAAATATGTCGACTCAAATCGCCTGTTTGGGATTATGCCCGCATCTAATTTACTTAAAATGACCCCCTTTCTTTTTGTGTATGCACAGCCTTTGTGGAAGCCACTCACAACTGAACTGACCAAACTCCATTAGTTGTGGTGAGAGGGCAAACTAATTTAATCATATAACCAATATGTTTTGTTGTCAAACACACCCCGGGTACTGTGACATGTGTCAGTTGGCTGCTTTGCATATGAAAAGGAATGTGGCCTTTGATGAGTGTAAATCTCAAGTCTTTCGTTGAATCCTTCATTTTTCATATTTCTCAATACTGTTGCAAAGGCATTGCTATTGGCTAACAGATCAAGGAAGTTGCTCTAACAAAGTATTCAAAATGGGATTTCTTGTAACCGCAATGACAAATGTCTGTTGGTCAAACCAAAATCAACTTGTTAAATTGGTAAGTTATTTTAGACAACAAAGAGAATTGGTGTCTCAGAGTGATTTAGTAATCTTCAATATTGACAGTTTTCCATTCTCTTGTCTGCACATCATTAGCATCCCTCAAATTTGGTTATTAAGACCAATAAAAGTTAAGGATTGCAACGTAAAGCTTTGTGATTTTTACAGTTAAGATCTGTTTGGCTGTACAGCAGTTTTACACAATGTGCTTTTTTTCAAGCTAGAAGCAATTCTAGAGTTTGTATTTTCTCTTCTGGTATCTGTCGCTTATTCAAATAAAAGATGAGGTGATATCGACTCTGTTTTGAATCACTTATGTTATTGAAGGGTAATTTTGCAACAATTGTGTTAAATGTTCAACAAAATTAGCTCTCATAACATGATTTGTGTCTACGTCAAGAGCGCGCGATAATGCACACGTTGGATAAGAAACGTGCTGAGGTCAACCGGCACAACTTTTCAAACCGTATTTGTATCCTTCCGCTTATTTTACGTTTAAAAGAAAATGCCACAACTAATTTAATGACAACCGAAGTCATATACAGTAACGAGCTGCAGCGTAAATCGGGTCAGTGAAGTGTACAACCATTTTATTTTCCTGGTTTCTTTCACAATTTGGGGGAGGGATCTATTTTTCCTGGCGGTTGCTCTAAGCCACTTACCTCATAACACACGATGACGTTTATGGCGCCAGAAATCAAGGACTCAGAGAGGAGCTGGTGCGGGTCAGCTGGCCGTTATCTCCCCCCTCTGTGCCATGTTGGCGGCACCGAAAACATTGTACAGTTGAAGACGGAATAGAGGCTACTAATCCGTAGTTCGTGCTAAAACGAGGTGGGTTTTGGAGTCAAGATGGTGATACTACGCAGCAGCGGCGGCGGCGGTGCCGGAGCTGAGCCGGTCGCAACCACCCCGAAGAGGAGAGCGATGGAGTTGGATACAAGCTCCGAGTTTCTGTCGCTTCTTCCCGCGTCGCAGAGAAAGTCCACCCGGCTGACTCGGTCCTCCCAGGCCCTGGATGACAGCTTCAGCAGTTTGGAAAACCACATCGCTAATGTGAGCATAAACACCGAGGCAGCTGGTTAAACAACCAGATCGCCTCTAAGTTGGTGTGTAAACTATTGATGGACATAACTTTACAGGGCTAGTTTTGCTAGCGTGCTAAGCTAGCTAGCCGCCTTGTTAGCTTCTCCACTTAACGTAACGTTAACCGACACGTGATTTAAGGTTCAATGAGCAGTTGTTGTCCATGCTAATATTTTACTTGGATTCATATGTCAGTATTAACGCTGCTAGGCCATTTTTATTTTAACGTTTGGGTGTTCGGTGTTTTGACCACATTTCAACGTGATTTTTAATACGGTAAAATGTCGTCCTCTACTTTGTGCTATATCATTATTTAAAAGGTTTAAAATAAACGACGTCCACATTTGTACGTTTACCACCGTTATTAAAAATCACGTTGAAAACTGGTCTAAACATACATACATGTCTGCATGAGAACATTTACAATTTGTAAAATATAATCAAAAATTCAATATGCAAAAGATGAGAAGTTTGGTTAGTGATTAATGTGAGCAGACATTTATCTGTTGTACATATATGTAAATGTGTGCTCTTTTTCCAGGGTCATGCTGATATGAAGCTGAATGAGGAAACCGAACCTCATCACTCCCAGAAGACCCGAGGACAGAGAGTTAAAGAAGGGGTGTCTTTTGCTGATCTGGAGCTAAAAAACAGCTCCCCTGTAACTGAGGCCAGCTCCGTAGAAGGATGCCTGAGGTGACGCATGTGTGCTTATCATGATATTTTGAAATATTTTAAACTTTAAACCAAACTTTCTATAAAATCTGCTCGTTATGTCTGCTAGTGTTTGTTTTTTTAATTATGCAAAATGAGTTGAAACATTCTAGCAGAATTTGTGGACACTACAATGCATTTATTGTAAACATTCAAAGTATAAGAAAATATACATTAGAAATTCATTAATTGATCAAGTTGTGTTTGTTATCTTTTATCTTCAGAAAGTCTTCCAGGCTCCAAAGGGAGGGGAAAACATCCATAGTCAAGCAGCAAGCAGGTAACATCTGCTGCACTGACTGTCTTAAAGTATATAGCACACAATGCTTATATTTAGCAACATTCAGTGTTTTGGAGGATCTATACTACTACTAAACCGTCTAACGGTTTCTGTTGCCCCAGATGTTCCAGATAAGGTGGAGGGTTCATCCACTCCCAAGAGGAGTTGCTTTGATCTACAGAGCCGAGAAGAGGACGAGGAAGAAGATCGCTCAGTGCGACGTAGTTCCCGAATCACCCGATACAAACTAGATTCTCGAAACCAGTCCGTGCTCTATGACCGCCTCATCACCAAGTAAGTTCAATTCCTCAAGCTTTGTTTGGCTTCTACCTTTACTGCTTGAGTTAAAAATAAAGCTCTTCCTGTCCTGTATCTAACAAACAACTTGACATACATAGCAGACTAATTATTGATTTGAGTGATTAACTGTTTTTTCTCTGATTGTCTCAGCACCGCTGAGGCTGTCCTCCAGAAGATGGACGACATGCAGAAGATGAGACGCAGACAGAGGAGCAGAGACAGGGACAATGTAGAGGAGGTGAAACGTAGAGACTTTAAAAACAGCAAACCTAATTTCCAGCTCTGTTTTATTGCCTAATTTTAGTTTTTATTTTGACAGTAGGGGGTATTGCTAATCCCTAATAAGCTTCTAAACTGAATATTCATGACCTGATTTGACCCGTTTCCTCTGAACAGATCGGTGTGTACACCAGGGGAAGAGTGACTAGGTCTCTGAGGACAGATGTGGAGATTAAAGACACAGAGAAAGAGAACGAAGGTAAAATTAATAAGGTTTTAATAAGAATAATTGTGAATGTTATACACCTGACGGTTACTACAGTTAGTGTCACATGAGTGACATTTAAATTGTTTTAAATAATAATGCTACTTATTTTTTCTTCACAGGAGGTGATGTGGAAGATCACAACAAAGAGGGGGTTGAAGATGTAGAAAAAGATGAGGAGGAGGAGGAGGAGGAAGTAGATGAGGATGATGATGAAGAGGAGGATGACGAGGAAGAAGAAAATCAGAGGCGTTATGACTTCCGGCAGCGAAAGACTGTGGTCCGCTATCAGGCCCCACAGGACGGTACTGCATTTTTTTCAACTAAATTATATTTTTCATTTCGATCAATTTAATCACTTAATTTACCTAATTCAAAATCTGAGCACACCCTTATGCTGTATAACATCCAGCAACGCAGAAATGGGATGAATCCCAAGAATTCTTAAAGCAGATTTTGCCCAGGAGCAAATAGATAGATTGCGTTCAATACTTTGTCATTTTCAAAAGCTGAACCATTGTTTCGTTCATTTATCCTATTAAATACTGTACTTAAATCCCTGTTTGTAATTGATTTGAGGATGTATGTCATTGTTTCTTAGAGCCCAGAGAGCCCAGAAAGCGCAGCATGTACTTCAAGGACCATTCTTCTCCTAGACGCAGGTTTAGATTCAGCTCCACGGCCCCTAGGAGTCCCTACACCAGGAGAAGAAGCAGCAGGTGAGTACGAGCTCAGACACCTTCCGTCATCATCCTCACAAACATCAAACAATCTGTGTAGTTTACAACTTCTGTTGGGATTAATACATTATGAAAACAGAACATTGAAATGATCCCTTCTAATGTTGCATGGTGTACCGGTACTAGAAAGGTACCGCAGTACCCTTACGTTGAAAACCATACGGTTTTGAATATTTTTAAAAACCAGCAACCAGAGCGCACTCAGTGTTCCGCTCCATGTCCGGCTGCCTGCGTGCATTGACTGGGTGGGCGGGGCTACCAGCTCTCATGCAACAGGTAGCTCACAGCGAGTCATCTCAGGTGAGACAAGCCCTCATGTGCAGGAGCTATTGCCGACCGTCGGCTTGAGAGAAAAGATGCCAGACGTGAGATCTGGAAATACTTTGGGTATAAAGTAGTTATTACGCATTTTTTAGGGTAAATTTCCGGGTAAAAGAGGACGTCCGCTTGGTCTCGTGTTGCACTTTCTTGATGTTTGACTGTTGGGAAAGTTGTTGTCAAGCCAACACAGCTACAGGACTGCCATCGCTCACGGTTTCCCCGTGTAACACACAGGCTTTTGCAGGTTTTCACACGCACTCACGCCACACATCCAATGTCTCACGCTAAAAAAACAATCCACGCTGGTTCATCTCCAACCTCGGCGATGTTAAATGGTGCATCTGTGACGCTGATGGCTGCACGTAGCGTTAACCCCCCCCCCCCGTCAGCCGTAGCATTCGACAAAATCACACTCAGTCGGCAGCTCTGTATCGATCACAATAACATTACAAGGAAGCCGACGCTAGAGCACTTAATACCAGCATCAATGTCCAAACATGTTATAACCAACTTGCTAACATTGCTAACGAGATTCTTGCTAGCGGCTAAACTTAGTGAAACCCGTTGAAATCTACGCTTTGTTTTTGTAGCACGTCGACGTGACGCGAATAACGTCACAGATGCGCCACTTGCCGTCGGCGAGGTTGGAGATTGTTTTTTAGCCTGAGACCTTCGATGTGTGGCGTGAGTGCGTGTGAAAACATGCAAAAGCCTGTGTGTTACACGGGGAAACCGTGAGAGATGGCAGCAAACAGTCAAACATTAAGTAAGTACAACACAAAGCAAGACAGCTAATAAGTTACTGAATAGTCCAGCAGAAATATATACATGCAAAATAACTCATGAGGTCAGAATGCACACAGAATTGTACCAAACAATACACCCATAAAGCAATTTTCATTGTCTTTTTTTCAATAAAGAAGAAAAATTGGCCTTTAATTATTTGTCCAGCTTTAATGTACCCAAACCACATAGCTTTAGGGTTTTTTCCATCTCAAACACACTGTAAAATTATGTAATTCATACGCACAGAAATAACTGTAGTCATATAGTCAGATACAGACAATAGGCCTACATAGCGGTGTATAATCAATGCTATGATTTTACCATATTGTTGTCATTAATATCTTGCTGTGGGCTAATACTAACATAAATGCCATTTGTTAAGTGTTCAAAAAGCGGGGCACGAAGAAGCTGGTAAAAAGGGAAGCTTAGATGTTTTATGTTTTTTTTTTATTTTTATCATAGATAAATGTTCCACTATCTTATTTGTGGTATAGTATCAAAGTCATAGTTTTGGTATCGTGACAACTCTAATCCCTTCATATAAAAGCAATCCCTAAATTTGTCTTTTTTCCTCTTTCTGATTTCTCTTCATGCCACCTGCAGGAGTAGTTCTGAGAGGTGAGAACCTCACTTCTCGTCCATGTTGGTGTTTGTGTTTGTCGGGGTTTGCTAGTGCTATTGTTAATTTGTCAACAGTGACCCATTGTTTGCTGACTTTATATTAGCCAGTATTTTCTGTCATTTGAATACTGTCTATTTCATTTTCTAGATGTTGTTCAGAGGGTGTGCTATTAGTGTCGTGTATGGTGATGATGTCACTGAAAATGTTTGAATGAGCGCAGCATAATCAAATACTCCCCATTTCCTAAATGTATGCATTATTACTGTGTGTTTGTTAAGACTGCCATACTTATTAATGAATGGTAGTAGTGTTGTTCATTATCACCCGTTACCTAAATTAGGTTGGGATTCTTAGTTGTTGATAAGCTGATAATTATAATGAGATATATATTATTAGTGGGAGAGATAATGTTGCTTCTATTGCCTTCGCAGAAGAAGACACGCCTTTCACAGTAGTGACTCCACTTCTTCATCTTCGGACGATGAAAAATTCCAGAGACGGAAAAGTAAGAACAGGAGCTTATCAGTCAACAGGTGAGAGCCGCATCAGCAGCTGTTGTACGTAAGAACATGAGTTGAACACAAAGATGGCAGACAGAAGGTTTAAAGCAGTTGTCACCAACCTTTTTAAGCCCAAGTTTTAATTAAAATGTGAAGCTTTTCATTCAGTCTACTTATAATAAAACGAGATCAAACACGTCCATTTTTCAAATTAATGTGGTCAAGAACACAGTAAATTAACTTCGGGGCACCATAAAAAGGAAATTATTTGTTACCACACACAATATGAACAAGAAAAAAACACATTTGCAATGAGCAGGCTGGAGGAACTACCAATTTTAACTGGTTTATTTATCAACTTACAACACAAAATACATTTACATGCATCAATTACCCACCATCCTGTTTTTATTTATATATATATATATATATATATATATATATATATTAGTGGTTAATACAGTACATTGTGAAAACAAGCAAAACATTGTTTGTTTTCCTTTTGTCCCTGCAGATGTCTGCCTATGAACCTTGTGAAAGAAGATCTGCTGGGTATCCACAAGGACAGGATGAAGATTGGAGCCAGCCTCGCTGATGTGGACCCGATGCAAATCGACAAGACGGTAAATCTATAGGTGGAGCAACGCAGACAGAGGGTTGCCTGTGACTCTGTGTTACGCTGCATTGATGTAAATATAAACTTACATGGCCCTTCAAGGCGCGTTATTAAAAATAACAGATGCAGGAGATATACCATATTTCAAATGTTTCAAATGTATTCTTTAATTTGAATGGGAATAGTCAACTGTGTGCCAACGTCACTTTCTTAATGGTTATTACTGGAGATAAGAAAACAAAGCCTGTATTCATGCTAATACAATGCTGATGATTGTAGAGTCCGTAGTATTCTGAGCAACCAATCTGAACATAACGCCTTTTGTCATCCAGGTGCGTTTTGAGAGCATTGGAGGTCTGAGTAGACACATCTCTGCGCTGAAGGAGATGGTGGTGTTTCCTCTCCTCTATCCAGAAGTCTTTGAGAGGTTCAAGATGCAGCCTCCCAGGTAAATCTGAATGTGTGCATTTGTTGAGAAGATTACACTATAGTCCAGCTTTTTTTACATTCATTAATTAATATCTCGTCTTGGACTTTTGTTCGATTGATTCCTAGAATCTCTATTATTAACATACTTCCTCTTTGCTTTAGGGGCTGTCTCTTTTACGGTCCTCCAGGCACAGGGAAAACCCTTGTAGCCAGAGCGCTGGCCAATGAGTGCAGTCAGGGCGAAAGAAAAGTGTCTTTCTTCATGAGGAAAGGAGCCGACTGCCTCAGTAAATGGGTTGGAGAATCTGAGAGACAGCTGCGGCTGCTTTTTGACCAGGTAAACAAACTTCACACTTTAGGATGGATGGATGGAGATTATCTGTTTTTTTGCCTGTTTTAATGCTGTCTCACTAGATTTTGTCACATTAACTGGTAGATTAGGATGGATTTAGTAAATCAGTAATGCAATCTGCAGCTGATTGAACTCATTGAATTGTTTCTAGGCGTATCAGATGCGACCGTCCATAATCTTCTTTGATGAGATTGATGGTTTGGCTCCAGTCCGGTCGAGTCGCCAGGACCAGATCCACAGGTGAGCAGCACCCCTCTTCCGTATGTTGTACAGCACAGGTGTGGTGATTGTACTGAAATTAGGGAGTGTAGGCTGTACACAGTAAAGCCCAAAAGAATTTTCATCTTGTCATTTCCGAAAAACATAGTAATTTCAAACTAAATAAATCTGCTTTTTTATTTTTTATATTTGCTGCTTTATTTGTCACCACTAAGTGGTTTTGAAAAACAAATGTTCCTGTTTTTTTCTGTCTTTGTAGTTCCATTGTGTCGACCCTGTTGGCCCTCATGGATGGATTAGATGGCAGAGGGGAGGTTGTTGTTATAGGAGCTACAAACAGACTGGACTCCATCGACCCAGCGCTGAGAAGACCGGGGCGCTTCGACAGAGAGTTCCTCTTCGGCCTGCCGGACAGAGAGGTGACAAACTGAACATGTCCTTTAATGCTCGGCAGGGATTAAACAATAGAGAGAGACAATGAACAGTTGAACCCTCTCTGCTTTGAGCTGCTTGCTCTAAAGTTGATGTGATCTCATGTTGTACGACAGGCGAGAAAGGACATTCTGAAGATCCACACCGGACTGTGGTCTCCACCACCCGCCGAGACTTTTCTGGAAGAATTGGCAGATAAATGTGTTGGTATGTTTTCATTATAATGGTAAATTTGAAACACTAAATAACTTATATTATATATATATATATAATATTTTATATATATTTTAGTGCAACCTCTACTGGAAGTGATACCAGTATGAACAACACTTCAGATTGTGAATCTTTTTGTTGGCCAGGTTACTGCGGAGCAGACATTAAGGCCCTTTGTTCGGAGGCCGCCCTGTGTGCATTACGCCGTCGCTACCCACAGATCTACCTCTCATCACAGAAGCTTGTGCTTGATGTCGACTCTATCGCCATCATAAGCAAAGACTTTGTGTCAGCCATGTCCAAGATGGTGCCTGCCGCCCAGAGGTATAACGAAAAACAGTCAAATAATTTTAATAGTGTAAGAATCAATTTTACTTTTCCAGTGCATGCTTCTTGTATCTGGTTCATAACTAACTATGATGATAATGTGTGATTCTTAGGGCAGTGGTGTCGCCAGCCAAAGACCTGATACCTGCCATTCGTCCTCTGCTGAGCGCCACCCTACAGGATGTCATCCATGCTGTCAGCAGACTGTTCCCACACGCTGAGCAGTGCTTCAAGAGGAAGAGAGAACGAGGTGCAGCATTACTTTTCTCATGTACTATCAAATGTATTTATTCCGTCACTCGTCGGTTTTGTTTATCTGCAAATTAAATTCATAATCACAGATTGACTGTTGATTTAGCGATCTCTTTTGTAGTAACTGCTGTATGGTGTGCTTATTCCCAGATCAGGCCTGTGGTGTGTCCGAGGACGATCTGATGTTCAGTGAGGAGGAGGAGGAGGAGGAGGAGGAGGAAGTTTGCGCCACTGGAGAGACAGTGCACTCCCACCTCAAAATACCTGCTGTCAAGGGACTCATCAGCCTCAATAGGTTTGTTTTTAGGGAAGGAATGTCATGCAGGGGTTCATTTGTCCCTGAATTCTTTCAAACAACGTATTTATTCAAAGTTAGAAGAGTAGAAAGCCAGAGCAGACTACACTGCGCAGAAGGCGAAGGGCTAGTCCCTTGAAAAGGATGATACGTTTTTTGGATTACGGGCAAATGGTGTTGAACAAAGCATATGAACACAGTGTGTTAAAATTGTATCTGCGCCACATAGCCATAAAACTAACTTGTTCAACCACCTAAAAAATCACCACAAACAAGTAACAGAAAAAACAGTACAGTGGATGCATTAGAGCCAAAGCTAACGTTACCTCACTGAATCTCCGTCAATGACAAAACCAGAACAGCGACCCTGCAACAGCCTATCCACCCGCCTCCCAAAGACACGCTGAAATAATGGATGCAATCGTATTTCATTTGGCCAAAGACATGTCCAATAAATACTATATAAATAATAGTTTTACTTAGCCCTTTATTTTGGGTAAAACATGTATTTAGCTTCAGTTGAAGAACTACGTTTTTTATTTTGATGCAAAGACGTGTACATTAGCCAGCATGTAGCATAACAATGGAAGTGGAACCCGTGTTCTTGTAAAATCTCACATCAATGAATGGTCTTGTGTTCAATGTCATAATTATCCATGTTAATTCACCCAGTCTTTCCCTCAAATATTTACACAAGCCTTTTCCTACCTCCTCGTTGTCCATGTGATCTCTCGGTGTGTAGGAGTGTGCTGAGCCAGCCAACCTCATACCGCCCCAGGCTGCTCTTGGAGGGCAGACTTGGCTCAGGTCAGAGCTCCCACTTGGCTCCTGCTGTCCTCCACACTCTGGAGAAGTTCACTGTGTACACGCTGGACATGGCCGTGCTGTTCGGAGCCAGCGCAACCGCACCGGAAGAGGCTTGCGCTCAGGTAAAAGAGCTACCAGAACACAAATGAATACACTGTTTAATATTATTATATTTAGGAACATTTGGCAGTTAAGGATGTCTTTGAGTTGGGTTCTATTCATTAAAGAGGCCCTTGATTCATTAGAACTGCCGGTGACCTGGATGAAGGCTCAACCCCGACTCCCCCCTCCCTTTATGGACTCCCTGAGGGTTTCGGGCTTTCCCCACTGTCACACCACTGAGAATTTGTGCGCTTTCCAACACAGAGTTAGAGCCCTTTGAGAACCGTTTCTGTAAGTCAGCATTGGATGCTGACTTTGCCAAAGAGAATTACCCACAAGTCACTGCAATGTGAGGTTAAAAACAACAAGTGAAAGCATGAAGTTGTATACAAAGAGGCTGGCACATTGTGTTCTGTCATATTAAAATCTATACATTTAGAACATTATTTAAATAATGAATTGATTATCTTATGAGGAAAAGAGCATGCAAGGCGTTCACATCAGAGTTTAAGGGGCACATCGAGATTGGGCCGAAGTCTCTACTTTTGCAGCCATGTCAAATTCAGTGGGTTCTTTTCCGTGGACCTCACTGGCCAAAATGGCTGCCACAGTGACTGTAGTTCATGGGACCCACCTCCTTACATGGTGGACTGTGGGGATAGATGTGTATTACAGACAAATATTTGAATGGAGGAGAGATTTTTATTTATTTTTATTTATTTTTTACTTAAGAAAACAATTGTTTTGAAATATATTTTTGACTAAATGACTGATTAAGTTTAGCCGAAACCTTTTCTGCTCAGTCTCTAGTATGGCCTCTGCTGCTGCAAAGTCTGTCCTCCAATCTCTTTACATACAATATCCTTTTGATTTATGCATTTTATTTTGCATCCCGATTTAGCAAAAACGCCCACACCATTCGTTATTGTGTCCACGTTTTGCAGATCTTTGTTGAAGCAAAGCGGACCTCTCCCAGCATCCTGTACATCCCTCACATCAGTCAATGGTGGGAAACAGTGGGTCCGACCTTAAGAGCCACCTTCCTCAGCCTGCTCAGCTCCATCCCTCCCTTCGCTCCAATACTGCTCCTGGCTACGTGCAACCTCCCGTATGACGAACTCAGTATGGAGGTATGGAAAAGAGAAGGGATGCCCTGTTGACTTAATGTGGTGATACATGAGGACACGTTGTTTAATGGGTGGCTGTGGTGTGAAAACAATGTTGATAGGTCTCATTTTCTCTTAGAGATGCACACAATACTCTTTGTGTGAGTCTTCTCTCACCTTTTTCATTTTTCTTGAATCAGGTGCAGGACTTGTTTCGGAGGGAGTATGGAGAGGTTTTTCATGTCCAGGTCCCCACAAGCAGAGAAAGAAGAAACTTTTTTGAGAATTTAATCCTCAATCAGGCTGCCAAGGCCCCGGCCTCAAAAAAGAAAGCTGGTGAGAATTTTGGTTAAAGAAAAGACATCTAAGATAGCTATGTGTGATCTATTGTTAAAGTGGGCTTTAGCTTAAAGTTGGGGCTAACATAGTATCCGACAGGAATATCCTGTACTCAACCAATATAAGAATGCTTCACACCGCTCGAAACATAAGAGTCTTGGCTACAATCTCCACTTGTCTGTTTTAAAATGCTCTTAATTAGGGCTGTCAAAAATAGCGCGTTAACGGCGTTAATTAGCTGTTTGTTGTTAATTACGTCAATTTTTTTGACGCATTTCACGCATGCGCAGTGTGACAAATTATTCAGGTCAGCAAAGTGCCTCTTCCTCTAGGGAATGCACTTCATCCTATACAACACATTACTGCCACCTGCAGGCATATGTCAGGCCGTCAGGTTCAGCAAGTCGTTTGCGCCAGAGACCCGCACCCCCGCCCCCCCCCTCCCCCCCTTGTTCTCGCGCAGCAGAACAGAGAAAAAAAGCTCCGCCCAGCAGAGCTTGGCTAAGAGCAGCGCTGAGGTAGAGGACCATCGGAGAGACCCGTAATACTGTTCTGAAACATGCGGAGGAAGGGAAGCCAATGCGATCTAAATCCTCCCAGGTATGGGGATATTTCACACTGAAATGGGGGGTGGTAGCGGATTTCTTTGCAGCGCCAGTCGTTCTAATCGCCGCGCTCGACTTCAAGGTGTAACCTTTATTGTTGTTCGGTCTGAAACGGCGCGCCCAGTGACGGGTGGTGCAGCAATATTGTTGTTGGGGTGGAAATCTGGAGAAAGGTCGGTCCGGGAGATTTTCGGGAGGGGCTTTGAAACATCAGGAGGGTTGACATGTCTGGTCATGTCTGGTCATCGCAGCCCTGGACCATCAGGAGCACAAACTCACAGCAGAGTGGGATAAACTGCAGAGGCTCGAGACCCTTCTAGAGCCATGCAGGGAAATCAGTCTGTGACTTATCAAATAACATTGATTTGATTATTTTCTGGAATGAATTAAAAAATCAAATATCAATAACATGTATTTATGTAAAAAATAATAATGATGATAATAATGATAATTATGTATCTGTGTCCTGTTATTTATCTTTAGTATGCATTTCAAAAAGAAAAAATGGTTAGGATTCAGGTGTGATTAATCATGATTAATCCACTGAAAATTCTGATTAATTTGATTAAAATTTTTAATCATTTGACAGCCCTACTCTTAATACAACTCCTAACCCTAAAGGGGTTGTTTTGTGCATTTATTTCTTAACCCAACATATAAACTGACTTTTACACATCAGAACACTCTCAGTTTGAAGATGGCTGTACACTCAAAGCATTTATAAAATGAATGTTGATCTATCAAAATTCCCCCTTCTGAAGTGCTTAATGCACTGGAGGTGCTTCCTGTGGCTGCTCCACCTCCCCCACGTCAGCTGACACAAGAAGAGACCCGGAGACTGGAGGAGCAGGAAGAAGACACCCTCAGGGATCTCCGCCTCTTCCTGCGGGATGTCACCAACCGTCTGTCCCAAGATAAACGTTTCAAGGCCTTTACAAAGCCTGTCGATTTAGAGGAGGTAGCTGTGAATTGCATTGTGTCATTTATATATATGACATATAGTTTAACTTTCCAGTGTTCCTTTTTTCCCCACCATTGTACTCAGAGAGGCCTCTTTGCCATGTGTTTTAGGTGCCAGATTATGCTGAGGTGATCAAGAAGCCAATGGACCTGTCAACCGTTCTTACTAATATCGATCTCCATAAGTATGGCACGGTCAAAGAGTTCCTCCAAGACGTGGATCTCATCTGGCAGAATGCCCTTGAATACAACCCAGACAGGGACCCCTCAGGTACACCCAGTGATCAGCAAAAAAACATACTCACTGACACGTATGCAGCATAATACTCAAGTTAACCAAGTAAGTGTGATGGAAAGGTTTTAAACTGGTTTTCTTCAGACCGTCAGATTCGCCACAAAGCCTGTGCCTTAAAGGACAGCGTCCATGCCATCATCAGAGATGAACTGGATGAAGATTTTGAGAAGATTTGTGTGGAGATGAAAGCGTCCCGCAGCACAAGAGGTAAATGCTGAGTGTGTTTGCAGTAGTTTGTTGTTAGACAAATGTGATTAACGTAATTATCAGAGTGCTTGTCTCAATGTGACCCACTGACTGCTCAGTGACCAATGAAAACATTTTTACAAAGAATCACACACCAAGTTTGTGCTTTTAATTTGCTAGAAACATTTAGTCACTTGACTTCTCATAGAAATAACTTTTGCTTCCATGCATTTCTCACCCATTTATCTTCAAGAATACATTTGTACAATTGCATCCACTAAAAACTGTATATATTCTACCTCAGATTGTTCCACGGCCCGGTTGGCTCCGTCCTTTTACCACGTCGTTCCCAAACAGTCCAAATGTCCAGTTGAGACCAATATCACGGACATAACTCCACAAAAAGAGCCAGCTGGACCCACAGCTGCAGTCACTCCCAGCACGAGTGCCTCTGCTGTTACAACATCTAAAAACACAGGTAGTACAGATAATAAAATGATAAACTCAAATCAGTTTTTTGTGATTAGTTATTTTAGTGTCTTTTGTTCCTCCAGCACAAAAGAAGAAGAGACGAAAGAGTCGCTGGTCCGCTGGCTTATATTCAAAGAGGAAGTCTCCCTGCTCTCCTCACATGTCCAGAGATGAATCCCACTTGGGGTCGGATGATGAAGATGGGGACAACGACGAGGAGGAGGAGGTTGAGAAGGGAGAAGGAGGAGCAGCAGCCGAGTTTGAAGGGACTAGAGGAGAGCAGGATAAGATGATGGTTGATGTAGAGTCGGGGCCTGCAGCGGCACACGAAGGTCGCTCTGGGTCCACTGCGAAGGAACAGGACAGTCCGGAGGGACAAGAGGAGAGTCACGCTGCTCGAGATACGGATAGCCAGAGTGAAACGGTGAAAGTGGAAGAGAAGGAAAAAGAACTGGTGGATGAAGGTGTCATAGATCAACCAGAACAGTCAGTGAACGAAGGGCTGTTTGAGGCAGGAAAGGAACACATTGAAGACAATTCCCCTAACACTAAGAAAGACAGCCACACTAAGACAGAACAAGATGCCCAGCAGCAATCAAAGCTGACGGAAACTGGGAAATGTCAACGTGTAATACAAGACGGAGACGGCAACAACAAAGTAGTTTGTGTAGAAGAGGCAGAGCAGAACAGGCCCACTGAACCAATGGAGGTGGAAGCAACCGATACCTTGACCACAGACGCCTCGGCAGGAGGAGACAAAGGTACAAGTTTGATATTAACACTATCCTGCTTACACCTAAAGTTCTCTCTTTAACTTGCATGCCTGCAAACTTGTCACTTTTTGGCTAAATCTGCAGTTTTGAAAACTAGGTCATCCACGTGAATCGTGTTGCTTCAAAGAGTTTTCATTTGGAGAGGGGTGGCAACTTGCCGGACGGTTTCTGAGATTGGAGTGAGACAAGGACAAGGAGTGATGTTATGATCTTCGCAATAGAACATCTTTGAAGTGACGTGACAAGCCAATCAGCTTTACGACCTTTTTGATATCCCCATTGCCCCTCAAACTTTTCATCCAAATCAGTGTTGCCAACTTGTCAGCTTTCGCACTAAATTTCCAAACCCTCCTTTTGCCAAAAAGTGACAAATCTAGGGCCTTTACTGGTGTTCTTGGAGACTATTCTGGTGCCTGACATGAAAGAACGTCTCGTTAAGTCAGTCTCACAGGACCCTCCTGCAGCAATCAAAACTGTAGTCAGACTGAAAATGAATTACACAAAGCCGCCGCTGATCCTAAAGCAGTTATTACAATTATCCAAATTAGGCAATGACCTCATTTAGATATAAAGTTGTTCACCCATTATGAGTTTGCAGGTATGAACTTTACCTGTAGAAATTATCTATTGACCCACAAATTCCCATTCAATGAAAATCAGTGGGGTTTCTAGAGAATGCAACTTGCATCCCCCGGTGTTTCAGCGTGGTTGTGTCGGCAGACTTTCATTTATTACACTGCTGTAACACTCTTTTCTGTGTCTCAGAGAAGAGCGTGAGGCGTGTAACCCGAGCTCTAAAGAGTGCCGTGCTGAACCAGGTGATCAATGTGGACAACTCTCTGCAAATCTTGCACCAAGAAACTCCTCCTCTGGTAGTGGACACGGACAAATTAAAGGTGTGTGGCTTATTCTTTTGACTCTTTATTGTTAGCTTTGACCATATTCTTAAAAGCTTTTTTCTGAAAGGGTGGAGCGACAAGGCTACTTCACATAATCCTTATGCTAGAAAAAAGAATAATGGTTAATCTAGATCATTCCTTTGTCTTGGCTTTTTTCCTCAGGAGCTGCTGGAGAGAGTAGTGATCAAGACTGACGGGTACGAGGTCTACAAGCTGGAGAAACTTTATGCTCTGCTCTGCCAGAGCATCTATAGACACAGACAAGACTACGACAAAACGTCACTAATACAGGTCAGTGTTGGAGTGTACTGATGTGCAGAGGTAGCTAGTATGTTTATTTTTATTTTTTTCATTGGACATAGTTGGACTTGTCATAGCAAGGGGCACCATTGGGTAACTTATTAATTACTTTAATAAGAAATATCTAGAGTAAAAGAAGGCTCTTAAAGTTGCAACTTTTGTGTTTTATAATTGCAATGGTGTCTGAGGAGTACAAATGTAATTACTTGTAGCCTTAGTATAGAATAGTGCCATTAATTATTATTGATCAAATTCCCATATTAAGTGGACTGTTACTGTTTCTAATCTATTGTATTTTCCTGCTTTTATTTGATTAGGAGTTGAAACAAGAGATTGAAGACTTCTGTTGACTTCTCTACTGGAACAATTTTTTTTTTTTATATAAGCATGCTCATCATCCACAGCTATGTAAAAATATACATTGTTTCTATTTTCATAGAAATCTACAAGCACATATATTAACTATAATATCTATTACGTCTTTTGTTTATATTAAATGGTTTTTCTCAAAATGTTGTGACTTTTTATGTGCTTATCACATCAACTGCAACTTTTAGCATACCCCGATTCACTTGGCCACTGCAGTGTGTCGGGTATTTGCAATAAAGTGTTTATAGTGTTAATAGTTTCATCGTGGAATAATCACTTGAATGATCTTGTCTGGCTTTGACTAGGCCATTTTAAAACATGAACATGCTCTAATCTAAACCATTCCATTGTAGCTCTGGCTGTATGTTTAGGGTCATTGTAGATATTTTACATCTATAGATATATATCTATAGATCTATCATTTCAGATTATAATATAGATTATTAATATAGATTTATATCTAGATCTATATATATATAGATATAAATATATCTATAGATCAGGATCCTGATATTGATCCATATATATAAATATCTCAATAGACATGAATATCTCAATAGCAAATAGCAAATAGACATGAATATCTCAATAGACATGAATAATTCGTTGAAATGAACGACAGACAAGCGAGAACTGCATCAAAAGACGGGATGAAGTGAGCGGGTATGAAACTTTGATGTCAGCGGTGTCCTCAAGTAGCTTCTTATTGTGCACTGTCGGGTCATGTCGGGTCATGTCGGGACATCTTGGCAAACAGCCGGCTCGGGAAACGGACGAGTTTACGGTCCCTTGAAACAACGTTCTACACCGCGTGTCTTTTTCCGGGCAACACAAGGCTCTGGCCGCCTCGCAGTGAATGTATTATAACGTAAAATACTGTATACATTTGTCTGGTTTTAAAAATTGTAAACGATTTAGAGCACCGAGAGTCGCCGAGGAATGACGTCAGGACGTATCACATTGAATGATGACGCCTTTAGATCATTAAAAAAAAAACAGCCGTTAAAAAAATATCTGAGAATTAGGTCAGCAAGCTAACACAGTACAACGAGTGTAACTACCGTGTGTTGGATTATATAACGTTCACAAAGACTCGACCCTGGGCACAAAATAACCTGCTCCGAAGAGGTGAGAGATGTCCGGTGTTTCCAGCATCTGCATACGGAGCCGTGGCCGCTAGAGCGGTCCGTCCGTGAGCCTCCGCTGGGTTTCGGAGACCCGCGAGCCCTCCAAAAAAACCGTTAACGCTAGCTAGCTACTGTACCCAGTACCGGGCCGGGCTGTGGCTGAGCGGTCAACCGAGAGAAGGGGAGACGCGGACGGACTGAGCCCGGGCGTCTCGGGATATTACTCCTCGACTCGACATCCTGGTAGCAGCACAGCGCACGTTTCAGTAGTTCCAGTAAGTTTACCGCCAGGTAGGATCAATATTAATGACTGGCTGCCGCGGCTAACACCGGCTAGTTGGCCCATCTCACATTCTTGCTCGATTCTGAAAAGCTAAATAAGGTATTTCATTTATCTAACTTACGCTACTTTAATTATTTCGAATTAGCTAGCGCACCTCCCAGTTGTTGTTGTTGATGTGCTGATTTTTAATCCAAATGATTAAATGCAGCATCCCATAAAGTAAACCATATAGACCTGTGCAATCTATTGAACAGACTTAAGCTGCAGTAAATCATGAGCCCCGAGTGTCCAGAAATCTGAAATAAAATACATGTGTAACGATTATTAAACAATCTAAACGATATGCTGATGTTTCTTGAATCAATCAGTGACAGAATTTGGGCCCTGCTGCTGAATACCAATAACTACATTTTTGGTGGGTTTGCCCTGTGATATTGCACAATATATATTGAATGAAGATTTGGGCAACAAGTCCGTACTAAAGTTAATGTCCTTCACATGGAAATATGGTTTTAGGATTTAAATTTTCACCTCTCAGTTGTCAGAATTATTCATTTTAAATAGAGCTGCACCAAATTATAAGTATCTTCTGCAAACAATGTAAGAATAGAGACAAATTCCCATCACAATCTCACGGAGCCTCAAAGAAACATCTAGCGATTGATTATTTGTCTGACGAACAGTTCAACATGATTCAACTGTATTCAGAAGAACTGTTTTGGCTGATAAATGCCTCCTTTGTCATGTGATTCATATTTCCTGATGGTATACGCTTTCTACAGATTTGAAGCAATTGTCAAAAGGAATATTTGAATATTCATAAAAGAGGTATCTGAGAATAAAATGCCATTTTATGCTAGTAACTTGTCAAACTCTTGTCAAAAATCCTTTCTATGACATCTAATATTTTTTGATTCTCTTTCACCAGAGATACGTAAATCAAGGACTCTTGCATGTGAACACATATACCCAAGAGATGTGAGCCTCGACTCTTCTGTCCCAGATCGTCTTTATCCTGAGTAGAGGTAAACAGAGTGGTTTGACAATGTCAAGCCGCCGGAAATCGACCACACCTTGCATGGTGCTGCCCTCTGACGTGGTGGAGGAGAAAACCGAAGGGACAAAGGATGAAGAGGCAGAAGAGGAGGGAACGGTAAAAGAGGGATCAGAGCAGGGGCCGACTGCAGAGGAGCTGGATCAGGCAGTACTTGTTGTGCCCACCCCTCCAGATACAGGTGTGATTATTTTGGTCTTTTCTCAAATGTGTAGACAACAATGACCTTTCACAGCTTGACAGATACATTAACTGCGTCAAATGTACCATTACAATCCTAGATGAGCCCATTGTCTCCACCGTGGAAGAGAGTGAAGTTTCTGCTCCCTCGCTGAAGCGCACAGCTACAAACCCTCCTGAGGATCTGAGGAGCGACCAGCCGACCCAGGATCATCGAAGTGATGCCCCCGAAGAGGGAGGCGCAGACCCCGCAGCGATTGCAGCCATTTCCCTCAGCAAGACCCCCATCATGAGGATGAAGACCAAATCTGAACCCAAAAGGATTGCTGTTTCCCTGAAATCAACAGACGAGGCGGTTGAGGGTTTTGGAAGAGAGGGCGAAGGAGAGATGGACGGAGACCAGGAACCCATCGAAGCCCCTCTAGGGCCGATGACTCCTGTGGAGATGCTGTTGCACGACTCCATGAAGCTCGGGGGAGGCGGACTGCTTGTCAGCCCGTACTCGGAGCAGCAGAGGAAAGCAGCCACTTTAAACCCCACAGTTTTGCCTGCTGGCCTGGCACAGGTAGAACGTCTAATTATACAAGAGTTTAAAAGACTCATTCAAGCAGCGTGTTTGTACAAATACTTCTTCTATCTGTGAACGCTTAATGCATGTTTTCAATCTAAACAGTAGCACTTAAATACGACTGGTCAGCTGTGAATGACGGGTGGCCATGACAATAAATGTGCTCCACTGAGAGGTTGGATGTTGGTTGGGGCAGCAGCCCTGCAGCTGATGAATATTGATTGTCTTCTGCAAAGCCCTTAGGCAGAACAAAAGCTTGCCAAACACAGCTCAATCTGCTTGCTTTTTTTTACCTTGGCTAATACATTAGTCCATAATTTTCTTATCTCCTCCCTGTGTTCCTTTATTTCAGGTGCTTTCTGCCTTCCAGGCCCAGCAGAGCGCAGCAGCAGCAGCTCAGTCTCAGCTGCTGATACCCCTCAGCAGCATACCATCCTACAGTGCAGCCATGGACACCAACCCCCGGCTGGGCAACACATACAAGAAGTTTCCGTACCCCTCCACGGCCGAGATCAGCAGCCTGGCCGCACAGACCCAGTTCACAGAGGAGCAGATCAAGGTAGATGAAAGTTGCTGATATTTTGGGTAGATTACTTCAGCTGTCAAAGGAGTTCACACCATTCTGTTCTGTCAAAATGCTACGAAGAGAAGCTCCTTTCACTGGAAATGTATATAGCACATAACATCTCATCTAAAGTATTATTCAGGATTAAATATGGCCTTTTTGCTACTTTTGTAATTGTTGGAGTCAAATGTACTCGATCTACCACCAGGTGTGGTTCTCAGCCCAGCGGCTGAAGCACGGTGTGAGCTGGACTCCTGAAGAAGTCGAGGAGGCAAGGAGGAAACAGTTTAATGGCACGGTCCACACTGTGCCTCAGACCATCACTGTTATACCTGCTCATCAGCTCTCATCAGCTGCCAACGGCCTGCAGTCCATTCTCCAGACCTGCCAGATAGTGGGCCAGCCCGGCCTGGTGTTCACACAGGTAGGTAAGGAAAGAAAACATGCTATATCTAACAGGGCCTTTTCTCAAATATATTTGAGACCAGGCCGATGGGGGGGGGGGGGGGGGGTTATGGGGTTGCCAAGGACCGTCAATTTTCAACACTTGCTCTCTGTCCGCTGGATGAGCATGCTCTCCTGTGCACGTCACAGTGTGTGCCCATTGGGACAGAACTTCGCCATGCACGGAGAGCAGTGGAGAATCGTCACGCCCAAAAAACCTCTTGCACTAAATTTGATAGTAGTTCGGCTTCTTTCCTTACAGATGTGTTATAGATTGTGTGTCCGGCTATCCTTCTCATCCTCACATTCTCTGCTATTATTTTCTGACTCTGTTTAGGTCGGCCCGGGGGGGCACCTTCCAGTGACCAGTGCCATCACTCTGACAGTGGCAGGGCTGTCCAGTCAGTCCCAAAGCTCCAGCAGAGTTTCCTGCCAGCCCACTGCAACAAACACTGAGTTGAAGCGGGCTACCACAATCCAGCCTCCCTCTCTATCTCCACAGGTAAGGACAGATGTACTATTCTGCACTTGTGTTCAAAAGTTAGTTTTGTTAACTTTTCAATGCACACAATTACAACATTGTGTCTCTCTTCTCTCAGTCTTATGTAGTGCATGTCTGACCTCAGGAAAGTTGCTCATTCGTAACCATTTTGTGATCATCCTAGAGGGTATTTGCTAGCTCTGTAGGCAAAGTCCACATTCAACAGATATATCTGCCCTCCCCTTTCTAAGGAGAACTCGGCCCTCAGCGCTGACACGTTCGGTTTGCGGCCCAAAAAGTCCAAAGAGCAGCTGGCCGAGCTGAAAGCCAGCTACCTGAAGAACCACTTTGTCACTGATGCAGAAATATCTCGGCTGATGAAGCTCACCAACCTCACAAAGGGAGAGATCAAGAAGTGGTTTAGTGACACCAGGTACAACCAGCGCAACTCCAAGAACAGCCATGTCATTGTTTTCCATGACGGAATGGGCAGAGGAGGGGGCACCTGCGGTAGCAGTGTAGGCACCACCATTATCATCGACTCAAGCGATGAGACCCCCACATCTCCCCATCCTCCACGCACTCCTCCTGTGAAGGAAAAGGAGACGCGGCCCAAAACGTGGAATCCCTTCCCAGATTTCACCCTGCAGAAGTTTAAGGAGAAGACACCGGAGCAGCTGGTGGTGCTGGAGGAAAGTTTCGAGAAGAGCAGCACTCCCACAGATGAAGAGCTGAGCCGCCTGAGGACTGGGACGAAACTGACGCGGAGGGAGATTGATGCCTGGTTCACTGAGAGACGAAAAATGCCATCGGTCAGCACCTCCTCCCCGGAATCTTCAGAGGGAGGAAAGATGGAGGCAGAGGGAGCAAAAGCATTAGGAGCCATTTCTTCTTCTCCTTCGGGCTCTTCCTCTCGTAGAGGTAGTCAGACCCCTCCCGGGGCTCGCGGTAAGCAGTTGCCCACCAGCAGCAACAGAGACATGAGAGATAAGAGTAAAAAGTCTCCCGAGCAGCTCCATATTCTGAAAAGTGCCTTTGTGCGGACCCAGTGGCCCACGCCAGAGGAGTACGACCAACTGGCAGAGGAGAGCGGCCTCCTCCGGTCCTACATAGTCAGCTGGTTCGGAGACTCTCGGTATTCGTGGAAGAACAGTAACCTGAAGTGGTTCCTCCAGTACCAAAGTGGCAACATCGAAGGGCCGAATGGCGGAGGAGGAAACAAAATGGGAAGCGGCAGCAGCGGTGGCGGTCGAAAAAGAAGAGGCCGAAATCGTGGTTGGGGGCGGTCCCGGACCAGGAGGCAGCCGAGAAGGTCTGCGTCCTCCAGCGCAGATGTTGATAGACCTCCCCCGTTAAAGAAGATCAAGAGTGGTAGGGAGATTCTAAAGGAGTACTATATAAGGCACCGTTTCCTCAATGAGCAGGACCTGGATGAACTCGTCACCAAGACCAACATGAGCTACGAACAGGTAATTCCAGAGTCACTGAATCCTGTCATTTGTTTGTTGTATCGTCAAATAAAGCCAATTTGTTTTATACATTACCACAAAGCATGCCCCAATACCAAACATTTTAGAAATTGTCCAATTTTATCTGTATAGCCCAATATAACAAAATATGACAAAACACCAGAGGTGTGGACTCGAGTCATGTGACTTGGACTCGAGTCAGACTCGAGTCATGAATTTGATGACTTGAGACTCGACTCGACAAAACGTACAAAGACTTGCAACTCGACTTGGACTTGAACACCGATGACTCGTGACTTGACTTGGACTCGAACCTTTTGACTCGAGAAGACTTGCTACTTCCCATGAAAACTGGGGGAAAACATATTCACACCACCGGGCCGCTCTGTTTATCTGCATCTGTCAAAAAAATGTGCGCCACCTGTATGCAGAGAGCGCGCGCTGCCTGAACAACATCCAATCACTGCAGTCCATTTGACCGTATCAACGAGACAGCTCGTTCATGGTTACAAAAATCTGGATTTTTGAACCCGGATTCAGACTCCGATGGAAATCCTCGCCAACATTATGTCAACGTCCGTTTTAAAGTAGTGTAATGAGCTGAGTTAAAGTTATTAGTTAATCAGTTATGCAGATGTTGCATGTGTTCACGTTATGCTCCGTTACCAGCTGTAGTTACGCGAGACAACCCGAGTTTTGGGGGGCCGTGTATGCGGAAGTGTTCGTTCGGCGTGGTGACGGCCAACAGTGACCGAAGTTGAGTTGTTTTATATAAATAAATGCAGCGGAGTTGCAAGCCAGTCATCGCCTCCTTATTTACGCTGCAGCATTGGGGTGAGCGTTACAGCACTATAACACAGTCACAGTCCATCCACCATTACCCTTCCCTTCGTAGTCTAGGTCTGTGAGGCAGCGCACCATCACCCAGGGTTCCCCGTCCCCACTATAATAAGATGACTTGAATTGACTCGAAGATAAAATGGTACGACTTGTGACTCGACTTGAGACTTGTTGGCTTTGACTTGTGACTCGACTTGAGACTTGTTGGCTTTGACTTGTGACTCGACTTGGGACTTGCTTCGTCTTTGACTCGACTTGACTCGGGACTCGAGGGCAATGACTTGAGACTTGCTTGTGACTTGCCTAACAGTGACTTGTTCCCACCTCTGCAAAACACACACATACGGGTAGAGCGACTTCCATCTCTGTGCAGGTAGACATAACCTGTATTTATGCTCCGAATCCTGTAGATCTCACCTGCAGAGTTAATCGTGTGGAATTTCAGTCACCACAGTTCTACAAGTTCACAAGTTCTACGAGTGCTTTAGATCACAAACTGTGTAAAAAGAACCAAGAAGTATTGGTCATTATCAATCACTTTTTTTTTTTTTAACAGTGCTATAAAAAGTCCCCCCTTGGGGGAAAACTAAATAATTTACAGAGAAATCCTCAGACTTTGTGGGTTGATGCATTTCTCTCTCCCTCCGGAGGTGAGGGAGTGGTTTGCCGAGGTCCAGCGGCGCTTGGACACGGGCTTGGATCCCTTCCAGGAGGCGGCTACAGCGAGGACGCAGGGCGGCGAGGCAGGAGACGCGGGGGACACGCAGGGAGAGATGTCCACGGCCAACGAGCAGCAGGGCGCCGCAGCAACGGGAGATGAGGGGGAGGATGAAGGAGATGAGGAGGAAGACGGCGGCGATGATACCGACGACAGTGAGGTTTGGGAGCCGTCACGTAGCGTCAGGAAATCCTTGTCGGTCTCTGAAGACTGAGGATTGTGGGAAAACCCGGTGAAACATGACAGATTGTTACAAGAGAGGTAGTGGTGTGGCCAATGCTGGGAGACTGTTAGCTAAAGTCTTTCACTCTTTTGCAACACAAATACACTGTATTTTCAAACTATTTCTGACATCACGTCCACGTGAGACCAACATGGACTATTAGCTTTAGCTCTCTCTCCCTCTACTTTTCTTATTTTACTGTAAGTAAGGTGTAACAGAGAGGACAAGAATCATGTGTTATTAGAAATACCCTAAGAAACTTCACTTTGACATTGTTCAAGAAAAGGTACACAATATTTTGACACAAGGAATACCATAAAGGGCAATCTTCAGACTGAAGATGATATCTGTTGTGATTGCATATTAACTACATGTGTTACTAGATCAGTGTTGGGCAAGTTACTCAGAAAGGGTATTATTATTATTAAGTTTTACTCAATACTCATTTAAAACGTAATATCACTTTACTTATTACTTAATAGCAAAAGTAAGAAGCCATTTTGATGGTTATATTTCGACCCAGTGTAGTGACTTAGAGAGTACACCTGATCAGCTGATCCATCTTCAGCTTTCCCAAACTCTTTTGCACGTTTCGCTGCACATACATGAACCAAAAATAGAAGGTGAGCATGCAGAAGCCCACAAGGCCCTCAATGGTTTTTATTATTCAAATTTCCACTGAGAGTGCCTCATTTTCAAGTGAGGCGGCGCTGCCAGCGTTCGCTCCCACGTAGAGCTTGAGGGACTCGGTTCTGCCCAACACTGATTCAGACACATTTGTACATTTGATTGCAACTAATGAATACTGTTTGTATGAGAGATTTTACACCGAGGATGCCCCAAATATTGATGCCTTGCTTGCTCAAATGAAGCCAGTAATGGAGATTATGTTGCATTTTGGAGCCCGTTATAGGCACAGGCCTAAACTTAAATCTCTAATGCTGTGAATGTTTTACCCCAGGTCCAAAACTAACAGAAATTCAATAATAATCATTTGTATTTACGGTTAAGGTTCCTAAAGAAGGGGTCGCAGCTAGATGTCACTGCCGAGCCATGTGCCCCATGAAACTAGCATACATCTATTTGGGAAACTTGTTGTGACATGTGACACCTATGGCAACATCTGGATTTGAATCGTCAGGTCCTTCTGAGCTCACACCTTAAACGACACGAGAAGACGAACCTTATTGCTGAATGAATGCCAATGTTGTGATGCTTTGAAACGCAGGGTGTTTAATCATGCTTCCCTTTACAGCAGCTTGTTGTTTCATAAGTGTCATGGATATGTACCCAAACTAATGATTAACCATTTTGAAGGAGCACATCCTGTATTAATATAGGGACCTTTTTAAAAGGCTGATCAGACAGTATGAGGCTGAGGTCCCAAGTTGAAAGTTGTCTCTTGAGCAGTGAGCGATGGACATCTGCGTCCACAGAAAGAATAATCGAAACAGAAATAGTTGGCTGGAGGGTATATCGTTTACTCAAGGTGGTCTCCATGGGTGGAAAGGTTCTGAAGATGGGCAATGCAGCTTTGCAAAGTTTTACCCAAAACGTGTAAAAATGTTAAATGTAAACACCAGCGGCAGCTTCTGTGTCCAATTCAATCCCTTGACTGTGTCGCTTTGACTGCAATCGCCCCCAAATCAGTAACTTCTTGCCTTTAGGTTTGGTCTTGTGTCAAAAATGAAGCCTGTGATCATTTTGGATCTTGACCCCAAACTTGAGGAAGACCGTTAAGCAGTATTCAAATGATAATTTGACTCCAGTCTGCACTGAAAAACACTCGTGAAGCAACTTTTAAAAGAAGCACTTTGTCCACTTGTATGTGTAGTGGACCGAATCCTAATTTGGCACCTTAATCTCTAATTATACCATAGAATGGCTCTGAGAGACCAACTCTGTTTTGTATACAAACTACACCAGTGTTTTGCCTTTTTTTCCAATCCTCGATGTGTTTTCAGGAGGAAGAATCATTGATCCACTTTTCTAATAGTGTGTGTTGTTTATATTTGGATGCTTACAAGGCTCAAGAAAACTAGTCAAACAATCACCCACCACTTTCTTTTGCTATGTTGCACAATTTGAGCATCCATTAAATGTGTTCTATTTGTTATCATATTTATGCTTAAAAACAATTGTTTCCCATCCCTCCTCCTCTGCTCCAGTAGCCCCGTGTGATTCTGTGCTCCGGTCCCCCTTCTGTTCGATGAATGCAGAGACCTATGATGTGCACTTCCCAAGATACCTTTCTGTAAGTGTGAGCTGGTGGTTCTTTGGCTCACTAAATTGTCCACAAAACGGGCAGACAAACCGAGCTGTACGAACAAAAACAGACATTCTTGGAAAATGTGCTTTGTCTCGTGGAAGGAATTGTTTTAATGCGTGAAGAAAGAGCTCAGCATTCCCTCTGTGGTGGGAGGTCTACCAAATAACCATCCCTCTTTCTGTTCTCCCCTGCATTATGTTGACAGGACAATGGACAGAAAACTGTCTCCGTCACGGTTCTTCAGAAATGGGGGGGGGCGGGGAGGGGGGAGGAGAGACTGATGAGTCTTCGCAGATAAACCTATGTGCCTACGTGCCTCGTGCACCCGTCACAACGCGATCTCACCCGCTCTCGACGGGAGACGAGGGAGAACCTGTGAACGCTCTATGAAGCACGTTACTGTTTGGGGATTTGTATGGAAAGGCTAAAAGACGCCTAGAAGCTCTCTTAAGTCCTCATGACGGACACCTTGCTGTTCACCAATGTGTTGGTGTATCTCCCTCGGCACCATAAGCTGTCCCAAAAAGCATTTGCCTGAAGTGAAAGCTGTCGTTGATGGCGACCGCCGGAGAGCTGAAACTTTGATGCGTTTTGTCGTAATGTGGCAAGTGCTCGGCCATGAAAAACAACCAGTTCAAAATGTAAAGGTACACCTTTTGTCTGATACTGCATGCAATAACCAATACAAAAAAAAGCTCATTTTGTACATACAATATGTTGGTTGGGTGTACATGGTGCAGTAGAAGCCTAATCTGGGATTCCTTGTTTGTATATCTTTGATAATAACTAGTTAGATTTCATGACCAAGTGGAACGCAACTATGGACCTGTTTCCTTTTTTTTTTTTTGTTGAATTCATGGACACGTTTTTGTCCTTTTCTTGGATGTGTGTCATTGCCACATTTGTACAGCAGCCATACTGTGCCCTTTAGTTGAATCCTGAAACTACTTTGTAGGACGTGTGCTAATTTTTTCCCATGGTTCAAACTATGTCTGCAGTTACTTTAGAAGGTTTTAATCCACAGGTTAAGCTTCAGCCCAGTCTCTCACAGTGCGCTCTGTCTTTCCTATAGTCAGTCTGTTTTGAATGGTTTTATATGTTTCTATCTATGAAAACTGTCTTTACAACTCGCCAGGCATCCATGGATTGCTTGTTAACAAGACACACTCATTCAATATGTACAATAGCGTGATGTTTTTTAAAATAGAATCTGTTTTTAGAGTATTTTAAAGTATTGCTTGTGTGGCTTTTTGGTACTTTGTTTGAAAAAGTATAAAATCAGAACTCAAGAGAAAAGACATGTTCATGGTTTTTGCTTCATAATAACGTGTCCAATTGTGACGCTTTAGAACTAACCTGTTTTCTAAAGCGAGATTAAATTGAACTAGAAAGTAATTTCCACTCATATTAATGCACTAAAAAGTAATTTGAAAGTCTGGGAAATTCTAATAAAATGTGCAAATGAATATAAATATAAAACCCTTTTCATTTCTGTGGATATTCCAGCTTCTGCTGCACACGTTGACATTTATATTCAAATCCGACTCTCAAGAGTCCCGCTACTTTGTTGAATTGCATTACTTAAACGCTGGAGTGGCTCTTTAAAGATGTTCTGTCTGTCAGGCAGGAGGTAGACACAGAACCAGCCTGGTTCTGCTACAATATACATGTGTAAAACATGAATCATGCGTTTAAATATTTTCCCCAGGTTGCTGAGGTGACATGTCTGCTCCTTGAGTTATGATTTTAAATCCAACTCAATACTCATTGTTGTGCAGTATAGCGAAGAGCTACTGTTGTGATCTGAGTAGTTTACCCGATGTCTTATTGTGCACACGTCATATCTACACCTCTGCTATAGATACTCGTTTTCTCTATTTAGACGGCTAGTCGGTTGAATGTTTTCTACAGAATTCAGAGATTCAAACGTTTTCACTATAAAGCAGCCACATTTTTCGGTTAAAAAAAAATAATCTCAGAATTGTAATATGCTCATGATTTATTTTGAATTTTTTAATTTACATTGAATTTTTCACCTCCTGTTTTTTTCTGATCAAATTTTGTATCTGTTGACAGTTTTTACCCCAAATAATTCCGTCTCAAGGTGTGTGCTTAGTTTTTTTTAACATGTTTCACATACTTGTAGATGTTTTACTGACCGATGTCTCTCAGCTCCTGTATGAAGTGCCAGTTGGGTCTGTAGACACAGATGCTGTCGGTAGAACACAACAATCTTATCTGTAAACTCTTAATAAAGGTTGGACTGTAAAATGAAAGTGACGCTCTCGGAGGTTGCGGGCGAAGGTGCTTTTGTTTGAGATGACCTGAAACGCCTAAACAGTTCAAATTGTTTTTATCCTGTGTCCACAGAACTGACGCTTCCATCTACACTAAGTTATTCCTACACTCTCTGTACATCTGAAGTGTGTTTAAAACTGAGAGGATCTGTCACAACATTTGATTAAACATAGTTTGCATGTGCATTTGCCTCTGCAGGCCTGCTGTACCAAAACTAACTTGTGGTTCCTCAATCACCAGCTTGTAGCTACCAGCCCGGAGGTACAATGTTCATTTAAAGTCCTGCTTCCATTGAAGCTCTGGATTGATTTAGATTCATATTTCAAACTTGTTTGAGCACAAAACCCAATACATTTGGATCAAAATTGGATGTACATTGTGCATTTTTTTTGCGTTACATAAATGGACCAAATACAGAAGCAAAGAGAGACGTAATGTTTCACATTCAAACCATGAAGCAACTAGCAACTCACCTTTTGCGCTTTAACTATTCATCAATGTAGATAACTGCTTTTGAGGAAGTTGTCTCAGTGTAGACAGTATTAACAGCGTTGTAACTAACAAACGGGGCCTTTGGGTGAAAAATAAATAGTTTCTAGTATTCTTATTTTCTTCATGTTGAACCTTAACACATAACTGGGAAAAATTTGTTTGTTTTTTTACAGCTGACCTACAATAACATTACTTAGCAAGACCCAGCTGGAATAGATTTGTATGTATTTGCATTAAACATAAAAATATTTTCCGTTGAAGCAAATATCAAGGAAATGCAGAGTGATTTGCATGAGCTGGAACACTGATGCATTGACAGTCGGGGACCAGAGGGAGCACCGCTGTCCTGATTGGGGACAGGCGTACATGATGCTTCAGCTTGGGGAATAACAGCTGGACTCTGTGACGCCCTCTTTCACCCTTTCCATAAATACAGCAGTCAGGGAAAGGAGATGAGGAGAAACACAGCTGCGGCTTGAAGGACACATTATTTTGAATTTATTGTCAAGAGAAAACAGGCAGGCACCCATCGATTATTTTTAACTACTTCTACTAAACGGGTTGGTAGACTATCGCAGGGCAAAAGGTAAGTGAAATGAGTTTATCCTGAATCACATTCTGTTCATTGTATCCTCTTAAAGTGTCCTTACAAAGAATTATCCTCCTCTTTGATGTGGGTAGATACATTTGTGCAGTTGAAAATACATTTTAATCTTGGTTCCTGTTCTCATTCCCATTTGTATAGAAGATTTAACTAATCAACTGATTTTTTTCTCCTTTGAAGTAAAGATGCTGTGGAGTCTAGTGTTGAGCGTTTTGGTCGGTAAGTCGCTCTACATTTTCAGTTGATTGATGCAGAATGAGTGGTCAAATTTCCCGCAAATTACTCAAAACTTCCAAATGAAGCTTGTATAAGTTGAACATTTAGACCGAGATTTTGACTATATTGATGTATGTGTATTTTGTGTTTACTGCTTAATTACCACTGATATCAGAGCATCCAGTAACTTGACATGGGAAATGAAAAAGAAATGCAGATTAAGTCTTATGTTGTGTTCTGGCGTTACAGGTTTCACAGGAAGTGAAACAACCGATCAATGTTCATCTACAGCTTGTTGCAATGCATATAAGGAAATTAAAGTGGACTGGAAAACATCACAGTCATCAGACTTCTCAGGTGAACACTCTTCTGAACGCGCTGTTGATGGGTCAAATAATCAATGTTCTCACACAAAGGTAACGTTTGGCAACTGGTGGACGATTGACCTGCGGGGCGTCTACAACATATCTTGTGTCAGTATCTTTAACACTAACACTAACAGTAATGAGAATGAAAACATTTCCGGTGCCCAGATTTACATCGGGAACTCTAGAGAGAAGAACGGCACCGCCAACCCACTGTGGGTATACGACCTTCATGTTTCTTTAAACTGATTTATTTAACATTTTCTGGAGGCTTTGGCATGTCTAATATGTATATATCTTTGCATCTATCCCTCTTTTTCTCTCTTCTAGGTGTCAAAACATAACAAATTTCACCCGTAGCAAACCAAATAACTTCTCGTGTCCGGCGAATGTTTCAGGACGCTACGTCACAGTGTTCTTTCCGCAGGACAAGCCTTTAATTTTGTGTGAAGTGAAGATCTTCGGAGAAATAAAAGGTACACAATGTTTTCATCCACAAAGTATGATGCTAGAGATAAGATAAAACATCACTGACATATCTCCGATAAGGTTGAATGTGGCCAAAAGGCCATGATTACAACAACAGACTTACTCAACTTACTCTCTTTGTTGCCTTTTGTTTATATTCTGCTGATTAAAAATATCCATTATTGGACTAGGTAAGAGTTGACTTGTATGAGTGAAGACTTGTAAAGGGTCTTTACTATGAGGATGACGGCTTTATCTGAGGAAGGAATGAGTTTCCTTCAAAGTGGTGATAACATTTGAGTCTTGGACCATGTGGTAAATCATTACACGCTGTTTTAACCCTCAATATGATTGTGCATGTTCATTTATTCAGTTTTGTAACCATTTTTCCTTTTTTATTGTGTTGAGAATCCCCCTTTAAGTTGATCAAGGAGAACAAGACATGGGCGGATGCGCTGTACTACTGCAGGGACCGCTACGAGACCCTGGCTTCCATTGTTGACGAAGAGACCCAGACGTGGGCTGAGCTGGAGGCCGAAAATTCCAGCACTCCCTTTGTGTGGGTGGGCCTTCGCTACACCTGCACCCTCGACTTCTGGTTCTGGGTTGAGGATCAGCCTGTAAAATTCACTCGCTGGGGTCCAGAAAGTAAGAAAGAAGAGTGTAACATGAGTGGTGCCATTGAGAAACAAGGGAACCAATCGTGGTCCACTGAATGGGCCGACAACAATTATAATTTCATATGCAAAAAATTTGTCCCACCACCTTCAGTTTCTCTCTAGTGGCGTTGATGTATTGTGAAAATGTCTGGGAAAGGGCATTTCCACTTTTATCTGAAGCTTTAACAACAATTCCTATATTACTTAATTTTAGTAAGTTTTTTTGTTACTCAGTTTATGTAACACCTCCTCTCACTGATGGTCAAGTTTACTTATGATGGTAATATAAAGTCATCAGTTAAATGTTCCTTGTGTTAACTTTAGTTGATATTTTATATATATTTGACATTTTAAACCTTGATTGTAACAAAACACTTACACGTTCAGCCCTCTATATGCTATTTAAATATATATGGTTTAATTGGTACTTTTAAGTGTGTGTGTGTGTGTTTTTTATTTTCACGGATCAGAGGAAATATAAGGAATTAAGTCGGTTGGACACTGAGCCTGCAAACTATTTTTAGGGGATGTTGCTATCAGTTTTAATACAATTTCAGATTCATTTTAACACTTCATCATTGTTATGTTGATGAAGCCTCCATGTGGCACCTTCAGCTCGGGCCGGAACCTTTCCGCCCGGAACTTGTTTCCGCCGTGCAGTTTCTAACGAAGGACCGCGTCACTGCGGATTTAAAACAAAACAGCACAGGAGCCTCTGCTCGCCTCAGCTGTTGCTACTCACGCGCTCACCTGTTGGAATCAGGGAAGCGATCGTCGTTTTAGTGTCCGATGGAGATATTCGCCACGTTTGATGACTCTGTGTTTTTGGAGGCGAAAGACCGAGTCGCCGTGACTCTGTCTTCTTACAACGCGAAAGTGTGCGAGCCGCAGGTGAGCGTGTGTAGTTGAACTGCTCTTCTTAAAGTGAGTTCTACTCGGCCGTCGTGTGTGGTTAGATGATGCCGGACACAACATAAGTGACGTCATCTTTTAGCTTACTGACGGGAAAACGCATTTAATTTGAATGCATGTGCTACGCGTGCAGACTACGGTCACTGAAAGTGTCTCTTTTAATAATCATCCTTGTGGTCTTTCGACCAACACGTTTTAGACATTCCACTCGGGCCACAAAGAGCCATACCTACTTGTGCTTGAAGGGCATAATATGTTTTAAATAGCATGTTGCAAATACAAATAGTTCTGCATAACAGTCTGGTGAATGACATTTGTTGGATATGTTCTATGTTTGTAGACTCCCTGAACTTGTAATACTGTTCCATGTTGTGTTTGAATTATTATGAATAAAGATTGATTTATGTTAAATAGTTGTCTTTGTTTTCTCTACAGTGGTTCTGTGATAAAACTGCCCTCAATACAGATGATCCTTTGGAGAAGCAGAAAATCTATAAATTCCGAGGTGACTTGGCTGTGAGACAGGGACAACATCAGGTAATTAAGCAGTCATTTAGTTTAGTCAATCATCTTTATGGCCATTGGGTGACAAGTTTCAGTAGGAAGCTCTCATTTGAATGTCCTTCAGCTTGTCCATAAAATAAAATCAAAATGAGCTGTAAAATGAAACCGCTAACTCTTAACTAAATAATACATTTTTAGCAGAATTAGCAGCGTGCAACAAACACATTTACAAACAGTGAAAACCTATTTGTCACAACAGACTAAAACAACCATGTTATTTCATCAGCATGCTTTCAACCACAATGATATGGAAACACACACAATTATCTCAAAATATATATTCATCCCCAATGCACAAACATGAATAGAAGGGGCATTTAAAACACTGGGCTCACGGCTGTAGAAACAGTGTGTCATTCATACCGCTCTCCATTGCCCACTACGAGGTGTGTGTGATGTTCTGTTCTCTCTGTGTGGTGGGTGTAGGACGCTTTGGATGCGTACAGCAGCTGCCAGGAATGGATTGCTGGCAACAACCTGACCATCAGAAGAGATGTACTGGAGGGAATGGCGCGATGCTGCACCAAACTGGGACAGAGAGACCGGGCGCTGGGCTTTGCCGACTTACTGGTAATTTTCTGTTGGCTCTTCTTGAAAACGTTTTCCATGCAAAGCATTTGTCCCACTGTGACCGCAATCCAAATCTGAAAGCTTTCTCACAGAAAGTAGCCAGAACTCAGTAGTAATTAGAACATGATCTTTCTCCAGAGCAAAGAAGCGTCCAACCTCTGTCACATGACCAGCCTCCTGCTGCTCAAGGTCAGCATTAGCCAAAACCCACACACGTAAAAGCATGTTTTTCTCGGTTCGTGAATCCCAAATCTATCTATGCTAATGTGATAATCTATTATTAAACTAGGATATCTCCTTTTACCAAAGGTCAGCATCTACCAGCATTTTAGTGACATAGAATCAAAGATGTCAGCTCTGCAGCAGCTGTGTAGCATTCTGCCTTTTAACCCCTGGCACTGGTACAACCTTGGACAGACGTGTCTGGAGCTGCTGGAGAACTCCCGTACCACAGGTGGGATCAAGGTTTACAACTCCAACTTCCCATTGCTGCTCCTTCCATTGGTGCGCGCCACACAGACCTATTCGCCCGCATGTTGGTGTGGAACTACAGTGTTTGTTTTTTGCTATAGTGGATGTACATTCTAGCTCATTTTCTAAAAGATAGTTTGTCCTCATGGTCTGATGTACATGTCCTCCACCAGGACCCTTTGAATCATCAGAGGAGCAGAGTGATGGAGGGGCTGAGGACAAACGGGGGGAGGCAGCGGCAGAGCTCAATGAGAACAGAATCTGGCTGAAAGCTTGCAGCTGTTTCATCAGGACGAGGTACAGAGATTCTAATCTGAATGCTTCACGCGCTGTAGAAAATACGGGCCAAGCTTTCGATTGACACTATATATTGATAGATTTAAAAGTAGCTGCAGGAGATGTTGTTTAAAGAAACGGGTGCTAATGCTTTTGTAACTTAAAAAGTCAAGACCTTTTAATCGTTTTTCTGCAGCCAGTGAATCTGCAAAACGGCCAGATTCAGAGATGCTCAAATTACCAATTTGCTCAACAGAGCTGTTGAAATGTAAATCTTAGTGTCTGGATGTCTATTGTGTCCCCTTCAGACTCCTGTTGAGAATCCTTCGACAGCAGCAGTCCTCCTTCGTGTTGCAGCGCACTGAAAGCACCCTTCAGGCGAGCGACCAAGCGTTGCAGCGGCTGAGTCCCAGAGAAACGACCCTGCAGGCCCTCACCGAGGTGAACACCATCTCCCGGCGTTCTTTCTGTCACGGCAAAGTCAAAGGATGTTTGTTTTGGGGTTGTTGTTTTTTTGCATACATGCACACCTTTTAAACTCTCTCCGTTTTGATCCGCCAGGTGTTGTCAGAGGACCTGATTCCAGAGAAGATGAGGGAGGATTGCCAGGACGGGGACAGCCTGGCCAGTGTGCGTGTGCAGAGCTTCAAGGAGCGCTGGTGGAACAGGATCTTACTGACCGGCGTGCTGGAGGCTGATGCTCCGCAGCGAAGAGCTTGCTGACGGTCCTGTCCCCCCCTGGATGAACCGAAGGCCTGCAACACAAGTGGAAACGCACAAATACGGTTCAAATGCTGAACTGATGCTGACGATGTACGAAGTACCACGACAATAAGGACACATTCTGCTGCTCACTTTATGGGAGAATCTTACAGTACAATGCTTCATCCACTTCATATCTCAAAAATGATTTAAATACAGATATTTAATATATATCTGTTCTGAAAACAGCCCTACGGGATGGTTCTTCTCTACATTTTGAGCTGTCAGGTCTGCCTCTACTCTGACTTCACATTAACACATGCGATAGTATAAATCTTAACTGTTTTTATACTATGACTTTTTTCAAGAAATTGATCTAGTATTTCTTTCATGGCATTTTCTACATAATAGACCATTACTTTTTTTATTCTTTCAAGAACAATTTCTTTGGACTTCACGGCTTGGTTTGTGAAGGTGGGACCTGATTCTGTTCAATCATCAACTGAATAGCAAGTGGACGATGATCAGCCCAGTTTGTGTCATGTGAATACTTATGTATGTTATATTTTTGTTCTTTAGTTTTCAACAGATTTGCATAACTTTCCCCAAAACTGTTTTCACTTTGTCTTTTTAGGATGTGTGTAGAATTCTGAGGAAAACATACAATTAGCATACATAAGCTCTCTGGAGTCACTCTATATCACACAGTGTAAACTTTACAATGTAACAGAAATATCTTGTTTTGATGGCAGAATAGTAAAAAGTGGTATGTTCTTTAAATTCTATTCAAAATGATCAACTCTTACAGTGCAGCTGATAAGGGAGACTTTATTTTCTTATTTTACACATCTAAAAAACAAAAAACTGCAGGGCACATGTTCACAGATGTTTTCACTTAATTGCCTGATCATCTTCAGACCGACCTTGATTATTGTTTCATTAACAGTTAGTATTGTAATGATTTAAATCAACTCAGAAGCTCTAAAAAGAATCACGTGCTTTTTCAGCCTTTCAACAACAAAATGGAAAATAATGTGCTTGTTTTTGTGATTTCTAAACTCAAAAAACATGAAACCTGATGCAGTTATTAGTTAAATTTGTTGGACAATGCATCATTTCTTTAATTTGACACAGAATATAATATTAATTGATGGACACTAGGTGTCACTGACCTGTACAACCATTGTCACGTAGAATAAGTGTCACAGCAGTTTCTATCTGAAGACTAGTCCGTATACCCAAGTGTTGGATCGAAGCCTCCGGCGTGTCTGTCAGTCATGCTCTTGCTCCTTCCTAAGGACGTATTCATCCGCCTCGGGTCCACCTGTCCCGGCCCGTGGGAGGTGAAGGAGCTGTAGCGCGCGATAGGTCTCGGCCTTTGGAGGCGGCTCTGGGCCCTCCAGTTTAGTCTCGGAGGCGGCCTTCCCTGCTGGGCCTCTAGCGTCGCTCCTGTGCCTGGCAAGAAGAGCTTGGCGTTCCGCCGGAGCTCAGGACACGTCGCCGTGGACTCTGAAGGCGGAGCGCGGTGCGTTCTGTTCGGCTGGTGGGGAATCTGGGGCTGATCTGGCCTCCTGGTTCCCAGAGAGGACACGATAGTCCGAGGCCCAGATGTCGGTCCTCTCTGGTGTCTCAAAGGGAACCACAGACCCGTGTTGGCCTGTTTTTGCTGTGTCGGGGAAGGCGTCAGCTCTCTGGGATAATTAGCTCCTTGCTCCAGTTTTGATGTATATTTATTTGAGTAGGTCCATCTATCTCCTTTTGTGTGTGGACCTGCAGCGGTCCCTGAAGGCTCTGTCCTATTCCTTTGCTCGAGATCGGTCTTGAAGGTCGATTGCTGGTTGACTATCCAGCGCTGCCCTTGTGTGGGGGAAGCAGTCCGCACGCCGAGAGCCTCTCGTGGCGTCTCCTGCTGTTCGGATGTGGCGTTGATGTCGAGGCTGGTGAGCTGGGACTGAACATGTGAGACGTGGGTCCGATTGAGACGGTTAGAGTGACTCTGGATCGGGGTTTGATTCATCTCCAGAGGCTGTGCATCTTTTTGAGCACCATGCTGCCTGAGGACCGCCCCCATTGCTTGCTTGGATTTGCCCACAGATTGAACAAGAGGCTTCGGGTTTAGTTGAAGAGGTTCTTCACCCACTTGTGTACGAGTGGCGGCTCTGTTTAAAGGCTGGGTATCTGGGTATCTCTGTGGGTTGGAGGGAACCCGGATTTCTGCTTGCGTCGGAGTGTTTTGAGCATCTTGATTCCAAACTTTGTGGCACCTTGTTTTGGTTGGGCTTAATCCTGACTCACTAGCATCGGTGTTACCGTTTTGAGCTCCCTCTAACGCGGTGTGAAGAGGAAGAGTGTGAGGCACAGTGATGAACGTGACAAAGCCGACGACGGGTCTGGAGCTGGAATAAAGCCTGAGGAATTCATGATGGAAAGGTACAACCGCTCGTCCTTTAATGAGGACAGCAAGACTACGATGGACCTGCCAGGACAGCCAGGAGAAACTGAGGACACACACACACAAAGTTACGGGTAGGGACAAAAAAATGTCAGAAAAGTAGAGTGTAAAAAGCATAGACATGCAAATATAATTAGTTTATGTGTTCTTGTGGTTACATACAGTGTGTGTGTGTACCTGTATGAGCCAGTCAGCACCTCGGTCCAGTCAGTGATGATGAAACTCTCCATGACTTGACCCGTCAGCTTCCTCCCTGTCTTTGCACAATATGTTTGTCCATCCACGCTGCGCACGGACAGCTTCTGCATACACACACACACACACACACACACACACACACACACACACACACACACACACACACTGAAGGTTACATTGTGGGCTTTCTAACAATAAGTGTTGCATAAAGTTTATACATATTTTTTTCTTAGGGCCGGGACTCGATTAAAAATATAAATCTAATTAATTAGAGACTTTGTAATTAATTAATCGAAATTAATCGCATTTTAATTGCATAAATATTTGACCTGAGAACAGTGAGAAGTAATTTTTTTCACATGGATTTTTATTTTTGTTCAACCAATTCCAGCAGACAAGTGTGTTGTGTTGTGGATTCCAGCCTGAGAATCTATGAGAATTGAGGTTGGATTCAAAAGCATCAACAGGTGTGTGGTGGAACAGTGCAGGGAGATAGCAGGAAGGCTGAAGTGTGGAGGATCCTCAGTTCAAACCTGCTCTCTCAGAAGGAGGGTTTGGTTGCAGTCAGGGCTTCAAACTGTAAACTTTGAAACAGTTTTGAGGTTTAGTAAACAATCCCAAGGTCTAATATGAGAAACGGACACAATGAGGCATGTGCTTGAATAGCACAAGGGAACAGCTGCAGGCTCCAACCTGGTGTCTGAGGTTGTGGGTTCACGCCCCTTTATGCAGACATCACTTCTGCTTTGAAAGAGTTTTGAGGTTTGAGTAGCAGTCTCAAGGTTAAATACGAGAAACAAAAATTGAACTTGTCCATGGTGAGGTAGTGCAGCACAAGAGCTGAGGAGCTACTGGTTTGAGCCTTTGGCTTTACTTCAGGTTTGAGTAGCAAGCTCAAGGTTGAATACAACAAACAAAGAGTTGGTTAGTGTGTGGTGAAGTAGCACAGTGGAAGAGCTGCTGACATAAGCCCCTGCACTGCACTTGAAGGTTGTGGGTTCAAGCCCAGATGTGGAAATAGTATTTATAAGAGTTTTAAAGTTTAACTCACATGCTCAAGGTTAAATAGGAGAATCAAAGTTGCCAAAATGTGACCAGGACTGGTAGTGTAGGGGTGAGTGCAGGGTGCCAAAAGCCTCTGTGCGCACCGCCAGTGGGTTCAAATCCCACCCGCCAAGTCTTGAGCGCACTACCGCGGAGGTAGTAGTGGGGGCATTGTCCCCACTGGTTGTTTCAGAGAAGTGAACCCTAGGGGTTATGCAGAAACACAAGGTGCGTTCACTTGAATTATGATGGGGAATCTTTTGAATGATGATGAATTGCATGTTAATTGCTTTTAGCACTTATTAGCAATGCTACGTAGCCTATAGGGTTCCACCTTCTTGACGGGAGAGAAGGCCGGATGAGTCAGTAAAGATGAGCAGATGTGTCTCATTCAGTGGTCACACTGACATGAAACTTATTACAGCCTCTGAGGGCATCTTTCAAGACAATCACGTTTGTCTACTTCAGGGCATCCTGTGGACAACCTTAAACTGACAGTCTGGCACAGGGTGTAGATTTGTTTACCCTTTTTAGTGCATCCACCCTCTAATTCTGTGTTACATTCAAATTCAACTCACTTGTGCCTTTACCAATGCAGGAAGGATGAATAGCATGGTTGATCCTCCAAGATGCACCAATCCGTCTCTGGGGCAATATCCCATTATGATTTTTTATAAATGTCAGTTACCCAAAACTAAAAAAGGATTTAGAAAGAGCCACCATGTCCCTTGAGGGTTGAACCCAGATAAGGTGTAAAGTACAGACATTTGGGGCATTTGGCATTAGTGACAGGGACGTGTAGGTTGCTCCATCTAAGATCATTCCAGTCATGTCATGGGAAAAAAATATTGTGAAAAAAGTCACAATAAGTAGGGTCAAAATATAATGTATATATAATATAATATATATATTATTAGGGCCGGGACTCGATTAAAAATATTAATCTAATTAGAGGCTTTGTAATTAATTAATCAAAATGAATCGCATTTTAATTGCATAAATATTTGACCTGAGAACAGTGAGATGTAATTTTTTTCACATGGATTTTTATTTTTGTTCAACCAATTCCAGCAGACAAGTGTAGAAATAGCATATTTAGAAATATAGTACTTTCAGAAATTCAGGTAGCCTATAGGTAAGTAGACCTTCTGTAAACTATGTTTTTTAAGTAGACCAATACTTTCAAGTACATTCAGAACATTGGTTATTTTTTCAGACGTGGACTTAGTTACCCTGGTCCTTAAACCAGTCATCTGGTGCAGTGTGGGTTGGGTGTGGGTCCTTGTACGTCCACGCTAGCTGCTAATTGTTTTGCGTTGAGGTGATACTTGAGGCTCGATGTGAATTCCTTGTTGCACAGCTTGCACACAACCACGCTCTTATCGACGCTTCCATCCGTGTGTTTATTATAATAAGATTTCCCATTCACGGGGCCAACCGACACGGTCTCGTCAGCTTCTTTGTTCATGTTCTCTGTGGTTTGTTGTTGTCTGAAGTCATGAACGCCAGTTGGTGCTCCAGTATAATCGGTCCCCTGAAACTCATCCAGCGAGAAACGTTCCGCGGTGCAAAAAATAAGTGTAAAAATGCGTAAAAAATGTTTAATGTGTTATTTTTTGTGTGATTAATTAATCTTAATTCACATTGTAATTAATTAATCGCAATTAACGCGCTAAAGTCCCGGCCCTATTTTTTATATTTCTTTCATGAAATACTCTTCTGTGTGAGTATGTGCTTTCTGATAGTACACTAAACTATGACTTTGTTGAATATTATTGGCATTCATGAAAGTCAACGCACAAATTTAACTAGTCATTACTTCACTTAAATTCCCTTGATTTATTTTAGATTTTTTTATATGTTTAGAAACCTTGTGTTGTGCTCAGCATGATCAAGCAACTATAAAACATACTGTAATATACTCCTCCAGCCACAATGGATCAATGTACACAACCATAGAACACAAACAGAGGCAGGCTGCACTCAGAGATGTGTTATCACTGACAGGATGGACCGTGACTAATAACATCTTTTTATTACGGACAAAATATTAAAAGTGACAGAATGTCTTATAACTGGGTAACTGACGATTTGTTTTGGTCTGGGACAGACGAGCTTTCTGTTTCTTTTTTACCATATTCAAACTAACTCAAACCGTCACTGGACTACAGAAAGGAGAAAATACATGTTTTGGAGATCCTTTTAAGATGATCACGGGACTTCAAATCCAAATATAGTCAAACGGTTTTAACCCCCTCCTTCCCCCACTCTGACACAGGTTTTCAGACGCCAACACTGAATGCAGCTGAAGAACGGACTCACAGGGAAGCTTTTGCTGTCGAGTTTGAGGTCCTGCCACATGTTGACGAACAGGTTCAGGTTGAGATGATCCAGTAGTAGATGAACAGACACATTCCTCTTTCTGCTCGCCTCCAGAAGATCACAGAGCAGCTCAACATCGCTGAAGACGTCCATCACTATGGCCAGGGCCTAAACACACACACACTGTCACATGTCACTCAGTGCAGCAAAGACCCGTAAAGACAGATATGTTTCACTTGGGTTTCTTACTATTCCGCTCACAATACCCAATGCAAACATTTCCAATCTTGTCTCTTGTGTACCAGCATGCACGTTAGGTTCTTTTTTAACACGCAGACACACACACACCACTCCAGCTTTTCTGATGAACTCTCTGAGCAGGTCTTTCATGCCGGCCGCCCTGGTGTCGGACTGCCAGTAAACCTCAACGTTGGGTTCATCCAGGACAGAATCAGTCAGCTTTGCATCTGGAAAGAGACATTTAGACGATCAAAGACTGATTTACCATGAAATTAAAAGAAATCCTAGATTTTTTTGAAAAATTGTTTAAAAAAAGGGTCCAAACCTGCCAGAGTAGGATTCCGGTCTGTCGACACTGTAAAACGTTGTGTGGAAAACTGTGAGCCAGAAAACAAGCTGTCTAAGTCGTTACTGCCCCCGTCTGACGCACCAGAATCAACTGAGTAAAAAAAAACAAGCATTAATCAAAATGTGATACTACTATAACAAATAAATCAAATCTCAAGTTACATTTACCACCGGTGTTGCCATCACTCCCATTTTCCAGGATGTAAGTCTTCTCCAGCTCTGACAGAAAGTCCACTTCTCCCTCAGCGTTCAACACCTGGTGGTACCCCTCCGGCCCCCGGCTGAGGAGGGAGTCCACGGCCAGTCGGGCGCTCTCGTTGTGGCTCAAGTCCAACGCGGCTCTGCCTGGCATGAGGTCACGGCGGGAGGAAGAGGAGACGCGGAGGTCTTGGACCCGTCGCCTCACCTTCCCCAGGGGCTTGGACCTCCTGTACGACAGCACGGACCCGCCGCTGGCCTCCATGGGTGATGCTCGACTCGTTTGCTGCGGTTTGGCTTGTGGGAGATAAAATGATCTCCGAGCAGGGCCCCCCCCCCCCGTGTAGCAGCTGTGCACGAAGGATGGTTACCTGCATTAATGGAAGAAATACCGGTTGGTGGAACAGGTTAAGAGAACATGGTGGATCCGCCCCTCCTCCGGGGCGAGACGCTTTCACAAGTGATGAGAGGTGACAGGTGAGAGCAAAAGTCATGCAATTAAATGTTAATGAAGACATGCATGTACACGTATACGTGTGGAAGAAATGTATTCGTAGGTAATGAGTTTTCTGGTGACTCAGCCATCTTGGAGACCACTCCCCAGGGGTTATCCATGAGCAGAAGGTACCACAGGTGGACTCTTACAGATGGCTGACGCGAGGTGTTCAGGTATAAAATTATTCGTAGGCTGAGGGTCTTTGGGGGTCAACCAGAAAGTGTTGCTCTTCCGCCTGGTTTGGGAACCTCGGTGTGCAGCTGAAAGCCCAGAGGACAAGATCATAACACAAAGCGCCACGGAAAGCATGGGGGTCCGACAGCATCCCTCGCTGCAGGCTGTGTTGGATGAAACCATCAGGCCCAGAACATTATTTCAGAGCCCGGCCGTGTCCTCCACCTTGGACACCAGCTCCTTCCCTCGGGCTCAACCCTTTGTCCTCTTGTCCATTCAAGTCCTAAATGCCACAACGTAGATTTCTATGGTTTTAGTTGCATGTATTTTTAGGTTTTACCTACACAGGTGTGTGCTACGACGGGCAAATGTACGTATACGCTTTATGTTAATATTTTGTATTTCCTAACAGCAGACACTTGATGTCTCCAAGACAAAGACATCAGAGTTCTTGGCACCATCATTCAAGATGTAATATTTAGGCTTTGACAATTATTACGGTAATTCTACGCGGCACCAAGTGTGTGTTTGTGGTTGTTGATTGAGGGTAATGGAACAGAAAAGAATCAACTTAATGAGACTTTTCCCTTTCAGAGCCCGAGTGTCATCAAGAGCAGGATAAGACAGAAAAAATGCTGCGTGGAGGAAAGAAAAGAAATGAGTGACAGGAATGGAGATGGCTGTCGTTTGAGCTCATGTCAAACAACACCTGTTGAAAATAGGACTAAAGCCGGAGACAGAACCAGGCACACCCAGTTCTCACCTGCTCTTATGAGAGTGTAATTTAAAATAAATATAGCCAATTTTCTTGACATAACACTCAACTCAAAGAAACTCACTCCTGTAAATGTCCAATCAAAGCCAAATTATAGTCGATCTAAATGATAAAGTCCTCTAGAATTAAATGTTCATAACATCTATTTGCAATACTTCACGTGGAAAAAAGACAAAGTTACTGTTCTCATTCATTTTAAAAATGCATTTAAAATCGATACGAAGAGAGTTTGAGGGTCTGCGTTACAAAATCATTGACAACTACAACAACTGTACAATAGCAGACATTAAACACACAGCGTAAAACCATTTCATCCAAACCTGCATTAAATAAGATAGCTTCTATACAATTTATTAAAATAAAAATGAGGTGCTGTGCAAAATAACATTACACTGTACAGCTAAACAGGAAGTACAGTAATAAGATGTTAGTTACTGCGTTGTAAACACCGTAGAGCGTCATACAGTTCACCCACTCAACAAACCGCTGCTGCTGCTTGGAGGTGAACGATGGTCGACTTGGCTTCTAGAGAAGTGACACAATCTGAACAACCCTGTGCACCTCACATGAAAAAAAACAGCCCAGTGAAACCCAGAGAATGAGTTCCTGTCCTCACAGGCCCGACGTGGGCAGGTGGTTGCTGGTGCACAGTAGAAACGTTTGACTCCGTTTGCATTAATTTCGTACTGTTTGAAGGACGGTAAAAAGATGCAGGTGTGCTACTCGTGGTTTCGGGCTGTTCTTGCTCCCCATGAGAAAAGAAAAGGATTCTGTGGCGCCAAGACAACAGGGAGCCGTTTGCGGTCACGGACAGACAGAGGACGGCGTGTGGACAGACTGCGAGGAGGCGGAGCTCCCCTCTCTGCCTCGAACCGCCAGCTTCTGCCTCAGGTCTCGGATTTCCTTCAGCAGTTGTCTCTCGCTGCTATCCAGCTGGGCCCGGCCGCGGTCCAGGGAATCTGGCAGAGGACAAAGGAAAAAAATGGACCAACAGGAAACGTAGGAGTAAGAGTCGTGTTGTGTTGATAAAAAGCAAAAAAAAATTAAATAAAAAAAATCCTTGACTGTCTTCCAGGATGGAACTCAAATTGTTAAAAAGCTTTTCCTGTAGTAGCATATAACCTTTCCCCAAGTAAAATACTTCCACTTATAAAATCAATCCTTTATAATCGTGGTGTTTATATCAGAGCAAGGAACTATTGTGCCTATTTGGAAATAAATAGGCTGGAGTACTCCTTGTATGACGTGTGTGTGTGTGTGTGTGTGTCCACAGGCCAAATCTAGCTTTACTTTCCACCTTTTCCCTAAAACAAAAATGTTAATTACAAGTTTGTGTACCGTTTTTTTTTTTTAACATGAAGCAATCTGCTTGATTGCCAAACACTCCGTTTTGGGGAACTTACTGTAAACGTCTTTCCCAGAAGGAGCCTTCCATTATATAATGCTGGATACTTCAATGAGAATAATACAGCATATTTTGGAGGGGGAAGCATGTTTGCATGAACGCTTCAGGAGAAAACCACGGGCTCGACAGGCATTGCACTAGCCTTTTAAAAAAAAGAACATCATATCTACAACGACTTACAGTTGGTGGAGGTGGTTTCTGAAGGGGAGCTGCTGTTCAAACACACCACGTTGGATTCTGCCCGCTTCGGGAGGGTCTCACCTTTGGTTCCAGTGTAAAGAGCAGCGTGGGCACAGGGTCTGTGGGGCATCCCTGTGATGGAAACAAACCACGTTATCCCCGTCTGTCTGGTACTATCCACGACGCAATGGACAGGTCGACACAAAGGCCGCACGCGGAAGGGGAGTAATACCGGTGTCTGCCGAGGGGAGGGTCCGTCGCTGCTCATGGACCTCGGCTCTAGAACTCATCACTTCATCCCACTGCAAGTCAACAAGTGTTCCTCATCCGATTGAATTAATACTACAAACTGCTTATTCTTCTACATCCCACAATCTGCCTTCAGTGATATTCTTAGATAGAATTGTATTCTAGACAATTAGTTCTTCAGTGAGCGTCATGGTTACTGTACATCCCATAAAACATATCGTTGTTCCACTCACCTTCCTTCCTGCCACATCTCTCATGGCGTCGGCCAGTTTCTCCTCCTCTGCCAGCGTTTGCCTGTGAAGCTGCGCCAGTTTTTCCCTTTTCCTCTCCTGCTCGGCATCGACCTGCTGCAGGCGCTCCTCCACCTCTCTCTGCCAGTGCCTCTCCAAGCCCGACTGGCATGCCTCCGCCAGGGACTCCTCCAAGGCCTGCGTGTGTGTGTGTGTGTGTGTGTGTGTGTGGAGACAGAAGAAGTGAGAAGATCCCTAGCAATTGTGTCAATATCTGTGTGTCTATGATAAAGTCAGAAGTGGTAAATCAAGATGATGACTCCATATTGGGGACGTGTCCCTGACCTGCATGTTGGTCTCTGTGCATTGTAGCAGCTCTGTAAAACTTTCGTCCTCTTTTTCTGCCCTCCTCATCCTCAACGCCGCCTTGTCCTCAACCTCCCGTCCCGTGCGCTCCTGCTCCTTAAACATGTGCTGAGGGAAATGGTCACGGAGAGGAGTAATTAACACACAGTAGAACAATCAAGAGTTTCAAAGTGATTTAATTACATGATGGGAATTCACTGTCATTACTGCATTAGTAAAGACGTCTTGCTGATAGCACTCAGTGTTTGACTATAATTATATATGTCTGAGTGCAAACCATGAGGGAATTTGCTTGCTATAACTCAATGATGTCTTTAAAGTAAGAAATAAACTCTGAAACAGTGTTGTAACCGTCTAATGACCAGTGAGAAAGCACACTTTATGCTCCCAGCTATTTCGGATGCTAAATGAGTTCTAGGTTTAAAAAGAAAGGGAGAAATCCATCAAAAGAGGATGCTGTTAGAGAGGAGGGGGGTTCATGCAAGCAGTTTGTCACCTGTTCGAGTCGTCTCCTCTGGGCCTCCAGCGCCATCTGTCGGACTTCTAGGTCCTGCACTGCTGCAGCAGTTTCTCGCTCCCGGAGATCCATCTGTTGCACAACATTGCTTTTGTAAGTTTGGTTAGTGCACAAACAGGGAGGTTGTGAAGTGCACAACATATTCTTTAACAATGTTAATCATGACAAACTTATCAGAAAGTGGGATCACAGCCCTGTATCTCTACTAGGGACGGTGTGGGCTCTGTTATATGAAAACTACGTAAAACCTTTAATCTTAACGTGATGGTTACCTTTCTACTGATCTCCTGATCAAGTCTCTGGACCTGTGAGGCTCTCAGGTCCTGTTGGTGTTTGAGGAAACGGCTTTTGGTTGCATCCAGCAGCTGTAACTCCTTCACCTTCAGTTCTCTCTTCATGGCCGCCAACCTGCAGATGACAGAATTCTGTCAGCAACCAATTCTGCTAAGTAACGTTGTTTTTTTTTGTCTCATAACTTGACTGTGAGGGGTGTGTGTCTCGTGCTTTTACTTTGCCCTCTGCTGGGTTATTTTTTCCTCTTCTTGTGCCAGGATGTTTCTGCGCTGTTCCTCCGCCTTCTGCAGCAGCTCCTGTTTTCAAATCACAATATTGGATCAACTTACACCTTATTTTGCATTTTTCATATACAGGACCAGTCAAAAGTTTGGACACAGATTCTCATTCAATTAAATGAGAAAGCTTGTCCAGGCTTTGCGTTGGTACTGTACATACTAATTATTTGATCATGGCAACCAAAAAAAAATAAAAGCATTACAACACAATCTATGGCTAAAATGAATTTTGAAAAACGTCTACCTGTTGTGCATAAAAAGTCTCCTCTTCAGCCTGGCGACGCAGAAAATCTGTGCGCAGGGCTGAAACTTCCTGCCTGGTGAGACAGAGACTCTCAATCCATCTGATGCATATTTTCCCCACTAATAACTTTGCTGTGTAGTACCTGTGTACAGGTACGTCTTTCATATTAACCGATTCAATCAACTACGTTTAATTTCACCTCTCACGGAGGTACTCCAGCTCCTGCAGTCGTATTTTTTCCCTTTCTCGGTTCTGGTATTCCACGATGAATTCCGGGTAGTGGTTGAACACGGGGTACTGGCCCTTGGTCAGCGGTGTGAAGTCAGAGAGCAGATTCCTGGGATGGATGTCAGCTGGTGTGCCGCCCATGAGCCGGTAAGCTTCTTTTATCATGGCTCCCAAGTCCAGGTTGTTACGGTGGTGGAAAAAATACTGAAGGGAAAAGAACCAAGATAAATCTGTTTTATGGCTAAAACTACTACCGCCTTAATATGGGGCTGACTTTATTTTCCGGGGAGAGTTACCTCAAAGTCCGTTTTCTGGGAGCAGAGCAGCAGAGGCTCACGGCAGCAGGTGATGTAGGCCACACAGGCCATGAGCAGGAATGATGGATGGTTGGTGAAGATGTTGTCAAAGAGTCTCAGCCACTCATCACGGGTCAAAACCTCAGAGAACAAGGTCTCCAGCAGGGGCCACACGTAGAGCTGGGACAGATATAGACGATGTAATCTCTGCATAACATGGGTCAGAAACGGTGAGTCTGGAGTCCACCTGTCTGCTCCAGCTGTGCACTGCCGTGTACCTGTGAGGTGATCCCACAGTCCACCAGATGCTGCAGTAGTTCCTTGTCATGATGAGCCAGAACGTTCTCCGCCATGCTCAGGATGTTCAGAGGAGGGTTGGGGAAGTACTCAAACCAATGTTGACCCCAATTCACTGTGAAACCAAACATACACGGATTTAGAATACCTTGACATTGCCTCAAGACATTCAGGTGCCTCAAAAACCTGAATCAAATTTAAATTGTTCCAAATATGTCACAAGTCCTTTGGCTGTGCACAATGACATATGTTTTTGATAATGTTGGGGTTGAGGTTACTGTTTAAAATGGTACCTATAACAGTGGCCACCACCTCAAAGCAGAGCAGTGGGTTGTTCTGGAAGAGCTTGACAAAGGGAAAGGCTACTAGGGGAAGGTACTCCACCTCTCCGAATATGGCTGCCCAGTGAGATAAGGCAGACAAAACCCTGTTGAGTAGAAGAATGACCAAATTGAATTCGATAGATGAAAACACATCAACATTGAGCAGAAAGAATAAAACCCTTTACCTCTGCAGTCCCCTCTGTAACTTGGGACTTTTGATGGGGTATTTATCGTGCAGAGTGAGGTAAGCTGAATGCAGACCTTTGTCGGTCAGACTGCTGTACGCGGCGTGGTTCTCTGGGAGACACAGCAAAGAGCGCCATACAAACATCCTGCAATGTGGACACAAAAATTATTTGTGCAAATCTTAACAGACAAGTGTAAAAAGTGTGCATGCATTTGTCAGTCATCATATACAGGCATGTATCCCCCTGCTGTGACGTTAATCTTGACCTGTATTTAGCTGGGTACTCTCCGAATGCCTTGAGCAGAGCTACAAGTCTCTTCTTATTTAGACCGGCGGGTAGTTCATTCTGTTGATTGACACAAAAGGGTATCACAAATTACACACATTAGCTGTCTCTTAATAGTCAAAGGGAGGCAATGCGTTGTCTATTTAAGGTATAACTATAATAAATACATTTTATGTTGAGCCTCACAGCACTCAACATAAAAATTTAAAATAAAAATAAACAATGGTGGTGTATGTTGCTCCCACCTCTTTATCCTCAGCTGTAGACCCCGCAGGGGGTTTAAGCATCTTCACGTGCGTTTGCCGCCCCGAGCTCTTGGCTGGCCTCTGAATGACCTCTGACCCAACCTGAACCTTTAGGTTAGACAAGTCCTGACCAGCTCCACTGCCAGAGACCACTGCCACCTGGGAGGGAGGAGGCTGGGTGAGGGACACACACACACACACACACACACACACAAAGATTAATATTATCAACAAATGAGAAAACTCACAAACCGTGTACATCTTTGTACTGTTATTGCGACTCACTGTCACCTTGTTTAATTCCTGTGTGAGACTCAAAACACTGTAGACATTTATGCTGCCATTATCCATTATGGCCACAACATGTCTTCCGTTGGGGCTGACCGTCACCGTGGTGATGGCGTCTTCATGCGAACCCATATGGAAAAGCAGCTTGCAAGAGTGAATGTTGATAAAACGCATAACGCCGTCCTGACTCAATACTCCTAGTGTCTACAAAGACAAAACAAAAGTCTGAGGGGGTAGAAAAGCAAAAAGAGATAAGCAGACAAATGATGTCCATGATGTGTAAACAAACAACATTCCATTGGAGGAGCTGAGAGAGAAGTCCTGTAGTTTGAGTACCTGACTGGCTCCTCCGTCAAAACTGTCGGGCAGGAATTCAAGCTGTCGGACGGTTCGGACCCGTGTGGGCATCTGAATCACCCGGATCAGCTGTTTGCTGTCCAGACACCACAGGTGCAGCAGGTTGGAGCGACCCCCAGCAGCAAGGCTCTTACCATCACTGTCAACATGAGTCTGGTGTCAGTGTTTAATGAAGCTATTTAATTCCAAAACATGGTTAGCGGTTGTAATGCCAAAGACCCACCGAGTAACAGCAAAAGCCTTGTAAGAGATTTTGGGTCCGGTGTCGGGGACCGGGAGCTGGTATTTGCAGAGCAGAGTGTCGCTCTCCCAAGCAAAGATGGAGTCATCACTGAAACAGCTGAGAATGGTGTTACTGAGAGGTAGGAAAAACACCTGTAAAACAAACAGCATAGAGAGACCATGACAACAACGAAAAGAAAGAACTACATTTAGGGCATTCCATAAATGGAACAGACATTTGAATAGTTTGAGATTAACAAAAAATGATATATATTTTGCATGTTCACCCTCTGAATGCCAACAGACTGGCGGATGTTGAGCTTCCTCTTCCTCTGGAAGGTGTCCAGGTCCCAGAGCTGAGCCGTGTCTAGGGACGTGCTGATGGCGTAGCGACCTGAGCTGTGGACAGAGATGAACGAAACTGCTCCCTCGTGACCACGCATCCAACTGACCAGCTGCTTTGTGTCTGAAAGAAACAACCCGACAATACTAAGTCTCATTGAAAATGAAGGAAAAGTTCAGAGAAAATCAAGTACATCCCTGAAAAGTACTACTAAAGCATGAAGCAATGTATCGACAAGTCCACCCTACCTTTGTCAAAGCACTTGATGGTGTAGTCGGCCAGAGCCACGAGGAACTCTGTGGTCCGGCGAAGGCTGAACGCCAGAGCGGTGCAGGCCTGGCCAGTCTTCTGCACCAGACGAAACCTGCCATGAAACCAACGCAACGTTAACCATCTCGGCTCAAAATAGAAAGGAAGACACATTTACTGTTAAAATGCAATGATTGGCATTAATAGGAAATGTGGGCACATTAATGACCGAAGGTGGACCATAATATTCCTAAATTGTCGTAATTCCCACGTAGCCAAGTGTAAGGCAAACTGTATTAATATAATGCAAGTGGTAAACAAATCCTACATCACTATGCTGGTAATTTTGAGCAGTCAGTCACCTGTTTCTACTGATGTCAAATACATAGATGTTGCCATGGTGATCTCCAGCCAGGAAGGAGTCTCCTGTGGTGTCAAAGGCTACATGGAGAAAACGTACCGTCTTGGCCTGATGAGCAGTGCGGACCACCGTCACTAGTACCCTAAGGAAGACATGGTTACAGGTGGAGAGGGTAAAGTCAGGGTTACATGTGGAGAGGGTAAAGTCATGGTTACAGGTGGAGAGGGTAAAGTAAAGTCAGGGTTACATGTGGAGAGGGTAAAGACATGGTTACAGGTGGAGTGGGTAAAGTAAAGTCAGGGTTACATGTGGAGAGGGTAAAGTCATGGTTACAGGTGGAGAGGGTAAAGTAAAGACATGGTTACACGTGGAGAGGGTAAAGTCATGGTTACATGTGGAGTAGGGGAAAGTAAAGACATGGTTACATGTGGAGTAGGGTAAAGTAAAGACATGGTTACAGGAGGAGAGGGTAAAGTCATGGTTACAGGTGGAGAGGGTAAAATAAAGTCATGGTTACAGGTGGAGAGGGTAAAATAAAGTCATGGTTACAGGTGGAGAGGGTAAAATAAAGTCATGGTTACAGGTGGAGAGGGTAAAGTCATGGTTACACGTGGAGTAGGGGAAAGTAAAGTCATGGTTACACGTGGAGAGGGTAAAGTAAAGTCATGGTTACAGGTGGAGAGGGTAAAGTAAAGACATGGTTACATGTGGAGTAGGGTAAAGTAAAGACATGGTTACACGTGGAGAGGGTAAAGTCATGGTTACAGGTGGAGAGGGTAAAGTAAAGTCATGGTTACATGTGGAGTAGGGTAAAGTAAAGTCATGGTTACATGTGGAGTAGGGTAAAGTAAAGTCATGGTTACATGTGGAGTAGGGTAAAGTAAAGTCATGGTTACAGGTGGAGAGGGTAAAGTAAAGACATGATTACACGTGGAGAGGGTAAAGTCATGGTTACATGTGGAGTAGGGTAAAGTAAAGTCATGGTTACATGTGGAGTAGGGGAAAGTAAAGACATGGTTACAGGAGGAGAGGGTAAAGTCATGGTTACAGGTGGAGTAGGGTAAAGTAAAGTCATGGTTACATGTGGAGTAGGGTAAAGTAAAGACATGGTTACACGTGGAGAGGGTAAAGTCATGGTTACATGTGGAGTAGGGGAAAGTAAAGACATGGTTACAGGAGGAGAGGGTAAAGTCATGGTTACAGGTGGAGAGGGTAAAGTAAAGACATGGTTACATGTGGAGTAGGGTAAAGTAAAGACATGGTTACACGTGGAGAGGGTAAAGTCATGGTTACATGTGGAGTAGGGGAAAGTAAAGACATGGTTACAGGAGGAGAGGGTAAAGTCATGGTTACAGGTGGAGAGGGTAAAGTAAAGACATGGTTACATGTGGAGAGGGTAAAGTCATGGTTACATGTGGAGAGGGTAAAGTAAAGTCATGGTTACAGGTGGAGAGGGTAAAGTCATGGTTACATGTGGAGAGGGTAAAGTAAAGACATGGTTACACGTGGAGAGGGTAAAGTAAAGTCATGGTTACATGTGGAGTAGGGTAAAGTAAAGTCATGGTTACACGTGGAGAGGGTAAAGTCATGGTTACATGTGGAGTAGGGTAAAGTAAAGACATGGTTACACGTGGAGAGGGTAAAGTCATGGTTACATGTGGAGTAGGGGAAAGTAAAGACATGGTTACATGTGGAGTAGGGTAAAGTAAAGACATGGTTACAGGAGGAGAGGGTAAAGTCATGGTTACAGGTGGAGAGGGTAAAATAAAGTCATGGTTACAGGTGGAGAGGGTAAAATAAAGTCATGGTTACAGGTGGAGAGGGTAAAATAAAGTCATGGTTACAGGTGGAGAGGGTAAAGTCATGGTTACATGTGGAGTAGGGGAAAGTAAAGTCATGGTTACACGTGGAGAGGGTAAAGTAAAGTCATGGTTACAGGTGGAGAGGGTAAAGTAAAGACATGGTTACATGTGGAGTAGGGTAAAGTAAAGACATGGTTACACGTGGAGAGGGTAAAGTCATGGTTACAGGTGGAGAGGGTAAAGTAAAGTCATGGTTACATGTGGAGTAGGGTAAAGTAAAGTCATGGTTACATGTGGAGTAGGGTAAAGTAAAGTCATGGTTACATGTGGAGTAGGGTAAAGTAAAGTCATGGTTACAGGTGGAGTAGGGTAAAGTAAAGTCATGGTTACATGTGGAGTAGGGTAAAGTAAAGACATGGTTACACGTGGAGAGGGTAAAGTCATGGTTACATGTGGAGTAGGGGAAAGTAAAGACATGGTTACAGGAGGAGAGGGTAAAGTCATGGTTACAGGTGGAGAGGGTAAAGTAAAGACATGGTTACATGTGGAGTAGGGTAAAGTAAAGACATGGTTACACGTGGAGAGGGTAAAGTCATGGTTACATGTGGAGTAGGGGAAAGTAAAGACATGGTTACAGGAGGAGAGGGTAAAGTCATGGTTACAGGTGGAGAGGGTAAAGTAAAGACATGGTTACATGTGGAGAGGGTAAAGTCATGGTTACATGTGGAGAGGGTAAAGTAAAGTCATGGTTACAGGTGGAGAGGGTAAAGTCATGGTTACATGTGGAGAGGGTAAAGTAAAGACATGGTTACACGTGGAGAGGGTAAAGTAAAGTCATGGTTACATGTGGAGTAGGGTAAAGTAAAGTCATGGTTACACGTGGAGAGGGTAAAGTCATGGTTACATGTGGAGTAGGGTAAAGTAAAGACATGGTTACACGTGGAGAGGGTAAAGTCATGGTTACATGTGGAGTAGGGGAAAGTAAAGACATGGTTACATGTGGAGTAGGGTAAAGTAAAGACATGGTTACAGGAGGAGAGGGTAAAGTCATGGTTACAGGTGGAGAGGGTAAAATAAAGTCATGGTTACAGGTGGAGAGGGTAAAATAAAGTCATGGTTACAGGTGGAGAGGGTAAAATAAAGTCATGGTTACAGGTGGAGAGGGTAAAGTCATGGTTACATGTGGAGTAGGGGAAAGTAAAGTCATGGTTACACGTGGAGAGGGTAAAGTAAAGTCATGGTTACAGGTGGAGAGGGTAAAGTAAAGACATGGTTACATGTGGAGTAGGGTAAAGTAAAGACATGGTTACACGTGGAGAGGGTAAAGTCATGGTTACAGGTGGAGAGGGTAAAGTAAAGTCATGGTTACATGTGGAGTAGGGTAAAGTAAAGTCATGGTTACATGTGGAGTAGGGTAAAGTAAAGTCATGGTTACATGTGGAGTAGGGTAAAGTAAAGTCATGGTTACAGGTGGAGTAGGGTAAAGTAAAGTCATGGTTACATGTGGAGAGGGTAAAGTCATGGTTACAGGTGGAGTAGGGTAAAGTAAAGTCATGGTTACATGTGGAGTAGGGTAAAGTAAAGTCATGGTTACATGTGGAGAGGGTAAAGTCATGGTTACAGGTGGAGTAGGGTAAAGTAAAGTCATGGTTACATGTGGAGTAGGGTAAAGTAAAGACATGGTTACACGTGGAGAGGGTAAAGTCATGGTTACATGTGGAGTAGGGGAAAGTAAAGACATGGTTACAGGAGGAGAGGGTAAAGTCATGGTTACAGGTGGAGAGGGTAAAGTAAAGACATGGTTACATGTGGAGTAGGGTAAAGTAAAGACATGGTTACACGTGGAGAGGGTAAAGTCATGGTTACATGTGGAGTAGGGGAAAGTAAAGACATGGTTACAGGAGGAGAGGGTAAAGTCATGGTTACAGGTGGAGAGGGTAAAGTAAAGACATGGTTACATGTGGAGAGGGTAAAGTCATGGTTACATGTGGAGAGGGTAAAGTAAAGTCATGGTTACAGGTGGAGAGGGTAAAGTCATGGTTACATGTGGAGAGGGTAAAGTAAAGACATGGTTACACGTGGAGAGGGTAAAGTAAAGTCATGGTTACATGTGGAGTAGGGTAAAGTAAAGTCATGGTTACATGTGGAGTAGGGTAAAGTAAAGTCATGGTTACAGGTGGAGAGGGTAAAGTAAAGTCATGGTTACAGGTGGAGAGGGTAAAGTAAAGACATGGTTACAGGAGGAGAGGGTAAAGTAAAGACATGGTTACAGGTGGAGAAGGGTAAAGTAAAGTCATGGTTACAGGTGGAGAAGGGTAAAGTAAAGTCATGGTTACATGTGGAGAGGGTAAAGTCATGGTTACATGTGGAGAGGGTAAAGTAAAGACATGGTTACACGTGGAGAGGGTAAAGTAAAGTCATGGTTACATGTGGAGTAGGGTAAAGTAAAGTCATGGTTACAGGTGGAGAGGGTAAAGTAAAGTCATGGTTACAGGTGGAGAGGGTAAAGTAAAGACATGGTTACAGGAGGAGAGGGTAAAGTAAAGACATGGTTACACGTGGAGAGGGTAAAGTAAAGTCATGGTTACATGTGGAGTAGGGTAAAGTAAAGTCATGGTTACATGTGGAGAGGGTAAAGTCATGGTTACATGTGGAGTAGGGTAAAGTAAAGTCATGGTTACATGTGGAGTAGGGTAAAGTAAAGACATGGTTACAGGTGGAGAGGGTAAAGTAAAGTCATGGTTACAGGTGGAGAAGGGTAAAGTAAAGTCATGGTTACAGGTGGAGAAGGGTAAAGTAAAGTCATGGTTACACGTGGAGAGGGTAAAGTAAAGACATGGTTACACGTGGAGAGGGTAAAGTCATGGTTACATGTGGAGAGGGTAAAGTAAAGTCATGGTTACAGGTGGAGAGGGTAAAGTCATGGTTACATGTGGAGAGGGTAAAGTAAAGACATGGTTACACGTGGAGAGGGTAAAGTAAAGTCATGGTTACATGTGGAGTAGGGTAAAGTAAAGTCATGGTTACATGTGGAGTAGGGTAAAGTAAAGTCATGGTTACAGGTGGAGAGGGTAAAGTAAAGTCATGGTTACAGGAGGAGAGGGTAAAGTAAAGACATGGTTACAGGTGGAGAGGGTAAAGTAAAGTCATGGTTACAGGTGGAGAAGGGTAAAGTAAAGTCATGGTTACAGGTGGAGAAGGGTAAAGTAAAGTCATGGTTACACGTGGAGAGGGTAAAGTAAAGACATGGTTACACGTGGAGAGGGTAAAGTCATGGTTACATGTGGAGAGGGTAAAGTAAAGTCATGGTTACAGGTGGAGAGGGTAAAGTCATGGTTACATGTGGAGAGGGTAAAGTAAAGACATGGTTACACGTGGAGAGGGTAAAGTAAAGTCATGGTTACATGTGGAGTAGGGTAAAGTAAAGTCATGGTTACATGTGGAGTAGGGTAAAGTAAAGTCATGGTTACAGGTGGAGAGGGTAAAGTAAAGTCATGGTTACAGGAGGAGAGGGTAAAGTAAAGACATGGTTACACGTGGAGAGGGTAAAGTAAAGTCATGGTTACATGTGGAGTAGGGTAAAGTAAAGTCATGGTTACATGTGGAGAGGGTAAAGTCATGGTTACATGTGGAGTAGGGTAAAGTAAAGTCATGGTTACATGTGGAGTGGGTAAAGTAAAGACATGGTTACAGGTGGAGAGGGTAAAGTAAAGTCATGGTTACAGGTGGAGAGGGTAAAGTAAAGACATGGTTACAGGTGGAGAGGGTAAAGTAAAGTCATGGTTACAGGTGGAGAGGGTAAAGTAAAGTCATGGTTACAGGTGGAGAAGGGTAAAGTAAAGTCATGGTTACACGTGGAGAGGGTAAAGTAAAGACATGGTTACACGTGGAGAGGGTAAAATAAAACAAGAAGCAACAGCTTTCCGTTGATCCACTAAGAATGAGCAATGTCACGTTACAGTATATGAAATGATAGGCCGAATGCAACAGGCGTCAATGAACCGATCGATGAGGGCGATAAGTTTATGTCATTAAAACATTTTAACACATAAATCCAGATTATGGTTTCACTCCCCGCATCATCAAATGCAAATAAATAAAGTCAAGTATTAGTTGTTTAAGACCTACCCCTTGCCTAGTGTTGGTTTTCGATGCCAGACTTTCCCCTCTTCTTTGTTTCCGATGTCCGTCACTTCCATTTTAAAGAGGTATCTAGAAACAGAGAGGGTACATTTAGTGAGCAACGTCCTTATGATTCTTGCTGAGGTTAATGTTGGTGCCCCAATAACATACCTAGCTAGCGGGCTAAAACGAGTCGGCTAATCTATTCAAAGGCGGCACAAACAGCGCGAAATTTGAAAGCGCTTCATTGAGTAACGTTCTGTTTAATTTCAGGTTAAATCCAGAGAAGCTCTGCGCCATTAATTGTTACCTACAGCTCAACAGTTCCGCTCCTTTCAAAGCCTCTCAGACTTTACGCCAACATCTTTAATCCTACTTGAGTTTTAGGCAATTTTTCCTTGTTTTAAGTTTTTTTGTCGCTCAAAATGTACGTAACGCTAAACAAAGGAGTGCATGCTGGGAGTTGTAGTTGAAACTATTTTGACTAGATTATAAAATCCTGACGCAAAAACTGCACTGAATAATGTTGAATCTAAAGGTGACCCTATTTTATTTGTAATTTCATGTGTGTGTACATTATATGATTCTTTTATTTTATTAATTATACCCTCCGTTTTAAGTTGTTTAAATCAAGTGTGCTTATATATTTTTTTAATAAATAATAAATAAATAATAAAAATTGAATAAAGTCTAGATCTAAATACAAGTCTGTCATTTGTGTATGTGTGTGTTTTTCTGTCAGTTGGCAAAACCCCTAAACACTGAGATGATTTTCTTCATCTTTTAGTTTAAAATTAAAGGTACTCAAATGTTCTGCTAGATTTTATTCAATAATGCCTTTTTACAAAAGCAAGTGAGAACACGAGGTTTCATGTAGAAGCAGAGTGGGACTATGTTACTATACACTTACTGTAGATGTGACATCATACTAAGTTTCATTAAAATGGATAACTAACATGAGCATAGTTTCTCACGACATACCACACTTCATCTGTATTCATCCCATCTCTGCGTCATCGGCCCGATCACTTTCCACAGGTGCTGCTGGTAACAACAGGAGACATGGCGCATCTGGAACGCCTGTTTCCATTGCTGAACGCGCACAGATTGGTGGGAGCTTTTGCAAATTTGTCAAGAGGTAACGATGCAGAACAAAAATGTGTGTGACTGAGATAATAACAATACATCCGTTTTTTTTTTTTACATTTTTCCTTCAGACTAAGAGCATTATATAAACCAGTAATTAATTTAAATAAATAATGATAATGACTAGATAATATTCATATATATAATATAGATAGAATTAGCTTTCAAACCCGCAACTTTTAGAAATAAAGAAAATTACTATTATAAACTGTACAATAGTATTTGATGAGAATGGGATGAAATAAAAACAAACAATTACTCTCCAGTTGTTCTCCAACATTTGCTACTCAAATATAGGGGTACTTTTACATCACTTGAACCGAAACATATTTTCGTATTTATGTCAATATGCTTGGATTTTTTTAGTGTTTTTTTATATTGTTTAACATAAAAAATAAATCCTAAGTCCTCCAGTCCTTTCCCCAGAACGTATTTATTTCTGTAGAATTTCGTGTCCATGTTAGTTTACAACAGTTCCGTGGTTGCTTCTGAGTTTAATGGTAGTCGTATGAGTGGTTTTACATTGAAAGGTTGAAGCGGATGTCTCTGCCTTCACCACAGTAGCTTTATGAGCTAGCTGACTATGATTAGCCACGTCATGTAAAGTTAGCAGGGGAGCACTTCTGATAACAGAAAGAAAGCAGCGAGGCGTGTGTTGGTGATATTAGCTCATTTTTAAACTTTGTATTTCACGTTAATAACTCGTTCGTGATCATATGGAAAGATGTCAGATATTGGGGACTGGTTCAGAAGCATCCCTTTCATCACCCGGTCCTGGTTTGCTGCTTCGCTTGCAGTTCCTTTAATTGGAAAACTGGGATTGATTGATTTCAGGAACCTCATGCTATTTCCAGAGCTGGTCTTAAGCAGATTTCAAGTAAGTTCGTCTCGTCTCTCGCCGACTGAGTGGATTCGGGGAGCTGTTAATTGTTGTGGCCGGTGTGTTTTGAATGTGGTCGGGTTAGCTAGCAAGTGGCTAGCAAGGCTAGCCTAGCAGTAGGCCTGTGTGTTGTGTGTCAGCCAATCAGAGGGCGAGACGCAGAAGGTTATGACTTCCGGATGCTGTCAAAATGCTCCTTTATTTAGCAACACCGAGCTAAGGGGCAAATATACCAACAGCGAATGAAAAAAGCCTTCATGAGATCAGAGAAAATCGGGAAAGTACCTTTGAGCCCTGAAAGCAGCGTTTTAACGGGTCAAAGATCGCACGTTTATATAATTAAGTGGGGAAAAAGTGGAAAAAGTAACGTTATAAGGACTGCGCTTCAGTACACGTTTTGGCATACTTTTTCATTTTAAAAGGAATGAGATTTTACTTCAAAAACTGCTAAATGTAGTATTTATAATTACTCGTTCCTTGGAAGAAAAATATTTTGGATCAAACCACTTAGTTTTTGTCAAAACGAGAATTTGTTACTTCTACATTAAGACATGGGAATAATCCATTTAATCTCACATAAAATGTTAAACTCTCATGATCCACCTGAGAGCATAATAGCAGCATTACTGCTTATTTCATTGATATATCATAAATATATTTTCCAAATGGTGTATACATGCACATCAGAAATAACCTTGTGTGGCATTACACTGTGCAGAGGACCACCAACTGCTTAGAAGTTAATATTTACAATCTACATGAGCCTTCATGTGTGTTACAAGTTCAGCCTTTAAAGGTCTGTATCTTTGCACCTACACAGCCATGTTGATGTATTTCTATTAGACCAATGTCTTTTTTGTTTGTTTCAGTTATGGAGACCAGTGACCGCCACCTTGTACTTCCCAATAACCCCCAATACTGGGTTTCTGTTTCTGGTCAACCTGTATTTCCTCTACCACTACTCTACTCGGTTAGAGACGGGTGAGACACACACACACACACACACACACACACACACACACACACACACACACACACAGTGTTGTGCAAAACCTTTTCTCTGTATTCTTTTCCAGGGGCGTTTGATGGCCGACCTGCAGACTACATCTTCATGCTCTTCTTCAACTGGATCTGCATTGTTGTATCCTTTTGTCCGGCATTCCAAAAAACAAAACCATTTGTTTGAATGGTACGTTCTACCTTTCATATCCAAGTAATCCACCACTGATCTTTGGGATCTTTGCCTGGACCCCCCCCCCCCCCCCCCCCCCTCTTCTGGATTTCTCTGCAGCACTGTGCCATGTCGGGTGGCTCTGTGCCAGTGTCACTCTACCTCTGCAGAGCAGAGAAACGTAATCTAGGTCATCTAGGCAGCACATATTTCTTAACTCTTTTCAGGAGTTCTGCTTTGATTGTCACCTTGTCCGGCTTTTCACTGACATCTTTTGTTCATGAGACAAATTTGGCTTTTTGCTAGTACAGGATAATTGTGGGAATGGGTAAAGTAGGTTGGGCCTACTCAAAGGGAAGTGGCAGGTGACAGTCAGGCAGTGTGGGGTTTGTGCTGGCATCCCTCCAGTGACCAGCTGCTCTAATCTTAATGCTCTGGCTGTGGTTGTTGTCCTTGACTCCGGCTATAGATAACTGGGATGCTGATGAACATGCGGGTAAGAATCCCACTCTATTTATTTATATCTCAACACATCAAAAAAACTAGCCATGGTATTAAAGGACGATTCTTTGCATCGACACCAACCTTCAGTTAATTGATCAATAATGTTGCGTAAATAATAATATTTTTAATAATTCACCAGGTTAGAGGTGGACACCCCATCAAAAACTTCATGCCTACTTTTTATACCCTCCATATAGGCGAGTGCATAGCAACAGCAATCAAACCACTGTAAATAGGCTGAGTAATGAGGGGTCCCAAACTCTTGCACTGCTATAAGGCCATTCGCTAAGCTATAGTGGCATGTCTGCTTAAGGTTACCATGGTAACTCACCACTGCTGTCATATATAGAAATCATTTACTTGACTTAAATTGAGAACGAAAATGCCATTTTTTAAATGTTAATAAAATGATACATTGTCTAAGTTGTATGTTGATGTTGTTTGTGTCGATAGCTGCTGATGATCCCACTGATCATGTCGGTGCTCTATGTCTGGGCTCAGTTCAACAAAGAAACCGTGGTGTCCTTCTGGTTTGGGACTCGGTTCAAGGTACCACGTTGTATCCTCAGCACTCGCTACGCCACAGACCCGTTTGACCTTATAAAACGTGCCCCACGTTTCACTGTAATATCAAAGCACATTACACAGCATGTTTGTAATGTTCAACATGTGACATTCATTCAACATATTCTTAGCTAGCTGAACGTAAGCCCGGTTCTAAAGTTCATATTGATGATATTCCACATCCATCTGTCCTAGGCACATTATCTACCTTGGGTCATTCTGATTTTCAACTTCATAATCGGAGGCTCGTAAGTAACTACTTACTTTTCAGTTGGTTTGTTCAAAAATGGTGCCGTTTCATGTCAATACATAGAATGTGTACATGTCACACCAGCCTGGTGTTTATCTTGTTTTCTTTGCTGTTGTTGTGCAGGTTTGTGAATGAACTAACGGGGAACCTGGTGGGTCACCTCTACTTCTTCCTCATGTTCAAGTACCCCATGGACCTGGGAGGACGCGCCTTCCTCTCCACACCAGAGTTCTTGTAAGTTTACTTTTTTTTTAATTCCCAAATGGGTTTTAAAAGGAGTTTAGGCCTTTTCTTTGGTCATTGTTGTGGAGGACGTGCAGCAGGAAGCTTAAAGGAAGCGAGACTACGCAAGATTAGAATGAAGAATTAACATTGTCCCTCAACCGAAACGATTATGTTGATTTCATAATATAATGCTTAGCTTTTGCCGCTTAACATCCACAAAAGATTTCAGTGTCTTTCTCTTTGATATTTATTCTTTTTTTGCAGCACTTGTGTAAGTTTGTTGCCGTTACCAGGACAGGGTTCAAACATGTCTAGTCTCTATTCCTTTACCTACTTGTTTGGAAGGAAACTTTTTTGTAAATGTTCATGAGATCTTGCAAAGCTTCTGTAACTTCATCAAATAAACAAACAGTAATTTGCATTCACTTTTGGTACCTTTCTCCAGGTATCGGTTCTTCCCCAGCAGGAGGGGAGGAGTGTCGGGCTTTGGAGTCGCCCCCAGCAGACCGGCTGCCCAGGAGCAGGGGGGAGGCGGGGGAGCCGTAAGAGGACGTCACAACTGGGGCCAAGGCTTCCGCCTGGGGGGCATGGGTATGGAATGAGCAAGGAGACGGGAGAGAGGGCCACACCCCCGCAGTCCCGCCGCCCACCCGCCCCAGCCCCCATCCCTCCCGATATTAAATGGTGTGGCTGTTTCAGGTTAAAGTGCTTGCTTTGTCTATTTTGTTTGAATTCAAATTTAATTTAGAATTGTTTTAAAGGCTCCAAGGGGGATGAGATTTGATGAAGCAAGCACTTTAACTGAGAGGGCACCACACTTAAAGACTCTGGCTCAATTAACCAATGCAAGCCAGCTGTACTATTACTGTGGATGTGTCCATGGGGAACAGATGGAAGGGAAGATAAATAAATAGATTTCTTTTTTTTAACGTGATGATTCTCCTCCCCTTTTACTGAACTGTCGAGGCCGGACTCTTTGCAGCTGCACACCAGCTTGATGTTAATTTTGACTCCTCTTCCGGTTACTCTCTGTGATGACATCAGATTACATTGTAATTACCAACGCACTGGGATTGTCCTCTCAGCTGAACATGGGCCAAGCTTTTCACAGCACCGTTTTCAGGTCTGATTTTACATGGGTGTAAAGTGTTTTTAAGCCTTTAGGCACACACCTGATATCCTCAGTTTTAAGATCTGTTCTTGGCCAAATCAAGGTGAGGATGGCATTTTACTCTGTAAATAAGTTTTTTTTTGAAGGATGACTGTCTGCGAGTATAATTGTGGTACTGTCCATGTTTCCTTAATCTTATTGAGTCAGAGCTCAGCCAGTTTTGTGCCTGTATGGCGGTCTATACAGTATGTACAATATACAATTTGGGCTGATTATCAATTACCTGATTTTCTTCACGGATCACTTCTATAAATGTCAAAAAATTGTGAAAATGCTTTTGTTTGGTCCAACAACAAGAGACAAAGGGGGTTTTGCAGTTGGTTGTGTATTTATTGAGTTAGAGCAGACTTAAAAGTAGAAAATGAAACAGGCGAGCAATATTCCATTGTAGCCAACCAAATGCATCCCAAATATTAGTCTGAACATGAAACCAAAGCAGCCACAGACATTCAGCCTTGTGCCTGCTGTTTAAACAAGGGTTCAACTTTTTTTTTTTTGCTGCACAAATATTGCAAGCTGTAGCCGTTTGACCCATGAATCACATTTCCCTTTTAGTACATTTCTGGATGTTTTTTAAAAACAAAAATTGTTAAGCGCATGCAAGAAGTTCATGACAGTTTTGATTTTCCTATGCGAGAAAAGTGAGCACAAGAGCAATGCTCCGGATATTCATGAACCACCATTCTGTCTTCTAAACCAGCTGTACAGAAATCCACTAAATCCAACCCAGCTTTGAAAAGAATGGCCTTGAAATACTTGGAAGCAAGAAATACTAGAGAGAAGCCAAGGATGTGTTCACAGGAGCTTCAGTTATTTTATCATGCGTGAAACACGTTCGCCAAAAGCTTCTTGGCAGGTTACGTTTTTTTTTTTTTTTTTTTTAAAACAAAGTGATAAAACTGAAACCCTCTCCATGAGTCTGTACTGTACCGGTTCTGAGACTGACGGAAAATGTCCTACAAGAGAGCAGAAAAGGCAGCATTGGTGCGATCAAACGGACACCCTCATATCTACGTGATCAATCATTTTCTACATCACGTTGTGTGACCCAAATGCCCACAACATGGGAGCACTTCTGAGTGATTTCTACCTGTGTCAGCGTCATTCTATGAGTGTGAATCTTGGTGACGCTGCAGGAGAACGGGAAAAGTGGTCAGCTTGAGAAGTGTCCCAGTATGTACATATCTACCACTACCACAAGGATACACAAGTGCTATCAAAGACTACTCGTAATGAGTACTGCGCAAGTATGATTTTATTTTTTAAAAAGACTATTTTTCAGCAAATAAGACTATTATACACTTTGATCTTAAAAGCAAAAAAGCTTTGGGGCACCAGTCATGATTTGTTTCCCCTCCACAAATGTAACAAAACATGCCCTTTAAGGAAAACTGTACAGACCTTTTAGTAATACAGAAAAATATTTACAAGGGTGGTTGTCTCATAAAAAGAGAAAAAGATAAGTAGTAAGAACAATGCATCAAGTCCAGCTTTGGCACTCCTCTTAATGTCAGCATCTGCACCACACATCAGTCCTGGCGCTTTGTGATGACATCACAGACAGTTACATTGCTGGTTCCACATTCAGTCATCTTAAGTCGGTGCATGATGGTCCGTGACTCAGCAGTCAATGATTCACTCGACCTTGAACAGAAACGGTAAGTCAAAATGACTGTTCTCTACCATGGAGGAAATACATTTTCAGATATACTTTAAACCTTTAATCACATAAATTCAGAAGTACAGCCAAATTATTTTCCATATGAACTGAAAACTGTTCGATTTCATAATAGTATGCACTATTTGCATTTCCTGTGACAAAGGCCCTGTGCGTGTATGTGTCTACATGGATCACGCTAATGATGGTGTGAGTCCAAATATCATCCTGCCATCCCAGCATGCTATCTCCTTTTGGAGGGCCAATCAGAGTAATTGCCACGTAATAGCTTCCTGGGTAGCTGGAGACTGCAGCTGTGGCGTCTTAAAGGAACAGCTCAGCATTTATCTTGTTATTCAAGCCATCTCACACACTCAAAATCGATCTCTTACAAAGTCTTATAATGAGTCATGTGTTCCACTATGTTACTTATTTCTGATCCTTTCCCAAGTTCCTTAACAGTCCCTGTACCAGTGTTCTTTTAGAGATATTTCAACCCACCATCAACCAGTGACCCGTCCAGGTTGCTCCAAGGAAAGAACTTCACTGTCTGTTGCCAGTGTCGGTCTTTCCCCTCCTGCTTCTCCCTCTTCTCCCACTGCCACAGTCACCTGTAGCCACCTGGCAAAGAACCAGATGAAAGGCTTAAACACGAGCAGACTCCTAAGAACTAAAAACAAATATAGGAGGATTTTCATATTTAATTAATGAAATAAGTAACACATGCATAGAATGGAGTCATTCAGCATCACAACTTGTCACAGCATCACAAAAAATCTTAAAATAACTACAGCTACTCCTTTAAAATTGGCAGTGAGTGGATCCTTTTGTCTGTATAACATCTCACACTAGAGAATAAATATAGGATAAAACAGCCGTTTCCTTTCCTTCACCCACCTCTCTTTGTCAGCAGTGCCGGAGCTGGTTTGGTCCGGTCTGGTTCGGCTCAGGTCTGTCACACTGTGGGCTAATCTGCCAGTCAGCCACTGGACTTTGTCTTGGTCAGACAGCTTGGAGGGATCTGCAGCAGCTGCTGTGTTCTCCCCGGCCTCCACTGTAACAGAGGAGAAAACAGTCAAAAAAGGGTACAAAACTCTGCAGCAAGAGGGGAAAAAAAACCTCTTCCTAAACTCACCTTTCACAGTCTTGACTTCCAAGGAAACACTCTGTTTTTTGTCAGAACTCTTGCCGTTCTGTTCGTGGCCCGCTCTGTGCTGCACTACAATGTTTGGTCTTTCCATCCAGTCGAGAGTTTCCCCGTTCTTCAGAGCCGAGCGGTGGTCCTTGAACCAGCGAACAATGTCTGTGCGTCCAAGTCTAGTTTGGACCTCCAGCTGGCTGTACTCCTCAGGAGAAGGCCACCGAGTCCGACAGAACATCTGTGGTGACCGAAACACAAAACATTTTACACCCTAAAACGTAAATCATGATCACCATTTCACAGCAGAAACGCGATTGGCCAACCGGTGAGGTTGTATGCCTTGGCCAACCGGTGAGGTTGCAGTTACACCCATGTGTGTCCATACAAACCCCAATGAGGGGCAAGCAGATGTTGGCTTTTTGAACCTTGGTAATAAACAGACTCAAAACTCACTATTTGCTAAAGCCTTTCTTACCTCTCTGAGCAGATCAAGGGAGCGGCTGGTAATGGGCGCCGGGCTGGTGGAGGCCGACAGGATGGGAGGATGGGGAGACGAGGATGAGGAGGATGAAGTGAGGATGGGAGGGGATGCCGAAGAGGAGAGGGTTGGAGGATGAGGGGAGGAGGCTGCGAGCACAGGAGGAGAGGAGGAGGAGGAAGAGGAGGAGGAGAGGGCAGGTGGGTAAGAGGGGGAGCGGAGAGGCTTCCCGCCGTGCTCTCGATGTGAAGCCCCGTTCAGCAGCGCTCCGGGCCGGTCTGCTCTGTCCTCTTTGCTCTTTGAAGACATGGCGAGTAAAGCCTTCTCCATGTTGTCCCTGAGGGCTCGGCGCTCTGAGAACCAGCAGTCCACCTCAGTCTTAGACAGCCTGGTCTCCTGGGCCAGCAGGTCTGCAGCAGGACAGAGTTCAGTGGATAAGCCAAGCGGTGTTGAGTCCAAGTGGAAGTGTTTTTTGGATACCTGGGAATTAAAGTCTCTCCGAGGGTCTTAAAAATGAGCTCATTAAAACAATTCTGCTATTCCTGCCTGCAGGAACCCACCAAAGACTGGCCTGCAGCTCCTTTGGTGTGGAAGAAATTAAGTCACGTGCTGTGAACTAGTAGAAATAGAAGAAAACACCCCCGGACCTCGTTAAGATATTTTAAATTTGAGTGTGTACACTCAGCCAAATGATCATAGAATCCGTTATGACGGGCCAGCAGATGGATGGTGTTTCTGTAAGTGAATACAATGTGTAGAATGTTCTCACCTCAAGTAATCATGGAACCAAAAAGGGAGAAAAAAATAGTTTAAAAAAAAAAGAGGTTCACCGCAGGTAAAGTCGTAAACAGCTTTTGAGTGGAGGGGGAGGGACTTAACGTTGGTTCTAGCCACACTTCTTGATATTTAAACAATCTGCTTGTGAGAGGGTTGGTAGAAGGCTTACCTAGCTCCACCTCTGTTGGAGTGCCGCTTCTCTGGAAACTCTCCTCCAGCGCCTTCAGCTGCTCGGATGACTTGCCCTTCACCCTCTCCAGCAGGGGAAACTGGTTGGGGACCGCTTTCTTTATGGGGGCGTCTTTTGGTGCTGGTGTCACCTCTGCTTTCACCAGCACTGGAGGTGGAGGAACACCTTCAAGAGACAGAGTGACTTGAGGACCAGAATATGGTGTTTTAATTCAAGGACAACACAGGCATGTTAGTAGGATTATGACGGTTGTAGTATTTCACTATACATTTTTTGTAAAAAAAATGAATAAAATAAAAAATATTAAAAGGTTCTTGAAGGCAAAAGGTATGTCTACTGCATTGCATGGTTTCCACCAACCAATGTAAAACATCAATATTCTAAATGCTATCCTTTTACTTTGTCATGTCATATCTAGTGGTTGTTTGCAGGTTGGTAATCTAGGTTTTATTTATGTTTGGTTAGAGCTGTGTTTGGGAGTTGGTTACATTTGAACACATCATAACAGCATCATAATTAACCTTTACCCAATACAATATTTTTCCTGATTACAGCTTAAGCGTACAACGAAGGATTCTTATTAATAACAGATGCCGCTCAGTTTGTACAAGCAGACAGCAGCACAACAAGGCAATGGACTGCTATTAAATGGGACGTGACATTCTCACAACCAAAAAAGGTCTACTAATCGCAGGTTGGCACACTACACTTTCCACAATTTTGCTTTCTCAGTATATGGTTTTCATAATAGCAGTTAAAAGCTATTTATGAAAAACAAAATGTGCTTATTTAAAATCTACAGAAAGATCATCAGTCATTGTCTTTTAGCACTGACCCCCCCCCCACCTGTATCCATACCTTTCAGATTAAGTAGCCTCTGTTCACTGAACCACTTCTTTATCTCTCCTCTGGACAGCCCTGTGGTCTCGATCAGCCTGTAGATCTAGAACACAACAAGAAACAGAAAATGAGAAAATACTTGGGAGGCTTCAGTTAAAAAAAGAAAAAGCTAGTAGCAGAAAATGTAAAGCAGCTGCAAAAATCTCAATGCCAAACCTCCCTCGAGAATATCTGTATATGAACTTCTACACAAATAATGTCATTTCACTCACTTATTCTTACCTCATCTTCCTCAGGGAAAGGACACTGTGTGTAGCTGGACCTCAGCACGGATAACTGCTCTGCTGTTTTGTTGCGGTCAACTGTGAAACTCAGCACTTTGGCTGAGGCCAGCTTGGACGTGGCCATGGGCGCCGATATGGTTTGGATGATGGACGGTCGTTTACTCTCCGTGGCGATCGCCGGGGACGTCAGGGGGCGTTTAAGCGACTGCGCCACCTGGGGGTGAACATTATGGACACGGCGACCAGCTCAGATCACAAGTCTTTGTGATGGTACAAGTTAACGTTTGCGCCCGTGGTTTTGTACCTGGTTGGCCACGGTGAGGGCCAGCGGTGCACAGGTGACCGCTGAGCCGTTGGCTACGGGAGTCAGCACCAGGCTGGTCTGTCCCAGCAGGTGACAGGGGAGGGACTGCAAGACGGAGGCCGCAGACTGCATGGCTTTGGAGGATGCAGCGGGGGCAAACGAGTTGGCGGATTGGTGGTTGAGCTGAGGAGATACCACGGTGAAGGTCTGAGGCACAGAGGAGATTGTTCCGTTGAACATTTTCTTCCTGGCTTCTTCCACCTGTCGAAGAAGGAAAGCAATTGTTATACTTGCACGATTAAAAAAAAAAGAAACCTCTTCTCAACATCTGTGGGGGGGCAAAGGGGGGGTGTCAAACATTGCTATATCGCCTACCTCCTCAGGTGACCAGCTAATGCCCTGTTTGAGCCTCTGCGTGGTAAACCACACTTTGATTTGCTCCTCCGGGTGTTTTGAGGCTGCAGTGAGCCAGGAGAGCTCGGCCTGCGTTGGGTAGGGGAACTTGTTGAAGGACGAGATGAGGGTCAGGTTGTCGTCGAGCGTGGGGTTGTATTTGGTTGTGTTGAGGGGCACTGCAATCTTGGGCACCTGAAATGATAACGTAAGCAATAAATGGCCTTTGTTTTTCAAAAAGATGAAGTACTGTGGCCAGGTCTTTAGTACAAACACACACACACAAAATACACTATAATCCCTAATATTACTTAATAATGTACAAGGAAAATATTGCCGCTTATGTAGAACATTTGTATTTCCTTGCAGTCATAACAGAGAAGGAATAGTTGACCCACTGGGTGTCCTACCTGGGTGTAGTTTACAGGGCGCTGTAGGGAAGGCATGATGTGAGAGAGGCCTTCTGCTTTGAGTAGACTCGACTCAGGGATGATGACCGTTCCGTTCACATTGACCGCTGTGATTGGCTTCTTGCCCAAATCCGTCCGTTTATTTTCCGCCGACATTATTTTTGGTTTACCGACCTTGACTGTGGTGGGTTTGCTGGGCGGCAGAGGGCCTAGTTCGTCCCCTTTGCCACAAACGGCACTCGGCGTGTTGTAGACGAACACGTTGTTACTGCAGCCCTCTATCGTCTGCTCTAGGATGGTCTGATTATTCATTTTGATGCGTTTGAATTTGAAGTTGCTCTCCCCTGGGTGACACCTCTCGTTGTGTTCTGTCAGCGTGTCAAACTTCTTTGTGTTGAAGTTACAGACAGCACACAGGTACAGCGGGTTGAGGATGACGTTGGGGTGGTTGGCGTCCACGTGTTCTTTAAAAGTGTTGAGGTTCTGTGTGGAGAAGGGGCAGTATTTACACTCGTAGCCCCCCTGCTGTCGACGCGGAGGCTTGGAAAGGTCTGGGGGCTCTGTTGCTGGTTCGTCTGGACCCGTGGGAGGATCCAAGGTCGTGCCCCCCAGGTCTAACTCGGTCTCTGTTGACAGATCTGCTTCCATAGGCTCCTCCTCGGCATGGTTCTCAGTTTTTGTCTGGAAGAAGGCAGTTGTCAGATGAAAACAACACTTGTAATGTAAAATGCATTTACATGTATCCCCTATATATGCGTCAAACACACGCATCAGTACATGCGTGTGTTTGCGTCACCTTGTAGATTTATGAACTAAATAACTTTGTAATCAGCACACTGACACATTTATCCGAGAGAATAAAGATAATGATTATGATGATGTTTTAATAAGACAGAGTATACTCAATCTAGCCAATGTTCCTCATAAGAAACTACGGAACCATTTGTATTCAGTTCCTCCTATCACATCGACGAATGGACAGTGTACCTCCATGTCCTCCTCCGTGTCGTCATCCAGCTCCACCATGGTCCGCTCTGGTCGGATCATCAAGGGAGTGGAGGCTTTCCGTCGACTGGACATGATGATGGGTGCCGGGCTTTGTCTGGGCGAACAGCCGCCCTCAGTTAGTGGCTGAGCTCAGTCAGAGGTGATGTTAGGAAGGCTGAGGGGCCCAGGGTGCGGAATTGCAGGACTGCTATCGCGGAGTTGGTGCTGGAAAATCAGCTAATAGCCCGGAGGCCTGGCTTATCCTTGGGCTCTTTTATAGTAGGAGAGGACGTGAGCACAGGACCGTTCCTGGGGTGGGAGGGAGCAGCCAAGCAGTCTAAACAACAGCTTTCCCAGGGAGGAAGATGAGAGAGGAGGACAGTAAAGGGTGGAGCTCTGGTGGAGAAGTTACTGTTGTGGTGCCGTCTATGCTGAGCCTGCCGAGTGTCAGCTCCAAAGATGTCTGACCTCCTGGAACTTCATGACAGAAGGCTACCTGGATGCCAGAAAGAAGAGAACCAGGGTGTAAAAGCAGATCATTACAAAAATAAAATAAACATTTTTATTTTGGCCATGTTGTTTGAAGACCCTTATTTTACCTACAACAGATTTTTGCTTGAATCAGCTGTCCATCAGATCAAAAATGATCAACGGCAAATTTATCTACTTTTTATTTTATTACATTTATAGCACTTCGGTGACTTAAATATATTAGTTTGAATATGTGGGCGATGGTGGCACATGGAGTAGCGTAGTGCGCTGCGGGCCGCAAGGTTGTCGGTTCTAATACCGGCCGCCCCATGTGTCCTGTCGAAGTGTCCCTGAGCAAGACACCTAACCCCTCATTTTTTTCGCATGCAAAAATGTAATGAATGGGTTATAATGCAATGTAAGTCGCTTTGGAGAAAAGCGTTAGCAGCTAAATGACATGTAATGTAATGATTGTCAATATTAATTAAGCTTTTCACTATAAGTGTAAACAAATGTCTTTTTTTAAATTGTCCACAGCATGGTTTTACGCACTAATCTTTAATTTTGTGCAGTTGCGACTCTGCTTGGTTCGCAAAGAGTTAATTCTGCCAACTTGTTTTAATAGGATGGGTTTGTTGTTTTCTTTTTCTAAAAAGGAATGTAGGCCGTTATTTATGTTTTGGAAGATTTGCGTCCCGTTACATCTGGTTTCAAAATAACACAGCATTCCGTAAAAACCACATCATAAAACAGTCACACATGCTGCTGCACTTGTCATAATTAATGTAATCATGAATTTTGCTCCAGAAAAGAAAAAAAAGAAGAATTGTGTCCAGCGATCAGTTCCTGTCTTCAGTCTCAAGAGCAGGTCCACCTCCAATGGCTCAGAAGAAGCTAGATGAATGTTGTGGAGTGGTTTAGCCAAAGTCTGGACTTAAATCTGATTAAGAGGCTGCGGCGTTACCTTAACCAAGCCGGTCATGCTTTAACCATCCAATGTGGCCAAATAAAACAATTCGGTAGAAAACAGCGAGCCGAAGATTCTCCACAGCGATGCCGGTTTTCACAAACACTTGATTTCAGTTGTTGCCTCGAAGGGTCCACAACCAGTCCCCCTACCATTAACAGGGGGGCACCCCCCTCAAAAAGAGGTGCAATCATTTTCTAAAAGTATCATTTCTTTTGATTGTTTTTTTTTCCACGCACGGAATTTCCACACTGACATTAATAGGTCACAAATATGTCCGCCCCCCCCGAACTTGTAAAACATGGGCAAACACTGGAATTCATTTAAGAAAATGAATTTTATATTAACTCTGTCTAAAAGCCTTAGGCACTCTGCAAGTGCCCTTGAATAGGCTTGGAAAAGTATGGCAGCAAGAAACAAGTAGGCTGTTGTGAGTGTGTCAAACAAGGCCGCATGCTGGGTTATTTAAGTGTAGATCTGCAGAGAGCCACCATCCAAACCAAGTCCAGCCCAATTTCATATGGTCGGAAAAATTGGCTTAAAATGAAAAAAGGTCAAAAGGAAGCAGACAAAGAAAGTGCAAAGCAGAGCAGATGGTCTACAGGTGGTCGACTGCCAAAAAAAACCCCCACCTTAACAAGAAACTAATTGCGGTGGTCTGAGGAGCAATCACTAGACACTGGAGGTCTGAAGAAGCAGTACTCTGCTTAATGAGCATTTATTGTTTCATGCTGATGGGGGAACGAACCGTTTGTGTAAAATTTAGGAAATTCAGAGTACACGCAAAATCTGAATTATAAGAACATATAGAGGCAAACGGGGAATGATATCATGTCTGTATACACACACACACACACTTCTAAATTATTGATAGGAGTTATAGAACCTTATGGAGAAACAGCCATAGGATGGAGAGACAGTAAACCTGTTCCTGATAATATTCCAGCGGTTAACTGCATCAAGTTAAAATGTATTTAACAAAAATGCAAAATAATTCTCCGGATTCCACTTCCAAAATGTGAATACTTTTGTTCTTTCACAGTAAATGAATGACAGACCAAACTAATAATACATATATATCTGGCAATTTTTATATTGGCAATATTTTCTGACATTTTGCACACTCAACAGATCCATTTGTTTCCCTGTGATAAAACAAAAACAATGGTTGGATGGATTAGAGAACTACAGCAAACTACTCAATGACCAGTAAGCAAGTTGCTGAAATATGTATTTGTAAAAAAACAACAACAAGCGATTGAATGTGTCGGAGCATCAACATGAGCAGCAATCGGTTTGATTACGTGAACTTTGGCCACTTCCAACACACCTGCTGTAATTGCAGTTGGTCAGCGTCACATGGCTGAGCCGAGAAGCGTTCAGGTGGCAGCTGTATTTTGCAGAATATGAAAACAATTTAGCTGCATGGACCAGCTTGGGCTCATAAAAAAACACTCCTCACGCTTTGATAGTGTAACTGGGATCCAAATATAAGCCACAGACAGGTCTGCAGCTGTGAGAAAGACAAGCGGTTCTGAGAAATACTGACTAATCATGTATCAGATTGTGCTGCATGGTGTGAATAAAGTGAGAAAGGAGACAAAGCAGCGTCAGAGACACGTCTTAAAAATCCAAAAGCACCTTATATTTGGGTTCTGCTCAAATGAAAACTCTGCGTGGGAGTGAGCAGAGGAAACTTTCCTGGGGTCATATTGTAATGAGTGAAGAGACAGAAGCTTATCTGGCTGTGAAGTCTATTGATATTCTGGAGGCCTCATGCAAAAACCCAACTCTCATATTCACAGGAGGGAAAATCAAACGAGTCGATGCAGCAGCGATGCGCTCCCCTCGAGACGCGATGACGTTCAGAAGGCGAGAGGCACAGAGTCCTCTACCAAAGAAAAGTCGCATGTGTGCAACTCGACTTAAATGTGTGATGCTCATCAGTAAAAAATTGACAGAAGAAACAAGTTTAACCCCCACCAAACAAAGCGCCTGCTCCACAGAAGGATCAAATTATTTTGCTGTAAAAAAAAAAACATCTTAGCATGTCGGTGTCGTACTTGGTAGTCCCGCTAAAAAAGGTGTTATAGACTTGATTTGGACCGCTGCACATTAATCACGAGCCACCGTGCCCTTCGAGGCTTGAACGCCGTCGCTCGCTAGCCGACACGTTGTCCCGAGATATCTCAACTACTCACAGCCCACTGAGGCATCATTAGAATGCAGATTCATTGCCATGGTGTCGCTATAGCAACCGAGGACGTTGCGCTGTAGTCAAGTAGCTGCTACATCCGTGTCCCTGACAGACTGTAAAAATAGGGACGACGAAGCACACCTGCGTATGCTCATCTGTTGGAGACTGAGGAGAAAGCGGCGTGGCGTACTCGGGAGGCTTCTCCGACTTCACTCACTGAACGTCAATGGAGAAGGTCATGGACAAGTCACAGGGGGGAGAAAAAAGGACCCGGATAAACCAGAGCTGTGATCAGCAGATGTAAACTCTGTGTCACGTGACAAAAAGTGAATCAACGCAAGGTCGCACTTAAAGCCGGAGATACTTTATGAAGCTGCGGTGGTAACTGAAAAGATCCCCACACGCAGTACAGTGCGCGGATCAGAGAAGTCGCGAATGAAGAGCTACCATGGACGAGTGTCCCGTGTGCTGTGCAGGTGTTGTAGGGTTCATATTAAAACCAAATCACACACAAGAACACTCTGGATGTCTGCGAGAGAGAGGAGGGGAGCGCTATCAAGCTGTTGGCGCGATGGGGCTGCTCAGGAGAGGCTCCAGGACTGTGGGAGGGGCATCGGTCGGCTACCAAGGAGCATCCCAATCCTCCTACCAACTCGGTTTTGGGGACTGTATATTCTAAGTTGTAAACAATCTACATAGATATTCATGATTCTTCCTGTTGCCAATGACTCCTTCAAATAACAAGTGACTGGACTACATCAGACATTGACATCAACCCTGCAGAGTGTAAAAGAATTTAGATTTTTTACAAGCCCATTTTAACATTTAGCACAGCCAGCTATAAACACAAACAGTCATAATAATAATAATAATAATAATACGCAAATAACACATCATTTTGGGAACTGTGAACGTTTTTGTGTATCTACTAAATAGATTTTTTGGAGGGTTAAATAAATGCTGATTAAGTAATTTAAAGAAAGTGTCAACATCATGACAGGTTTTTGGCTAAGGCTGCGTGAGCATGAGGCACATTATCTGACACAACGTAAGCAGCGCGGATGTTTGAGATGTTGCATCTGAGATGTGTTGGCTGATCGTCTCAAACAAAGAGAAAAGCCTGTGCAAAGACAGCAGAGCACTGAGGATACACTGCTTCCCGTCACACTCTGCTGCTGCCTTCACTGCCGACTTTGGAGCACTGCGTGCCATCAAGTAAACCATGATTAGTTGTGTGTGATCAACCACGGCAATCATTTGTCTTTAACAATAATAACCATTTAAAATATGTATTCTATAAAGATCATCTTAACTGCCGAGCCGTTTGGTTGTGAACATCTGAGCTGTGGAGCTGAAACACACAACGCTTCGGACTGCAATCGGAGCTTTTTGCATCATCGCTTCCACTTTATCTGCAGTGCACACAATAATTGCAGTCAACTCAATTGCCTTCATAAGCGGGGTCAAACAGTGCGTTCGTTAGTGTGTCTAACCCAGTCAGCGTCTGGGTGCGCAGAGCTACAAACTCCCCACTGTCTGGATGCTCATTAAACTTGTATGAAGAGGCAGCCTGCAGCGCCTAGCCTGCCCATCTGTCCGTCTGTCTGACTGGTGCACGGCATTAGAGGAGTCATTTTTCTCAAGGACTTACATTAAAGGCTGCGGGGCAGATGAGGCATCATCAGCCTCGGCAGTAATCACTTTGTTCTAAACACCGGCTTACGTACCACGGAGGGGGGGGGGGGGTAGTTAATACAAATGCTTTGTACCAGATGATCTAATGCAACAGAAATACAGTTGTGCTATAAGACGGGTATCTATTCAAACAGCAGTGAGAAGAGAGTGAGTGGATGAGTCACAGCTGCCCTCCCCACTCAGCTCCTATTTCTGTACCTCAATGTCTAAGTGTAGAAGGGGGGGGCGGGGGGGGGGATATGACAGGCTGTACTCTCTGAAACTGGAAGTTTGTAAAGGCAGCGTGGCCCCAAATTGCAGATACCGTCTGTTAAAACTCATTGGTCTGAAACAACTTAACCATGCTGGCTAACTGTGTCACGACTGATGCTCATGGGGATGTCGCTAAGTATTGGAAAACACTTCAGGCTCTTGCAAGACCAGGCACTAATTCAAATGGGTTGTTGCTGTGTTTTAGGTTTATTTACAGGCACTCCTTTGGTCATTGATTCCCAATTGATTTACATGAACACACGTTAAAAAAAAGAAATTGCCCAGACAGTTGTTTGGATCTTACGACACATACTTTTTCACTCAAAAATTCACTGCAGAGGATACAACAATTTATCTTGTAGCATTGAGCCCATGGGGCACGACAGTTTGTGACTCCAACAATTAACAAGTAAAAAAAAGGGCGCTAGCTCGTAACATTGTAACAACTTCTTAACGGCTGAAGGGCAGCGTCGCTGTTGCATATTTAAGAACAGAAAAGAGAGATGGAGGATAAAGAAAGTAATGCAAGGGGGAAAGAAAATCGGATTCTGACTTGAGGTAGCGCCAGTAAAACAGCAGATCTAGCTGGTCAGATTTTTACTACGTTGCAGTTTTAATAACCGTAATAATATACGTTTAAACCCGAATGTTAAACTGTAAGAAGCTTACACTAAAAGTGCGAGTTGGAAGGCTCATCAATGCATCAGCTGACAGGCAAAATATCTGACCTGTCAGGGAGCGACCACCAACCACAGCTCAGGCCTGTGATGAGGGGAAACATTGGTTTGAGTCAAATAAACAGCTACATTCCCAGCACTTTAGTTTACATTAAGAGTGAAGGTTTTATTTTACAACCCTATTGAACCACTTTATTTACTTGAAATGACAAAAATCACCTCAACTCCCAAAGCAAAGAATTCAGAAAAGTGTAAATGGAAAACGGAGAATCTGGATAGAAAAAAATGGATTTCATAGAACCTCCGAGTGCACGGGTTTCCAGGAAGTCAGTCATCAGTGACACAAACGTATATGCATGGCAACCTCTGCGACTACTGCACTTGAAACCATGCATGAAGAACAAACCAGCCAGTAACACCAAGGCTCTAAAATAACGAGCAGGAGGGCGACACAAGAAGCACATGCTGAAGAAACACTCAACTCTAAATCCTGACAGCTTTTCTTGTAACAATAACGTAAACCTAGAAGCGGCAACAAGTACCACAAACATACTGCACACACGGCTTTTTTTGGGGGGGGGGACTGGTCTATAGGATGAGTTTTTCGCGCCTCGCTGCTTGTTCCACGGCTTCCACTGCAGTGTGAGCCTGATGTGTGGGTGAGGAGAAGCACCACCACCATTAACACAGCACGTCCCAGCAGGGGTGGAAGAGGCGGAGTCTCGGACCGTCGCAGAATTGATTTGAATGGCATCACGTGGCTCCTCCAGACCCAAACTGTGCTGCACTGTGTGAGAGAGAGAGCTCAGTGCGTTCTGCATAGCAACAGAGAAGCGCCACTTTTGCTGGGCTGGGATGAGGACAATTGATGAGAACGGGGAACCTGCCGATTAATAAAAGTGACAAAGAAGCTGTCACTACATGCTAAATTACAATATTTTGTCACAACTGCAGATTTCCCTTTGAAAATATATATTGCAAATTTTACATTTGTAAAGATCAGCACTTTTTCCTGTATATTATTTAATCTACCAAAACATGACACAGCGAAGGAATACATCAGCAATGCACAGCCCACTGCTACTGGGACAGGTTACCAAAGTTTCTACTTACAGAATAAGAAATCCCTGCTGTGACCTCATTTGATCCGCAGACACGGCGGCCTACATACAGAGTGATGGGTACACGAGTACACTACATGGGATGAAGAATCCGGTCTTTCTTCTGGTTCATTTAGCATTGAACACAGAGACTAGTCTCATGCTGCCAGACCTGTCTCACTGAACACGCGAGCACGCACACGCACAGCCATAAAAATAGTGTCACCCACTCTGCTCCTGATGGTTGTGTTACTATGGTAACGCTGTTCCCAACAGAAACGGTGTGCTTGTTGACTTGTAGCCGAGAGACGAAACCAAGCAGGAGGTCAAATAGTGTCACGAAAGCAGCAATGTTTGAAACTTTGCTCAGCTTTACTTGTTCCGCAAGATGGGAAATGTTCACCACATAAAAAAATAAAAAAAACGTTTCTACAACCCCATATAAACTTACCAAGTGGCCACATGGCAAAGGGCCGACATGTCGGGGAGCATTCGCTTGATCTCTGGGCGCGAGCAGGAATGAAAAGCAGATGAGGAGCAGGCCGGACTTTCGCCCCAGCTGTCGAGCGTTACCTGCCTTCTTGAACATTTCTATTTTGCTTCCATAAAAAAATGCCACCCTTGACTTGAATTTGCTATCCTATCCCTGTCTAGTGCTCTCCTTCACTCCGCCTCATGGCATTATGTACAGACAGCCACACTCATCACATCTACATGGAAAAGCTTAGAAGCACAAAACTGCTTTCAAAGTTCTTTGGATGAGGTCAAATTTGAGTTTTCAGTTACTCTATATGTATCAAAATTAGGTCAACAATGACATGGGACATGGTTAGGGTTCAGTCCAATAGCGGCAAAGTTAAGAAGTTCAAAATATATATTGCTGAATGCATTTGACAAAGTATGTCACAACTCCAAATGTGAATGCTTGATATCTTTATTTTGTTGAGTCTCAGCGAGCATCTGCCAGATTCCCAACCTGTCAATCTCTGCCTACCCTGCAGTGGGTGTGTCTTGTGAATGGCCTCCAGCCTCTCCTCATTGGTCTCATGCTGGGAGAGGCGTGTCAGTGCGGTGCCAGCGGCTGACGTTGTGCGGTGCACTTTTATTAGGCTCTCTCCCTCTTTTTCTCTCTCCCTCCCTCCTTCCTCACTCTCTTTCCTTTTATTCCAAACTTAAAATTTGGAGGACACCATCAAAATGGGAGAGGGGGAGCTACGCCACTCGCAAGCCAACACAAGCCTGAATGGTCTAAATGACACACAGTGAGGGCGTGAAACCATCTTTTCCCAACGCTCCATGTGGCCGTGATTATTTTCAGAATGCCACAATGCCACTTTCAAGTTCCAAACACACTGCATTGTCAAAAAGAGAAACTAGGCCTCTGACGGGTGAAGTGTGTGGGGTAGGATAAGCAGTCTTTAATAAAAGACGTTGCTCATGAAATGACCAGCTGCACTTACTAATGGGGGGGCCCGGTGCACCTGCTCTCACGTCTCTCGTTTCTTTGTCGCTCCTCTTTGCAACACCTCTAGTTGGGTTGGATTTCTGACATGCTGAGAACCACAGATGTATCGAGAGTTCCTTCTGTTTCACTGTGATTTCCCCACAAGGATTTACATGGGTGAAAAACTGCCAACACTACTTAGTGAGAATACATTAAAAGGGGGATTGCCTTAGCGGAGGCTAAACCCAACTGCCGAGAGCACCGTGACCTTTTGTGTGCTTGATGAGAAATGCTGCTGCTGATTTGGATTCCAACTCGATCCTGAGTTAGCAAATAGCAGCCCTCTCGTCTTCTTTCTGCCTCTCGCGCAGAGTAAGTCCGGTCGTCTCTTTTCTGACCTCACATGTACTCTCTCGTACAATGGTGCTTTCATGCTCCTTCTGTCCTCATGTAACCCTTCAGCCCTCAGCCGCACCTCCAGGTGATGATGTCATCTCCGTTGGCTGCCGTAGTCACATACCAACATGTAGTCTGGCAAGATAGTGGATCTGAACTGAAAACACTGGAACAGAGCGTAGACGCTGGTGATGTCATCACAGAGCCCAGCTGAGCCCTACCGGGCATGATGACAACAACCCCCCGTCCACTGACCCCTGATGACCCACACCGTCTCATATGGAACGGGCAGCCGGTGTATATCTCTGGATTGGATGTGGAACTGGTTAATTCCCACCAAATGTCTGCTGGCACGGCCGCCACATATAAACACTTGAATCAGGAGTTTTGTCTCTGAATGTAAAACACTGGCTAATGCATAGTTAGCTCTGCGGCTTACGCATGAGTGCAAGTAAAATGAAGATGATTTTAACAGGTATTGTGAAATACAGACAATGGGTCACGTTTCGGAGAAACCGATGAACTTCATATTTGGAAGCAAGTAAAATATTGATAAAAGTATGTCAGTTGCAGTTGAGCTCCTAGCTCAAAGACTTAACACACACTCCTCACTGAAACAGGACCACCTGCCACCTGCCAAGTTAAATCTCCCAAACACTATAGTGTTCTTATAGTATTTTATTTTTTTACTGTTGCTCTTCTGCCTCAGGTTACTTCCCGTTATACAGTCAAAAGGGCAGATCATTTCAATAGAACTTGCCATAGTGATTGACACGTGCAACATCTAGTGCAAAGATGACTGCCAAGAATCAGATCTTACACATCATAAATAAGGATGATATCTGACAGTAGTGCACTTCCCTTGCTGTCAGCCTACACCAATCATGGTTTATATTCAATGATTGTGACGGACTGAGTCTTGTTCATTTGGCAACATCCGACTACAGTAAATGAATGAGTAACTCTAGGAACAAATAAGGCAGCTCACCTCACAGCTGGATGTTTTGGATCTAAGAGGTTACAGTACATTGAGAAACACTGGATGGTTGAGCAAGATGGGGAAAAATAGCACTTCAGTGAGTCATTTTCCTCTAAAAAAAAAAATAGCTGCCAAATCCCTTACTGTAAACAAAGCAAATGGATTTAGGGTTTTCAGAAAATCTTTTCTGAAATGCGCTTTCTTCCCCGCTGTCACGTCGTAGTGATGATGGGACAATGACTGATGTGGAGGACAAAAAGGTAGGGTGGAGACATCTGTGCATTTCCCTAATCCCTTGACCAATACTAAGAATAACAATCCCCCCTTTTTTAAACAAATCCTTAATCTTGTATCTGTCAAACTGTAAAAACAATTCAGTAATGTCCTATATACCCAACACTGGACAACAATCTGTATTCTAGTACTCTGACTTGGTATTTATTTTGGTGGATTAATTGACTATTATAATTTTATATATGCATATCATTGTTATATACACCAAACCAACGGTGTGTAATCTCAAATCTGGCATTTTACTTCTATCAACAGAACCCATTTGATTGTTCAGCCACCAATAAAAAAAAAAAAAGGTGCCGGTTGTCATTGTCATTGATATAAAACTACCTGTGATGTGACAGATCACACGTAGAAACCATGTGAAGAACAAACACGAGCCACATGTCTACTCACATGGGAAGAGCAAGAGTGCGCGGCTTAGTGAGCGAAGCCAAGTTTATACCCAGAGGAATTGCTGGTAACGGGTATGACAGGGAGAGAGGGGGGGGGGGTTAACTGCGCTATGATCAAAACCACCTAAGTCTTTAACGGAATGGGCTGTTGATCAAGGAATCTTTAGAAAGGCAACATAGTCGGTCACCCGAGTATAAATGGATGTCGTCTATTGAACAAAATATTTCCTCAGAAGCAAAGTGACAATGTGGATAATTTGCCTTAGAACAGCAGCATCCGTAACAGACAGCGAATTACCTTCCATTAACTTCCCCACCTTTAGCGGCCGAGTGTGGAGACTTGTCAGAGGTCTGAAACGGTAGACGGGGTGAACAGGTGCACTGAATTACAGCCCAGTAAATAATAAACACGCCGTTTATCCCAAACGGCAATATGGAAGATGGGAAATGCTTCTTTAATCTCAACCCAGCACCAGTGTCTCTGGCTCTAATAAATGTGTTTTCTGTGCTCATTATTTTCTTTTTGTATCATCATCACGCGCCAATTCTTATGTTGACGTTGTTGGGGATGTACTGGAATCAAACCAGTAAGTATGCAACACAGAATTGAAATTCAGCGAAATGTATCTTTACTTTGACAGGTGGAATTTATTTCATGTGGATAGGAGACTTGATAAGTGCAGTGACAGCACCAATAACAATCTGGGGTGTAAAAGGTAGGGTCGAGGGTCTCTTGGTGTTTTCTCCTTCTACAGCCCATGTGGCAGGAAAACAGAAAGTGTACCTGCTTCAGCTATTGTTACAGTTCATGCATAATATACATACTTACAAACATAAGGAAGTCAGAGTTTACCGTGACTTTTAAGAAACTTCAAGGTATCATACCGCAATAACAAACCGTAATAGCATAGTGTTGTATATGAAATGCACCGTTACACGGGAGGGACTGGAGAAACTAGAAGACAAGGCGGGAGATGGTAAAACGTTACATTGGCCTACAAAAAGGTCAGAACTACGTCTTAAATCCGGTCCAGCGCAGGAACATGTAGCAAGCGAAACGGAAATAAACCGAAACTACCAGGCCCCCCTTCGAATGGTCGTGGTGGGAGCAGCGAGGACACGGTGTTAATAACCAAAGTTGACATGAGTAAAAACAAAAACAAAAACCCGCCTGGTTGTACAGAGCAGTGATGTCTCGTGGTGTACTGCACCGGCAGGAGAACCGTCCGCTGCGATGCTTCTGCGCGTGTCGGTCCGTCTGCATGCAGAAAAAAAAAAAAACCCACCGTGTTCTCGGGAGGGGAGGAGGCATCACCGGGGGTAACGTTCCGCCTACATCACACAGCCGCACAAATCAAAGTCTACACAAAACAACAACGTCGGACTCCCGAAAGTTGCGAGCCTGAACCTGCGCGCGGAGGATCGCGAGCTGGGAGCCGTTGGCGCTGCAGAGTTTAACGGCCGCTGGCATCGGCCGGCTCGAGACGTGACGGCGGGGCGCAAAAAAAAAAAAAAAAAAAAAAAAAAACACTCTCCCCAAATGTTCCCCCCTTCTCGCCATCGACGTAACAACATGTCGGCAAAGGACGGCCATGTTTTGCTGGTTATGTCGACACGGGGAGGAGGAAAAGTAGACACGATGTTTCTCTGCTCCGCCGTCTCACATCGCGGCCTCGACGGGTCGAAGTGAAACTCACACACCGGGCGAGAAAACGTCCGATTAAACAACTTGACTGACACGTCGTCTCGGGCACGCGGACCGAGGCAAAGTTCACTCGGCGAGACAAGTTAAAATACGTTATACCGAGGCGCGCGGCTGTTATGGAGACACGCAAAGGCAGTGCGAGCCAGTGGGCGGCCACGAATAAACAACTAACGTTATATGCAGTTTTAACTTGAGGTACTTTGAATGGGCGGGTGGAGAGGGTGGGGGGGGGGGGTGGCGTTGGAAAAACAGAGGAGGAACAGTTGATCTATTTCTTACCTGCCCACCGTTTTGGCGCGATGCTCAGGTGACGCGATACACTCCCAAAAGCGACCGCTGCAGCGAGAAAAGAGACCGACCGCTCTCAAACACCCTGGCGGCGGTCCGGCGACCGAGCAGACAACAGGCGACAGGAAGGAGAACATTGGCGATCACAAGGAGGATCTACGCCAAAAGCCACATGATCGCCGACGTCACAGTACGTATTTGCATGCCGTAGCGGCGCGCCGGTGTCCGTCCACAGCGGCTCCATGGCGTTGTTGCCGTGAAAAGTTGAGGTACGGGGCCGAAGGAAACTGAACCAACTGCGCTCTCCAGACGGTGGGAAGAGGGCCGGTGGAGCCTGCTGCGTGGGAATGAACTAACGGCGCCTTGTTGCCTTCAACTTGTCTCCGCGCAGATGCCTGCCCGCCTCGTCTCTCGGAGCTAATTGAATATTACAGTATCCGAGGGGGCGTTTGTCGCCCCGCCCCCGCTCCACCATGTCCCGCCCTCCCTCGTTTACCACGCCCACTGGTCTTTCTCTCCCTTCGTTCTCTCTGTGTGCATGTGACGCTGGGTGAGGAGTTGCTGCAGTGGGGGGGTGGGGACTGTATTCATCATCGTCCATCATCACACAAACACACACACACACACACACACACAGATAACTCCCTCACATCTGTAGAGGTTAGTCTGGGGTCAGCTGGTGCTCAACGCTTTGAGACTAACTGGCCTGAAGCGACACAGCTCAGGGAGCTGGATCCTCGTTAGAATAGATTTTGACCTTGACTCACGTTCTTCATGTAGATATGGGGGAGTCACCTCTGCACGATTTGTTTCGCAGCAATTTTACCCAACTCACTTTGGGTCATTTGTGCATAAAAATGTTAAAGGATCATGATGCAAGTCTGTTTTAACAGAGCGGTCAAACTAAGATATGTTCTTTTGTTCTCGCACAACAGGAGGCCGGCTGACACGTGGACGGAGCATAACTCTTTGGTTTACAAGAGTAACATAATTGTTACGTCACACATGTGAAAGGCTGGCGCAGATTAAAAGCATGAACTTGTCACATAAAATTCTATACCTTTTGTTGTATTCAGGCTGACCTACTCCCGTCTAAACTGGAGTTTGAACCTGAACCTACCTTAGCAGAGTTGGTTTAGGCATTCCTGGCTGCGGGGCAGGCTGGACCTAAAACGTTGACATTAGCTTGAACAGTATTTCACTTGTTACCTCACATCGTCTATGAAGGTGTGTTCCTTGGTTAGGACTACCAGCTGCATACTGCAAAAAAGGTGATTGTGTAATGAGTGGAGGATGCATTTTGTTTTCTATTTGTTTACTTTTAGCCATTATGTATCTACTAGCTTGTTCAGTTTCTGCATGAATTGTAATGTAGCGGTTTCGGATGTCATAAGTCAAACTAAGTGTATTGTCGTTGATATTCTGCTTGAGTTGTGACAACACTGAGCCAACCCCCCCTGGCTAGATCAGAACACATAACACATAACACACATCAAAAGAAAGCTGATAAATTGCCTGTCTTTTACAGTATTATGGAGGGAAAATAAAACATCAGAACAGTTAAACATCAACAGGGGATCCTTCTCCAGCCTCATGTTGAAAATCAAATCCCCCTCCAGAATGTTTTACCATGTTGTCGATTCATATTTTCAAGTATCTTCTGGGACCTGACATCAAAACCCTCTTTTGAAAAGTAAAGAAATGGTCAAATTTGGTTTTTTTGTGTGTGTGTCAAAGAGTTTTGTATTTTGGCAGGTGATCACATGTCCGCCTGTCACACAACATTCCGTATCAAGCTATCTGAATATGTTAAAGTGGTCAATTTATCCCTCAGCTGTCAGGTCACTGATGTGTTTTCTGCTGCTTTAATCATTCTTTGCAGTGGTTCAAGTTTGGCTTGATTCCACGGCCCCCACGGAGCACAATTCATTGAAAGCGGACCAATCTTCTTTTCCTTCACAGGAGTGTGAAAGAAATAGAGCTGACAAGATGTCACATGCCTTCTTCTATACCTCCCTCAGGCCTCAGAGAAAAACTCAATACAAAAGAGAGATGTTTTTAAGCCAGTCTGGATTTTAAGGGGCTTCTCTCTGAATCTGTCTATCCGGACCTGGACCAGACAGAACAACACCGCAGCTCCCCACTGGACCAGTGAGGCCAAAACAGTTATGTTTTGAAGTGATTGCAGTGAACAGTGATTTTATGAGTTTATGGCAGTCAACAGTACATTACATGTCATTTAGCTAAAGCTTTTATCCAAAGCGACTTACAATAAGTGCTGCTCTGCTCTTGGTTTACATGAATCCACCGTGCTTTTTAATGCACGGTCCTCTGTTGTGCCAACAGAGGGATGCTGGAATATCAGAATATATCAGAAATATTCATATGCACTTTCTTGTTTGTATCCTTGTGGTTGAAATGCACTTATTGTCACCTTGGATAAAAGGAAATTGTAATGGTAGGTGGTGCATACATGGAAAAAAAGAGAATGGTTTTCATGTAAATGACCAAAGGAATACAAAATATTTTAAAATGAAATATGGAATCCAAATAAAAAAGATAAAGGGAAAGGTGTACATGCAAACAGATAACAACACTACTACTACACAAGCAAATTAGAAAGTGACCAAATGTCTTTTAAATAGTCAGTCAGTGGGGGACCCGGCGCTGTTAATAAGCCTCACTGCCGACGGGATTCTTTTTTTCTGTGCCGTTCTTGGTCCTGATGGAACTCGGCCTCCCGCCAGATGGAAGGAGCACAAAAAGGGTCCTCGAAGAAAACGAGTCCCGGAGGGACGGCAGATTGCAGCCAATCACCCTCTCTGCAGAGCGGATGACACGCTGCAACCTGCCCGTGGCTGTGTAGACCATCGTTGTCTTCGGCAAGTTGAATTTCTTCAGCTGCCTCAGGATGAACAACCTCTGCTGAGCTTTCTTGGTGATGGAGCTGATGTTCCCACTTGAGGTCCTGGGCTAAGACGGAGCCCAATGGAAGGACTCGACGGTAAGCAGATGTGTAACACAATATCGTTTTTTTTACTGACAAAGTCAATAATAAGAATGCATGGAGAGAAAGTAGCTATAACTAACAAAGGTGCCTTTTGGTATGGACAATTACCATCGTGCACTTAGAATTTGTGAGCCATTAGAGCGAATATTCAACAAAGGCTTAAGTTGTGTTTCAGAATAGAGCAATTTTTACACCCAATGTGATCTTCGCAGAGGTCATAGTCTTTTACGGGCATATTTTCCATCTGAAATGTCACAAAAGTTGATTACTTCGAAATGAATTTATTTTAAGCTCTTGCGATGATGATGCATTTCTGTTACTGTACAGATTTTGTGCTAGTTGTCTTTTTCCTTAAATAATTTGTAAAAAAAAAAAAATGCATTCAGTCACTTTCACTTTAATGTTCCAGTTCTTGTGAATATATTTAGAACATACCTTCCTAATCCCTCACACAGGGAACTCTGTAAAATGTGTAAACTTCATTAAAGTAGTAGGTCACTAGATGGTGCCACATGGCTGTACAACCTGCTCCTGTGAAGAATCCCTGAACCAGAGTTTATTATCTGAAGCGTCCCACCTTAAGCATGGATCTCCGTTTCAAGCCTGGAGTGGTCTGTCCTGTGCTTTTTTATATATTTATTTATTTTCTCATTTCTTTCATCTACATCAGCGGAATCAGCGGATGACGATGCTCCCTTTTGCCTGTCTTGTGTTGGTTGAACCAAAAGTCTTTAGATGATTAGAAAGCATGAAACCTGCACGATGAATCAAATTCAAAAAGCTTGTTTTGGAAACAATAAAAAGTCTTGTTAAACCAAATCCAAAGTTCTTGTTGCTCGGCTAACTGGGTACAAGTTAAAGATGAAAAGTCTGTCTGAAATCAAAGAACCACAGTCTTTGACAAATAACTACATATTAGTCATAAATCTGCACAATAACTTTAAACTACATTTGTCAAGCTAGACGGTAAAAGACAATGTGACGAGCATCAACACCTAAGGGGGCTTAGCGAACAGTTCATTGGTGCACTAATATTACATTAATAGGCCATTGTAGCGTTTTACTGCTCTTTAACTGTTGAGATTGATCTACGCTATTGTGACGATTTAGTTTAAATTAAATGTGACCAGTCAGTGTCCATTGTAGGATGTGTGTTTGTGTGTGCGTGTGTATTTTCAGGTTATGCATGTACTTCCCTGGAGAGCAGTCTTGGCACATTCAGACAGCAGACAGTTGGAATATATTCAAAATGCTGTTTGGTAAGAATGTATTCACAAATAGCAGTGGGGTTAATAAATCCTGTTATCACCACTGAAACGTCTCACAGACTTCCCTTCCCACGTTCGGGTTCAACCGTGACACAGCTGCTGACACAACTATCACACAGCAGTAACAGGAGGAGGAGGAGGAGGAGGAGAGGAAGAGTGAGGAAACTGTGGGGAGGGATTAAGAGTAACGTGAAAGAATTAACGAAAAGAGAGGTTCCAAATCCAATGTAACAAACTGTAGGTGTTACAAGAGTGAAAAGAGAAGCATGGTACGATTTATTGGCTAGAGACCAATCTGCATCTGAAGCCTTACAATGTGGTCTGCCAAAGCACCTATCTGAAGTATTAACTTATTGGTGGACAGCAAACAGTACAAAGTCACTAAAACGGCTACCAAGCAGGAGGGGAACAGACTGTCAGGTCTGCAGATTGAATCATCTGCTGCCCCGCATCCTGGATTTGTACGTCTCCAGGGGCAGAGGCAATCAGTGCAGACCCATCACACCGGGGGCACAACCAGTTCCAACGTCTTACCTCTGGTGGGCGCTACAGAGCAATGTACGCCAAAACCACCACACACCAGCTTCTTCCCACTGGAAATCACTCCAGATAAAAGGGAATGAGTCGCACTGCAGTATAACCTGTATTTCATGGTCATTGTTGTTTTTCCTTCATATATTTGCATATATAGCAGTTCATGTTTATATCTCGTCTATTGTTTGCGTCTACCTTGCGGCGCCCAGCGCACCACACTACTCCATTTGCCACCCTCGCCTCTTCTATGTAAGTACTTTAAGAAATAATGTAGTCAAATTCCTTGTATGCATAGGCATCATGACCAATAAAGCTGGTTCTGATTCTGAGTAGAATAAAACAGCAGGGTACACAAAAGACTTCTGCAGAGACCCCCGCTCAGTCCCAGGAGATGAGCGCTTAATCAAGACCAGAGATACCGCAGGTCCATTAAGTTCACAGCACGGGCCGTTTAGCCAATGCACAGAAAGGAGTCCCCTTTGAATTAAGTTTTTTATTACAAAGGTTTTCTGCTCTTTGGAGAAGATGAGGACCTTGAAGCCAATTAAAACATATTTTCACTTTCACAATCAAATGATTGTGTTGGATAAGAATATACAAGCATGCAGTAGCATAGTATTTTCAAGCCCTCCATCTCCTTCCATCAACATTATGATGAAACATGTCATTATGCCTGAAGAAGAGGAAACCAGATCACTGTTCCTTTCTCCTCTCATACTCCCTTTGTGGGGGACTGCCTCTCATCCATGTTCAACTATCTTTGATTTCAAATAAAGTCTTTTGTAATCAAGGCCAGTAAAAGGGCCATTCTTAATAACTCTTCTTAATATCCACTGGTCACATAAATAATACTCAGTTTAACTGAAAGTAACGCGTCAAACTCAAAGGGATGAATAGATGGATGAGGCAGGCACAGTGATGGGAAGACATTTCTATGTAATGTCATTATTGTTGGGAGGGTAGCAGATGCCACTCCGTAGTGGTACAGGAACCCTATTGCACTCTTTCAATTTGGGTTCCTGCCACCCCAAAGGTCATTTTGCGAGCTGGCATCTGCTCTCCTTCCAGCAGAGCCATCTCCCACTGGCGTGGCGTGAGGTTGGAGGATTCCCGGGTTCCAGTTCTCGTCTCACGTGGTCTGAGTTTTGAAGCCACTGTAGATGTTGTATTAGTCGACGCTGCATCAACGCTTTCGTCATAAGAAAGAAGGCATGCTTTCATTTTTTTTTAAAAGAGAGAGTACTTAGAGCTTGGGGTTAAGTTACACTTTGCACCGCTATCACTTTTATTTGCCCACTAAAATAATGGAGAATTAAAATGATTTAGAAAGTAATCACCTACTGGGAAAATTCTGATTACATTTGCACTATCGAAATAACTTTTTTTACATGCAATTCATTGCACAGCATTTAATAAACACATTCTGTGAGTTCACTTTAGTGTGCTTCCAAATGCATGAGAAAAAAACAACCTTCACAGGGAAACAATATTGTCTTTGTAGCTTAAAATTTGCAACGGTTTAGACACGCTTGTTGCGTTATATTAAATCATAGCGGTCCTTTATTCCATTGTGCAACCATCCATTTTGTCAATGTTTCCTGCTCTCAGTCAAGTATTCAAAGCTGCAAATACCCCTCTCTTCCCCTGGTTTCAATGTGTATCTACGTAGTTTACATTTGCATGATGCACTTGTGCTGTTGTTCTGTAATTAAAGTACACAGGACCAACATTATGTTATCTGTTGCAATGAGTGGGCTACTATTAAAGTGTGGGTTTCCCTTTTATGTCTGTGTATATAGAGTTTCAGAAAGCCTCTTCTTGCTTGTCTGGTAAAAACTTGACATGCATCCAGCAGTATAACAACAGTGCTGTAAACAGTGCTGTGGATTTATTTAGTATATAGTTTTTTATTGTTACGTTTTTATTGCAGGGCTTGGGAGAAAAGCTATAATCTCTTAAAGAACCCACTCTTCTTCCCCCATTATCTCTGTCCTGCGGTTTCAGCCTGTTGTGTACATTTCTCATTGAGTAATTAAAGTGTTTTTCCTCTTACACTGTTGCTCTTCCTCACCTCCCTGTTATTTGTAAGCCAAGGCGTTCCTTAATCCTTTGTCGGGTTTGCTTGGGTTTTTCATTTTGATCACTAATTATAGATATCCCGGCTCTTTTTTTACAGCTTTTTTTTATTTCAGTGACGTCCATAAGAGGAAAAAACATATTCAACTGTGAATATTCAGTGCATTTTACCAGGTCAAGATGCTGAAAGATTCTCCTTTAAAATGATTTACATGGGATACAGAAAGAAAACAACACTGAATTTCACTTTCTCTGCATCACTTCCTCTCTATTTGCTTCCCGTCTCACCCCAACTGACCTTTCTGCTCGTCGGTTTCCTCTCACCACCCTCTCACTCACTCTGTCTTTGTCATCTACACCGTTACACCACATGTGGAAACCCCTGCACCAAAAGACGGCCATGGAAGTCTTTAATTAGTTCTCCGACACCACACAACAACATACTGTAAGCTAAATGCTCAAAGAAGACGATGCGAAGGAAATGTTTCCACCTATCGTTCCCTCTTTGTCTCGCCTTGTCCTTCTTCTCTTCTCTATTTCAAAAACCCAAACATGCGCCTTCCAGCTGGGGGTGTTGCGTGTAAAGGAAAGTTAATTGGCCTAAAGTAGCTTAACAACCCTACCAGCTAATGGTGTCCGTTTACAGCCAAGTGAACCAAACCCAGCAAACCAGTGAATGGGGGCACTGCTGTGACCGCAGGCTGAGCCGGTCAACTTGAATTGGACTCACCTGAGAAGCAGGATTTATTCCAGTTTGATTCACTCCGATTTGCTGGTTTAATTAAATGGCTGACCGATGGTCACGGACACGGGTTGAACAGCTTCCCCGAATGACGGAAAGGAACAGGAGTGGATGGACACGTGTTTGCTGAGACGGAAGATTGTTTGAACCCTGAGAACCTTGTTTGATGTCCAGTATGGGATCTCGAGCAGTGGCTGATTCCCTGCTGTTTCCTCTCTGTGTTGGGTAACAAATTCAGTTTTGACTGATCATCAGGGACGTTGCCACAACGTTTACTCCATGGGTTGCTTTTCTTCTTTTTCAGTGTGGCGTAATTATATTCCATCAATTCGGTTGAGTGCGTAGCAACATATTTAACAACATTTTGTTTTCATAATCGAGCACTGTAGTTATGTATGAGAGCACGTTAGTATCCACATCTCAGGTTCTGAGCTTTCCCAAACCTTCAATACTGTTATTCATTAGTAATAATGCATATATTACATAAATTTGGCTAAGACGGCAACACGTTCTCACGAATCAGAGGCAGAGCGGACAGGAAAAAACAAATCCACAATACAATATAAAACGGTCAGAACATCAGACACTGTAACAAAAAAACATTTCCATGAAACGTCTCTTGCACAATTACACTAGTGTGCAATTACTATAGCTAGCCAATGGTGGCACACATGTTGGAGGTTATCTGGTGTAGAGGAATGGACACTCAATATGATGATATTATGATAGCATGATCATCATGAGTAGTATCAAATAAGGCCCACTGGTCACAGCCATTGAGAGGTTGATGAAGGAAGAGGTAAAGAAAGGAAATGCTGCAGCAAGCTGCTCCATCTCCAGCGTAGTGTCCTGAGCATTTCACCATGTCCTACCACAACTGATAAGATAGAGGAGTATTTGCACTTAGTGGGATATTAGCTAATTCCAACAGAAATATAATCCCCCATAAATCTCCCTGGGAAACTGAACCTCTGAGCTGATGTTGAGTCTTTTTTGTAAATTTGGCCGCAGTCAGTCTCCTCCTCATCCCTCTTTAGTGGCATGCAGTGTTTGTGTGCAGCTCTGCGTGTGTGTTTGGGTGGAAGTTGAACGGTATTCGGGTTTCCTTTTCCGCAGATCTATAAAGCCTGGAGATTATTTGTTAACTGTCACTCGGTTAGCCTCCGTCCCCACTCAAACCCCAAATAAAAAACATTTAACATCTGCACCAGCTTTGAGAAGGTGAACCACACTGCTGTACCTTCACCTTCCGCGGGCTGGAGCATTTTATATCATTTTAGTGGCTTCTTTGATCTGAAGGGCCTTTTGAAGTTTACGTCGACCTAATCCACGAGCTATTCTGCGGATTTTGAATAATTAAACAATACAGCAATAAAAGAATGAAACACATCTGTGCATGGGAAAAACAAGCATCCTACTCATCTTCTAATGCATTGTGCTCATTTACAAACACATGCTTCTGGTGAAAACCAAATTATGTCAACTGAATAGCGAAATGGACGTAACGCTCAATGCACGGAGCTTAATAGTTTCCCCAAGTAGTTACATGTTTGTAAACCACAAATAAAATCTCCAGGTTAAATGTATTAGCTGGACTCGTGCCAAACTTTGTTTCCAGTTTAAGCATCAGAACTGACAGTCAGTCCCACCCGCGTCTCACCAAGTAAAGCCGGTGAACTTAGCTTCCTCCACAGCTGTTTTGTGCCAAACACTAGACAACTAAAGACATTACTACACACAAATCCCCCACCCACACACACCAAGCAAACATTGTGTAACTCTGAACAAAAGATGCAAAGTGACTCAACACATTACAACCATTTGAAACGAAGTCCCACAGTGTGCATCATAAAATGCGATTACTGTAACCTCATATGCTTCCTGTTATAAGAAGTTCAGCGGGGGCATCCGCATTGCATCCTGTACAATGAGGGTTCAATAATAAAGATGGATCTTTATTAATCCAGAGTGACAGCCTTTCAGGGTTGAATGTCATACTATATAAGAGTGACAGCTCAGTCAGAAAGGAAAAAGACCAATGCTCATGGAAGACATGGAAGCAATGAATGTTTGATTGAACATCTACAAAGCCCCGTCTTGTTCACTTGTTAAAGGGGACAGAAAAGTAAAAGAGTAAAGCCTTAATGCTGCCAAATGCTGAGTTTTAATCTGACCTCATTCTAAGATCAACAGTGACCAAAAGGAGGGATGTTAAGCTGTTCGTCCCTTGATCAAAAAATATGTTGTTTGAGATGTATGAATGATCAATTTTTTTTAGGTACATTAACTTTGTGTAGATTGTAAAATACACTAACAGACAAAAAAGTTAATTTACCTTCACAAAAAAATAAATAGTGTAGCAACCGTATGCCTCGGCCTTTCTACTTTCACCCTACATAGAGTGTCGGCCTGATGTCAGAGGTCAGATGCAGTTCTCATCATTGGGTGGTCTGACACTACCGGGACTCCAAATGACTCAATAACGGTTCGTAATTGGGGGGCCTGAAGTGCAAACACTGCGGGAACCTGAATTAATAACTTGACCGTGGATGTGAGCACGTGTGCAGGGTGAAGTCATCCCGATATGAAAGGTCCCAGCAGTTAAAACATCCGATTAGTGTGTCACTTATGGGGTGACATCCTTTTCAACAAACAGATCCCTTTACTCTTACGTCGAAGAACAAGTTTGACATTTGAACCGATAATGATGACATGACAATCGGCAAATTGCGAAAGCGTGACATAATTATACTGTCCTGTATGTAGGATTCTACAATTTAACAACAAGAGAAACTACGGGCCTGTTTCCACAAAGTGGAAATTGATTGTGCCATCCTTTAAACTTACATTTTGAAATCTCCATAAGGGCCCATTGTGCCGCTGTAGCTCAGGGAATATGTTACCATTTACAAACGCTCAGTGGACTGAGTAACTGTGGGGGCTTTGTTCAGTCTGCGGGTGTGTGCTTATGTCTTAAATCAGACAGAGGGGGTCGGCCTTGGTGGTGGCCTGTTACGGAAAAAAGGCAGCGGGAGGCTAGGTACACACTCACACAACCCCCAAACATACGCAGACACACATCTGCATCCGTGCACGTAGTCACATACGCTACTGGAGAAAATTGTGTCAGGCGTGTAGGAAGCAGAGTGAATAAGGGTGAGCTGCAAAGCGAGAACAGAGGAGGCAGAGAGGGAGGGAGTCGGGAGACGGAGGGAGCTAGAGGGGGCTGCATGCTAATTAGAGCCAAATGGGCAGCAGATGAACTGGAGCGGTTGGCTACGTAGCCTGGACGCTCATTATCACACACACACACACACACACACACTCTTTCTTCATTGCTCCTCCCGTGTCCGTCTTTTTCAATACATCTAATTAGTTTGTGGCGTGCATTTCCTTCTTTGTTCTCTCTCCTTGTGTGATACACAGACCTATAAATTACAGCGAGATAAAGAAACATCAACCTGGGCTCTGTTTATTTCTACTAAACACATAGTAAATTCATATTTCTTGGACACTTGTGGGAAGGCCTTCAAAAGTTGATATGAAAAAATGTGTCTGCAAAGAGACCAGCAGCTACATTACATTTGGAATCATCTGGTAAATATATTGTTTCCACTTGAGTTCAGTTCAATAGCTAACGAAGTATCCTGAAGGTTTTTCATGAACATTTAAAGTCACTTTTTAAAGCTATATTGCCAAACAAACAGTCTGGGACCCTGCCATCTTTTATTCACGTACGAATGTAGAACTACTACCAAAAGAATGAAATAAAAAACATCAGTTGAAATGTGTGGATGTTAATGGAAATGACATCAAAATGTCTCTCCGTATCTGGGTTTGATTTGCAAAACAGGCCATAATCTGATTTGCTTTCATGATAAAAAATCCCTAAAACATACAAAAGCAAGCAAAGGAGATTTAGCGCGATGTTTGTTCAACCAAAAGAAATCGAGGAAGAGTAAAAACAAGAACATGAAACGTAGAGGAGAGAAAAGAGGAACCCGGAGGCACGACAGCTATATATCAGACATAAGTAAGGGGTTGTAAAAACAGTCAGAGAGGTAGTGAGATATTTGAAATGTTGGTTTTAAAGTTATGAAACTTGAGTTCTAACAGGATTAACCATAAACGCAGCCTGTCAGCAGAGAATTTAGCTGACTCTTCATCTTAATTCCCATTAAATCTGGATTTACCAAACATAAAATTACAATGTATCTGCTACTAGTACCATCAAGTCAGCAACTGACAGTCTGAGAATGACATTTAGGTCGGTACTAAAAAAGGGTTTGTTTGTATTTGCAATTCAGCACCCATGTAAAACATTTGCATGCATGTCTTTGTTTGTGTTTTTATCAGTTTCTAATGAAATTCAACACATGAAGCAAAAATCCTCAAGATGGTAAGAAGGTCAATAAATATGTTGATCCAATTAGCTCCTGGACTGCAGTGTCAGAGGCAATCATGACTGTGAGAAAAAAAAGATAAAAAAACCCAAAGCCTGCTACTAATTAGCCGGCTAGCTTTTACTTCTAGCTGGCTTTGTGTGATGAGGAAAAACAAGCAGTAATACAGACACACAATCAAATAAGAGACCCACTTACTCTTGAGCAGACACAGCGGAGTCACTAAGTGTGCGCTCACAGCAGGCAAATACTGTGTGAGTTCTGAGAAACACACATAATCCACCTCTTAATGCTTCATTTCAGGATGAAGGTGATTAAAGTAACCCACCGTGGCTAAAACGTCAAAACGTTCTAAAAGAATCTGACATTGTGTGTATTTGTGGGTGTGAGTGTCTAAGCAGATAGAAAATAAGCACCTTACTTTACTTAAACTCCCAAAACCGGAACCCTCAAATCTTCATGCATGGGTGGATGTGATGGACGGATGGACAATCATTTTAGCACCGACCACACCTTCCTGAACACTAAGTTCATCTTTCAATAGCATGGACAGACCTTCAGCAGGAAGGAAGTCATGTCCAGCAATCCACCAAAACTTTCTCTGATAGATATTGCACAGTGTGCTGCTATCTGGCCATCCAAACTGTTATGTTCAAACAATGAAGAAACACCAGACGGACGGGCGACATCTTGGAATGAACAGTTAAAATCAAAAGTGTTTGATAAAGGAAAAGGTGTTGTGCCAAAGAGAGAGAACATCTCAGCTGAGGAGGCGCTGGTCTGCGTAACCAACAGGCCACATGACAGTCTCATGACCATCCCTGGACCATGTCTGCTGTCTACAACCAGAGAACTCCAGAACAATGGCTGCCTACAAGTATTTATACCCATCAGTAAAGGTGTGAAAGTCAGTGGCCACGCCCCCTGGGAGTGGCCTCCTGGTGAGCTCAATGTAGCTCGGCTTTCGAAGGCAACATCAGTTGTGGTGTTATCAAGTATTACATGAATGCATTCCGGTAGATTACATTACATTGACTACAATCATAACTGTAAATTGGTATTATTCTATTTGATTACAGTTTCAAAATTACAGTGGTTTTATGACATTACCATTACTTTATTGAACACATATCACCAGAATCATGGTTGTATTTTGGTGTACACTAAATGCATTTTATTTACAGTTTTTTATTGGTATATAGTATTTATGAACCTGGTTGTCAATTAATTTTTTAATATCATACAAAATACAGTCTTTAAAGTCTTTTCTCAGTGCGCCACCAACACAATACTCATTACAATACATTTACTCAATACATTTTTGTTGCCAGTAATTCATCAAGAAAGGAGTAATTGGAAAATAAAGACTTACTATTTGATACGAGAGCTGATAGTTAGTGTAATGTAAGGTTTGTATTAGAAAGAATGGCAATTATCATAGCAGGAACCTTAACCACAACACATTGATTGATCGACACACATATTGACAAAAATCATTCTTGAATTCAGACTGGGGGGGCATTGTCATATTGGGTTATGATCAAATGAGTGAGACAGAATGTAATAAACATCTATGTAGTATGATATTATCCTAATTGTGAAAAAAAACAACAGAAGATAGTTGTATCAGGACCATCCGCTGTATTCATTGTGACGGTGGTATGAGGCCTTGACTTGCCACCTTAGGTTATGGCTTTTTTTTGCAATCAATAATCGGAGGGTACCGCATCTGGACGGCAGAAAAATGACGCAGAGACTGTGGTAGGGTAGCAACCTGTCAATCACAAGGTAGTCCCGCCCATAACATACTAGACTTATGGTCCATTTTACTGTAATTCTGCATTGTTAACATTCAATTGTACTCTCATATGTCAGAACGTGACATCAAATCACTTTTTTTATATGATTCTTAAAAAAAACACAGGTTTTATACTTCCAGTCATCTTATTGTTACTATAAATAAATACAAACACAAAAGTTTATACTTTTGAAAATAAACTCGTCTTGGTTACAGCAAGTCTCACTAAACCCTGCTGTGGATTAGGCACTAATGATCAGAGTTAATGATGCAGCTAGGGCTGGGGGGTCAGATAAGTCCTGGATGCCAGACATGCAAACCAATTGTTAAAAGGCAGAAAAAGGAGAGTGGAGTTTTGTTAGACTGGACACCGTCTGTGTTTATCATGATGAAGTCTGACTTCCTGGGGAGATTGGGTGGTCACAGATGGGGAGGATTGTATATGACAGAGTTTGAGGGCAAACCCTCGCGTGATAATATCAATTATCAGCTATTAGAGAGTTTGTTTTTCAGCGTTGGTTGTGGGTGAGGACATCAGAGATTTCTTCCAACCCAATAAGCTATTTCCCTTATAATTGTTACTGATTTTCTAGTCATCCGGAGACATTGAAACGTTTCTTAAATGCAGTGAGCATTAAAAACTCTGTTCCAAATGAACACCCCGGCTAACTTGAATCTTCAATCTCATATGTTCTATCCGCAAGGAAATACAACAAACACTTGGACCTCTTGTTTTCTGCACAATCACAGTTAAATCAGAGTTGAATTCGAACTGGGTTGAATCATTGCATGGTTAACTGGTATATTCATTGTATTGCAGACCATGTATCGAGATACCTATTGAAACGTTTTGAGAGCGAAAGTAGTCGTTTTCTAGTCCAACTATTCCACTATTTCCTCAATCGTCATGTCCGTCTCCCTGTTAGCTGGTTCAATTCAAAGACATTTCAATACATTTTCTTGTTAATTTAGTCTGATTCATAATAAGTTAAATGTAGCGTAACTTCCGTTATCTCACTCTCACGCTCTGTACCTCCCTGTTAATTCAATCAGAGGATTAAATATTGCAACATCTTTGGATTTGGACACTGTCCCGTTTAATCACCATGGAGGTGATTGCTCTATAAACAAAGAGAAAGAGGGTGTTTTCCTAAAGTGTCACAGAAGAGCACAACCACCTCATTTTCTGAGAAGGATGAATCTTGTAATGCAGTTCTTATCTGAGCATTTGTTTCAAAGAGGTTTCAAATACAAATTTAGAAATTTTATGCAACCTCCACAAAATTCACCATGCAGTTTGTGCTGTTGGAGCAGACTCTGCGTGCGGGGAGGACTCACATTCATAATTTGTCACGTAATCGTAATCAGGTGAGTAAATATGAATATTTTTTCGTATGATGTTAATTCTATAGTGCAATGCAAACTGCACTCAGCAGGGTTTTGATAGAAAGTCCTGAGTGAGCACTGCAGCATGCGACCTGTAACACACCCACACGTGTTATTTCAGCCGTCGGACAATTTATGTGTTAAATATGTTATATATGTCTTATGTGGGAATAGCAATTTGATTCAAATAATGCATTCAACCGATAAAGGATGCGTTTGTTAGCGATAAATCAATTACTTGATAACAAACCCTTATGAATATTAGCAGGAAAACAGAAACTCATTTTGGTTCCTGCTACAAACGAAAACATGATACTGTCATGATGCCCTAACAAAAACCCACAATGGACACAAATTTAAGAAACCTTTGGTTAACTTGATGGTATCAGGCCTCTAGCAAAGTGGCACAATAGAAACTTGTCGCTTGCTTGTTTGGTCCAAGTGTACAAAGAGAGCGATTAACTCTTGACTACTAACTCTTACAAAGCAAGACTCTAATGCACAATTGAAAACACTTCCTGTAAAAGTAACGCCATTTTCACGCACCACAATGTGTCAGTCACAGTGATTGGATCCTTTCTTGGGCCTATAAGCGACAATAAGTGCATATGAACCATATGGATACAAACTCAAAGAACAAATGCCAAAGATGCAGTTCTTCTAACGTCATAGTAAAGTCAATATTTTCCCTAAAGAATGAGGTCTTGTTGGGTCTTGTTTGCTGAACTTAATTCTGGTCTTCAGTGAGATCTAAATCCAATCTTTTTCAGTTTTTTCTCAGTTTTTTATAAATGAGATTCACTTTTTGCGAAAAATGAGTTGTGACTAAGCGAACCCTGATTCTCGGGGCTCTTGACACTTAATTACAGAAACCAGAGGTGGACTGGAGTGAAAGGCTTATTTGTTTTTGAAAGCTAACAGGAAGCTCTCTGTATACGAACTCCAAATGCTGTTTTCTGGTGGGCCAAGGACATTATTCATTTCCCCCTTTTCAAAAGCTCTACTCAATTCATGTTCACATCCTAAGAGACGCAACCCCCCCCCAAACTTCCAGAGCAATGTAGAGCAGGTTCCCATGATGAATGTGGGAAGGTGTTATGTGTAGAGCTGTGGGCTGGAACCAGTCTCCGTACAAACTGCTCCATGAAGTGACAGCTTGCTGGAGTGCAGTCCTAGAGTTCACATTGGTTCAACTTGTGATTTATATTATGATATTGTATTATGTTAACTCAAAGCAATATTGGACTTCTTACTTGTGTATTGTGTTTTGTATCCCAGAGATACAGTATTTCCAGTGTAACAATGGCTTGTTGGGCTGTAATGTGAACAGAGAGGGAGGAAAAGAAACACGTTTTATTTTGTTTGTCCCTCTTATATCCATTCGAACGATGGGCAGGCGGAGGGGAGACAGCTACCTGCTGTCTTCAGAATGCTGTACACTGAGTCAAGGGTGTGAAGGAAAGGCCTTCATGACGTAATTTACATAAGAAATGCTACAAGTCTGTTGCTCAGTGAGCCCACCTGAGAAAATAACCCTTCATGGAGGCAAATAAGGTGAGCAAACACATCTGGAATGACTTTCACAACCACCACAATGGACGTCATGTTCCTCACACGTTCACACCGCCTGGTACTTCCTGCAGAGTTTCTCCCCATCAGGGGGCGTGGTGCCACAGTGATGAGGGGAAATGGGAAGTGGTGTCGGGGGCTCAGCACACACCAGTGTGTTGGCGTTGGGCATGCAGCGAACAACCAATTTAAAGACAGACATCTTTATTCTGCCTACATTCCCGTTTAGAGGGATTCTAATTCGATTTATTTGGTGAGGGCGTCTTGTTTTATACATAATACCTCATAGTATACGCCTTGACTCGGATCACAACTGGGGATCCATAATCCTTCTACATTGATAAATTAAATCTATGGTCTTAGTGGACCTCTATGGAATTTAAAACCCTTAAAACGCACAACTATTTAACCCCAATCCTTTTGTCTCCAGCAATCTGTCGTCCCCACCAGCATCAGTCACTGTAGCTGCATCAGTCTGGTTATGGGAATGCTCTTTGATGCTTGATGACTTGTACTGCAACTCAAGTGCTGCAAGTAACGTGAGAGAGTTTGCGGTCATTCTCCACAAGAATGATGTGCATTCAGCCAACCTGTGAGAGTACACACCGCACACAGGTTTTTTTTACAGTTTTTCAGTCTCTTCTTTCTCTTTGTGTATCTTATTCTCCTCTCAATCACATTCTCTCTCCCGCTTGTCTTTGGAAAGTGAGCCAGTTTGAGCTGCAGTTCTCTTCAAAGAGCCACCATTTACGCATAATGACAGACATACACACACTTGGCCATGGAAACTAGGGCAATGGAAAGCCCCTTTCCTCTCCTGGCTCTCTCGCTGTCTGTTAACTTGAGTCAACTGCAGCTCCATCACTCGTGCCGCAGAGCTGCATACATTGCTTATTTGTTTACGGCGCTGTGGAAGTTGTCCAGCCCCAAGGAGTGATACAGAGACCTCCGCAACCTGCTGATCAGCAGTGGTCATGAAGTGTTTCCGGCTGCAACTGGAAGAAAATTGGATTGAGTAATGTCTGTATAACGTAGTTCCATAGTCCATTAGAAAAACACAATGCTTCATGCAGTCGCTTTCGTATACATATGCAGCTACAGGGCCGTGTGGACTAGTGCTTACTCAGCAGTTCAGTAAACCTTCATCGTTTGTTTGTTTCCTATCTCTAGACCACGTCACATAAGCTCATCAGGTATGAACAAGCTGTTCAGAAGCATCATCGTTTTACGCTTTTATCTCATGTGTGAATGCACAGCTTTCCCTTCGGAGGGCTGTTGAATCGTCCCACATGTTAGTGCTAAACCAATGTTTTGGCAAGGGGTTTTGCGGTCAGTGTTTTTGCTTTGACTGTCATTGAGCAACACAACACACAGGCAGAACGTAGGAGTTTATCAAGTGTAACCAACCCAGATTTGGGGTTCTCTCTCAAACGCACAAAAGGCCCACAAAAGGAATAGTGACAAAACAAAGAATGACAATATTTAAAACAATGAAACACGCCGCCCCCCCGGCCAAGTTCTGATGGACCTGCGGATCACAGAGTTTGTTTTATTGTAGATCCTAACTCAATGAACTTTTTGCCCCTTTTCCTGCTTCCAGGCTGTAACAAACTACAGTCCATATTTTTATGTTGCTTTTTTTGTCACATTAAATACTTAATCTGTAAAAAGTGTTGTTGGGAAATGTAACAATATATCTGCAAATTCGTGCAAATTTGCACACCATAAAATAAAATGCACAAGTGGGCGTGGTCTTGGCAAACGGCGCGTGCTGTTTATAACGAGTTGGTTAAATCATCCCGTCTGGCTTGTGTCTCTGATAAGCTCGCTGTACGGTTACTGTTGATCCGCACTCCTTATCGGAACGCTTCCTGTGACGCAGGGCTCCGGGTCAGAGGTCAGAAAGCTACGGTCAAACAAAGGAATGACTACTAGTTTTGCCGTGAGTAAAAGTGACGTGTTGATTTCATTTGGCTCCAAAGCCGTACCTGATGTGACCTCTAAGACGTGTTGCAGGCTGGGAATAATCCTAAACCATTGCTAAACACTTTTATTAAAACTGATTTTTTTCTGCTCTTGTCTCTAAGAACAATTCAAATGTGAAGCACACACTGCAGAAATCATCTGCGGGTTGAAATGTTTTTGGCCCATATGTATTTTAGTTCATTGTAGCCAGTAACATAGACACACACACACACACACACACACACTATAAAAAAGGGATTTCAGCTGAACACAACTGTTTTTGGATCTGTCACACAGCCACATTAATCTGTCTTTCTGACCCTTTCTCAGGGTTATTAAAGGGTGCGCAGAATCCGAAATTATTACATCAACGGGGGACCTGGCTTGAATCATTCAACTCACTTTCACAGCGAGAGAAAACTCCCCAACAACTAGGCTCTGGGGATGGGAGTGTCTGTCATTTGGAAGGTCTTCCATTGAAAAATCTCTTGGATGGATTGGCATGAAAGTTGTTGTACTTATGCACGGTCACTCCAGGGAGAATCCTACTGACTTTGGTGGTGTTTTTACTTTTTCTCTGAGGCCACCAGCGGGTCAGTTTCCCTTCTCCAATAAAAAAATATCAACATCTATAACATGGCGATTGGCGTTCTCGTGTTTGCAGGTCACTGGAGGAGAGCCGCAACTCCATTCTGTCTGTATCACCGTGCAGGTTTTTACGGTACGATTCATTGAGCCACAAAAATCTGGCCAAGCACCTGCAGAGGGTCCCAGAAAAGGTTTCTGCTCTGGAAAATAACTCAAGGAGAAGAGAGGAATCAAGTTAAAGATGCCAGCTTTAATAAATTGGAGCTGACATGAAGTCAAATGCAAAAAACGAAATCAAGCCGAAATAAAATCAAGCTTTCCGCCGCTACAGTTGTGTTTTGTTAAAAAAATGATGGTTGAAGGATGATATAAGAAGATTATGAGGCTATTTATTCTGAAGAAACTACATCATCTCATGTCGCATTGAAGAAGGCTGTTTGATGCAACACAGTACTGCATTCAAGGTTTCATCTACCGCTCACTAAACCTTTTTGTGTGTCTGTGTGCGCTGGGTGTGTGTGTGTTTATCTGTGTGCAGGGTACTTTTTATTTAGAAAGGCACAGAGTATCAGGAACAAAGCCTTTAAGATACCTTTCATATGTCCCCCAATGTATAAACCAAACTATTGGCAGCAACCATGGCGGTACAATATCATTTATACAAACAATTGTTAAAGCATGATTCCCTTGTTCAGATGTTGAGATGAGGCGGGTCAAAGAACATCCAGATGAATATGAACACATATAAATGCCCTTGTGCTAATCAGAGGCAGATCCAGTGATTACGTGCACACACAATTCACAAACACATACACACCCACACCAAATCAACTGCTGGACTTTCTCGTTTCCTCTCCTGTTCTTGACGAACAAGCCATCCTTCAACCAGGGGGTCCCAAAATAATGGAACCAGTTTCTCTGTAGTTTTCAAAACAACACACATTCATACGCAAACACACAGGCACACATGTGTTTCAAGGAGAGTGAATCCTCAGGGTGCTGAGGGGAAACAATAAATACCACTCGGCTGCAGAGCGAGAGAGCGTCTCCAAAACAACCGTCGAAAGGTCACACTGTTGTCGAAGTCCCTCGCACAAATGACCATCAAGGTCACCTGCAAGGTCACTTTTCAGAAGTAACGTCATTTTCACCTGCACTTTCCTACACGTCTCACAAAACACAGAATCTTGCAGGTGGGTGATGCTGATGAGTTCAACTAATCTCTCGTGTCGTGGATGCCCTTGAGCTGATACGTCAACCTGTGAGCTGATCAGTTTAAGGACTGCAGCAATCCCTGGAAGACCCGTGGTCTGAGGGATCCACAAGGAGGGAAACGGGATTCAGTCGTAAAGTGTGTCGATGTTTTTTGTTCAATCTTATGGCGCAATTGTATTGTTGTTGTGGTATGTAGTTTTGACAGTTTTAGTCACATTGTACGTATGCATTCATGTGATTTACAATGTGCAATACCAAATTAAAATCTTTAAAAATAAACTCCTCCAACTTTCAAGAGCGGGCACATTTAATCAGACTAACATAATGAGACTAATCATTCACTTGATACCATAGTTGTTGTAAGTTGTCAGACATATTTCATTCGTTTTAATGAAACACGCTTGCTTTTTTATTTGATTTTTTCACAAGCTGTTCCTAAATGTTGCAGTGAGCACGTAGGGAGCCAAATACAATAAAATAAACCGAATGCATATGGAGAACAACCTTACCGACTAGGTCTATTTGTAAGGGTGGTAACACATTGTTACAGCTTTTAAAGAACAAAACCAACAAACGTACAACATGGAAACAATTCCGGTTATTTATTTGTTGACATTGTTTCTTTGGACTCGACCCCCAAAGACAGTTGTTTTTATTTATCTTCCCGCTCAGTATGTGTGACAAGGTCATCACAATTACCAGCTACCACTGTGTCTAATGCGCTTGCTCTCTTTCCCCTGCAGAGTTTGAGTGATGAGAACCACATTGTGGGATCCACCAGGTTAGACACTTACTTCAAAGTCCTCTGCTGCGTTGTATGTAATTATCCACATGTAATTATCTGTGGCACCCTAAATCAGGAATGAGATGATGTGTGCAGGAGGAGCCAGTCCGGGGTCGTCCCTGTGCCTCTCGTGCACACGTGCACACGGTGCTCAATCCCTGCGAGGAGGAGCAGCGGGGTGGAAATCACATCACCGTGTAGAGAAACCAGACAATGTTAGCATTCATTGGGAAGTGGAATAAAACCCTTTTGTCATCTGCACATATGGTCTGTACCTCCTCTTCCTCTGCCTTGATCTTTATTGTTACCCATCTATAATCCGTGTGTCATAACTCATTTCATGTGACCTTTTCCCTCTGCCTCTATCTCTTTTAACCATGTGTCTCTGTTCCCTGCCGACAAGACAGGAAGTTTGGATGAACACCGAAGCGGGATTACGAAGCCGCAACTTAGCGCGGGGGTCACCCTATGGTTTCACTCACTTTGGCTGTGATAAGGGGCAAACTGCAAGTCACTGCAGGTAAACACTCCATTTGATGATTAAAGCACAGAGCCATTCATCGTGTTCTGCTGAACCTAAATGTCAGGAGCCAGATCGCAGCCGTGTGGATACAGTGTCAATTCTATGGTTTCGTCAGTTGCATTTGTTTTGGGAAGAATTGATCAATTAAATAATCACAGTAATGATAAATGATGAGATTTGTCTATATTGATGCACACAATTGGTTTTAAAAAAGTTTAAGAAAATGATGTTTTGATGTAATGAAACAAAGTTCACCGGATCATGCGCATTACATTCATGTCAACAGAGGGGAGAGGAAAAGTGTCAAAAATGGTTGATGACCCTTAACTATCATTCATTCTTCACTTTAAAAAAAACAACTGTCAAAAGGCAACAGAATAGTGCCCCGTGGGACACACTATATATTCATGTTTGGCATGGTCAAAGTGTTCAATCAGCCAATGATAGAAAAGGGAAGATCGCATCATTCCGTGTCTAATTCAGTGCAAAAAAACAAAGTCTGTTGAATGATTCTCCCATGCGTACACATGTGTAACATATAAACTCTCATCTTTGTTTTCATATTGAGGGTTTACTTGGCCAACATGAACAAACCATGACAGCAGCCTTGATCGGCCAATGGTCAAACGTCTGCTCAAACTTAAGAGAGGCTTTCGCACCACAGCCTCCAGGCTTTGTTTAAGGATAACACCACCAACTACATGATAACCATATTTTAAGCCATTTGACAAGATTGGAAGATTCTAGAAAGGAATCCTTTAATAATTAAGCCCACCATTATGGCTTATTATTTGTAGGTTTGTGCCTGATTGAAGTGTGGCATTAGGAGGTGCCGTCCCCAAGTCCACACCAACAGAGCCCGTGAAAGTCAAACTTTGGACACGGTCTAGCCTCCGGCTCGCTCGATGCCACCCTAGAAGCTTTGCTATCATTACTCCCACATTTATTTCTTTAGACCTGCTAAGCAACATCTTAATTATCAATGGCTTCTTATCATTTGACTCTGATCCAAGTAGACGGTTTGACCCCATCATGTCTTCCTTCACTTCAGACTAAATATTGTTAATGAGTCTCTCCTGACTCATCCTTTTGATTTCTCAATCCTCGCTGGCTAACGAGAACATCAGGCTGACTCTTTGACCTTCAAAGCACAGGAGCTGCTTAAGCAACAGAAATCCAGATTCTTCTGACTTTGAATCAGTTATATATACATTCACTGAAGATCATTTGAAATTGAATTTAGAATCCAAGTTGAGACAATATCAAATTAAGCAGTGTCAAGAACTCAGATCATTGTGAACGGCGAGGTATTGGTATCCGTGTCTTTCCACAGAATCTAACACCATTGAGATGCCTGTAGCTCCCTCTCCCGAATCATCCGTCTGAGCTAATATACCAAGAGAGAGAGAGAGAGAGAGACAGCACAAGCGAGAGAGACAGAGTGAGAGAAAGAGTCAGAGGTGGACAGACAGGCAGCGAGCCATGAAATCATCCATCCAGACAGCCAGAGAGCCAGAGAGCCAGACCGACAACATGCCCTCTCAATGTGCCCCTTTCCTGGGGAAAGAGGTCAGTGGTCCACACTTGTGTGCTTCACCCAGACGCTGCAGAAGAGAAGAGATTACCGAGCTAGAGCACCAGGAGGACTGTACTGATGACTGACGTTGTTGTCTTCGTGACGTTATTTTGAAGCATCCTCTGTGCGATAAATTGTGTTAGACTATTTCGTTTGTGGACATGAGGTATTTCACACGTGTTGAACTCAGGGCCTATCAAAATATTGGTGTTAGTAGTTGCTGTGTCGGTGTGACCTGAGCAGTCTTTTAATCTCAAAGCGACAGGCTGTAAAAGTGAATAACTTTTCACAGCAGCAGCAGGAGCCACATCTCGCACTTCACCACAGCAGATGTCGACGGCTTTTGAGCTGAAGCGCAAGTGCTCGGTCGTTGAAGAGCCTTTACACCTCGAGGAGCGCGTATCCTTTCAGGGTTTGTAGGTAAAGGAGAGCTTTTGGCTCCTGAGTGAAATGTTGACAGTGTGTGTCTACTCAAAGGAAACACCTGTGAGGTGTCACTGAGGGCCTCAGGGGCCACAGACGGCCTTTGAAGTGGAGGAAACTCACACACAGCCACGGACTCAAACATAAACACACCCTAACTCAAGGCTAAGCCCAACACTAACCCCAAAGGAGCGAGAGGAGTCTTCCTTTTGGACATCACACAAATAATTAGTACTTGTAAAGCAACGTGTGCACATACAGCCCACGCCAAGGTTGTACTTCCACATAGACAGATTACATACAATAGTTTAAACTGTACAAAGAAAACCACTAATCCCTTTTATCATGTCACATATCTTTAATTATTAAGTACACATTCCAAAATCTTTTGACTATTCATCTGGCTTTGAACCTGAATCCATACGAATACAGGCTCACATGTCATTGAAATCTTTGTGATATTGTACAAAAACAAAAACAATCACAAGCAGTTAAAAAATGGGAAGCGAAACCTCTTTGTTGCTCCTGTGCTTTTAAATAATGCATAATAATAACTATTTGTAATGGACTATTCACAGTCCAGTTTTGTCTTCAAACACCCTTTTCATATTCCATTGTGAAAAATGTGATTGTTTCTATTAAGTCTTTCTGTATCAGGCCTCTCCTCCCTTCTCATCTCCTTTTCTCTGGGTGAGGAGCCCAAGTTGTGCCGACCGATAAACATTCCCTTCAATCCGTCTTCAAAACGACCAAACACACTTCAAAGGGCTGATGAGCGAACACTTCTCACACTCAAAAATCTGTATTCTTCCTTATTTTTAAATGTGAGGAGTACTTTGTGTTGACCTTTTTGACCTCATAAGCACAGGCCGTTTCCCAGAAGAGATACGATGAATGAGGATTCTCTCTTTGACACTAATATTTACAAGGGCCTTTCCCTCAGAGGGGATTCATCATGTCCGCACTGATGCAGCTGGAAAAAAAATTCAATGCCCCAGACCTGCCGAGCTCCGCAGACACATTGAACAAATAACTGGTGAACATAATGAGGCGTTTAACAGCTGAAGAGACGGATATTTCCCTCAGGATTTGGTAGAGACTAAAATTGTACCAAATAAATGGGGCTCCAAATAAATATGATAGCTGATTTTGATTTGAGTCTGATAGGTGCAAACACAAGGTGTTTACTGACATGCTCAGGGCCTTGCTTATAAACACCCTTGAACTCCCTGTGAAGGGAACGGCAAGACGTTCTGCTCAGTCAAATCCAGCACACAGACATTTTTTTTTAGCGTTTCCTGGAACTTAAGATGACTACATTCCACGTAAATGTCTCTTTGACTAATCACATGACTAGCGCTGCACACAAAACCATTTCAGTAGTTGGTTGCCATACTGTGATTCAGCCATTAACAGGAAGCCAGAACACCAGCTGGTTTGCTCTGCTTTGTAAAGGATCAAGGTTTTCCATGAGCTCACCAGCCTTTCCAGGTTATTACATTACATACAGGGCCTGATGTAAACCTTCTCTTGACACCACGCAAGTTCAGTTTCCACTGTTGACCATGCAACCAATATACTTCTTGTGTCAAAGTCAGGGTTAAAAAAAAAAATGTACTAGCGTTGATCAAACTCAGATCAAACAAGTGTTGTTGCGTTTGTGTTCTCACAGAGTAACAGTGACAATGTGAGCGCAGGTCTTTGACGGGACAGCGCTTAGTGTTAAACATGGATGTTAAAATAGGTTTAAAATAGGAGATTCAAGCTGCAGTAAAATCCTTATTTAAGCCGCAGTGGGAACGCAGCTTCTACTTCTGCTTCAGCAGCTGAGAGGCCTTGTTACATTCTATAGGTTGTATAGGTTTGACCAGAGAGGGGATTCAATATGCGCATTGCTTGTATGCCGCATGCACTCCGGCATATACTCACACGCCCCCCCCGCTGTTATGATGGTAGCGGAAACACTGGCTTGATATTGGAATTAAGTCACAACTTTGACAAAGGTAAACTATTCCAAATCCATTTGTCCCTTCCTTTCATGGCACTTATTCTTGATGGCCAAGATCTACTCAGACCTGGATTCTACCTCTATTGTATAACGCTTTGGTAACGATGAATATATCGAATGCAAATAAATCACTGCTTTAATTTGGAATTGAATTCGAATGTGAAACACGTCATGTAATCTACTAAAATATGTCTGCAGACAGTAATATCCAAGGGCAAGTTAGGACCTACGTTTTTTTGTAATGACCAAATTAGGCTTGAGCGGATGTGAAGGGATAGTGACAATGTTAGGAGGCAGTTCTTCTGTTATCACAGTCTGATTGGTCATCTTGAAAAATGGATCTGTGGGAACTCCTAACCGTACTGTAGACTCATATTGTGAGTAAATGCATGATGAAGAGATGGCTGGCCAAAGCGTAATAGTTCATTCTCGTCCTCAGGGAAGGACTAGTTACTGCAGAATACGAGCCCACCTTTAACCTCTTAACTCTGCCACACCTCAGTCCCTCAGCTCACAATCCCCACAGCATGATTACACTCGGGCAGCACGCACACTGTACAGTTCAAGCCAAAAGTCAAGCAATTGTTCATGGAAAAATCTGAAAATGGTGTGAGGAATATTGCGTTAATTCAATTAGATTAGCTCTAAGCCCCAAACCACGGGGTTCTCTTTTACTCTCCTTTAAACACACACACATACACACACACAAACACACACAAACCATACCTCAGACACCTACACACCTCATACACTTGACATATGTTACGTTTGCCAGAAGTCAGTCTGGTCAGGTGGTACCAGGGAGCAGAAGTGAGCTCATGTGTGAAAATCAGACAGAAACGGGTTGACGTAACAGAAAAAGACATTAAGGTTTCCGTGTAGAAAAAAAGGGCATTTCTTTGGCGCATAACTTTACTCTTAACTTTCCTTTCTTGTACCAAATAGAAATAATAAAAAATGTGTCTCCCAAACCTATCACTAAAATCATGTATTAAGCAACACTTGTAGCCCAGGGACTTAAAGACCATCTCATTCTCAGAAATGTTGCTCAGTCTTGTTTTCCTGGGACTGTGAGAAACGTAACCACAGCAACAATGTGTTTGTTATGGCAATACAGAGTCCAAAACATCAGCAAAACACAGGAAATTTAGAGAGGCAAAGGGAGAAATGGAGGAGATAAAGGGGAAGGACCATGGAGGGAGGGGTGGGACAGAGGAGGGTTGTGTTAAGTGTCACTAAGTGAAGTTGAGCTGACATAATGCACGGACAAGGTGAATCCTCCACATGACACTGTTGTGAAAATTGGACGAGAAATATGAGTCTTTATTCCTCAAACTAGACAAATAACTGGTCTACAATCCACAAAGGCTGATTCAATGCAGAGATTATGAATTATGGAATATGAAAAATGCCCATATTAATGTGCATTTCTACTGCACACCCGGTGGTGCGTTGCTGTGTTTCACTTTTCTCGTATCCAGTAGGTTTGAAGTAAACCTGACCCAGAACGTGTGTCCGTGTAGTGTGCACAGCGGCTGCCTCCGCTCATAAGAGCCAAACATCTCCAATACCTCCTCAGTGTTGTTATATCCAAAAGTTAACAAACATAGAAAGATAGATGTAATTATTTCCAAAATCCACAACATGTAACTGTGTATAAAATATCCTACTTCAATCCAAAGTTTTGGGGTTAAGCCTTTCAAAAACAAAACTTGCCTCACACAAAGCATGGTGGTGGCCTGGAAGCAATCAAGACTTACATTTAATATTTACAACTACGATGCATTACAAATTACAAACATTATCATTAAACGTGACGTCAGGTGTTCAAAGCTTAAAACCTAAATGAAAAAAAACCTAAAGTTATTCCCCAGAAACGATAACAGCTGGGAAGAGGCCCAGGGGAAGACCCAGGACTAGGTGGAGAGATTATATCTATTAAGGGAAGTTTGGGGTCCCCTGCTGGAGCTGTTGCCCCCGCGACCCGAACCCGGATAAGCTGTAGAAGATGAGATGAGATGAGACTCATCATTTTAACTTGATGGATCTTGAAGGCACCACAACCCAGATTACTGCTTTACAAAGTATCATTATCAGACCAGGCACTGGGAAGCGTAAATGTAGATCTTGAGCATTTGTGTCCCTAAATCTGGGCTGAGCTCAAAGTTCAATTGGACCCTCATCATTTTCCATATCCAAAATGCTCCATCGCTGCAGATCTAAGGCCCTTTATAGCAGATACGAGAGGCTACTGTTCCCTCTGTTTAATGTTTACGGAACGCTTTAAGTAAGTTGCAAATCTCTCTTAAACACACGCACACACACGCACACACACGCACACACACAAGGAATCAAGTCACCATAAACATTGTTTCTGTAAACTCTAATGGTTATGAAACTGTGTCTTATATATAACCAAATTGGTTAATCCTGACATCTCAAGTAGCAATATTAATAGGTTTAGATTAAAAAACATTGTTTCTTGATCTGTATCAACACAATATTGCCACGCAAATTATTGCGATGCTGCTGTAATGATTTATGCCTCCACCATTGCATTGCAATTATCACCAAGGCAATAAAAGTAACATCATCCATAAACACCCCCAAAAACCTGGAAAATTCCTAATGACTGTCCAGTGACCTGCACAGAAAGTGACAACACCTACAGCGTGTTTTTGTTTTTCAACGTCTTGGCTCTGTACGTTATGGTCAGTTTGGATGACTCCAGATCACATTTGTGTTTGCATGTGCGTGATTGACTTCAGGGGTTTTACGGAGAAGAAAGGGCGGGAATGTTTTTGACCGTTGTCATGGCAATAAATGAAGATGTGTGCGCTGCAGGTTGGAAAGTTTCTGGTGTGTGCATTATTTTTGCAAGGAAAGCTGTGAATCTGCATGCTTTAATTGTTGCGTATGTGCAGTCAACTGTGCACTTGTGAACTTGTAAACTCTGTGTTTTGTGTGCATGTTTAATGTTTACGGTCCTGCAGAGGTCCAGATGTGAGGATTTGCTTGTTGGTGACACCCACCATAAATCAAAAAAAGCTTTAACTAATGAACAAACAGAGGAAATACAGAAAGAGTGTAATAAACAGAATCAGAGGGAGGAACAAATGTGGTAAAGAGAGAAAACCAGATGAGTGTAGAGGGTGAACATATAAACAGGGTGAATGGTGGTTAGGAAAAGTAGAGCAGAAAGGAGCAGAAAGCCACAAGTGTTGATAGCGGATAAAAGCTGTAAGGGTGGTCGGCTGACAAGGAGAATATATCCCCGTAGAGCTTCCTTTCAGTATTGCCCTTTTTTCAGCTTTTGAAATCTATTTGAAAAAAGCCTTGACCAATGACGGATGACTATGAAACCAGCGGTGGACAATGGCAGAATGCAACCCAATGCCTTCACCAGGCTAATATCTGTGATGGTTGAGTCGGACTCAAGAACAAAACCAAAACTATTTTGTTAAAGTTGAAAAGCCAGCATAGAAACACACTCGATGAACCGACAAGGGACACGCATGGTTTAAATCAGGGTTGTCAAACCCATTTTACTCATGTACTGTCCACTTTGATGTCACGCGGGCCGGACCAGTCAGATCATTGGCGACGGTCGATGGGGTGCTGAGGTGCGCAAACGTGGACGGTCCGGGTCGACGGACCCGGTCCAACGCATGCGCTCGCTCACAGACCCCCAGTGGACTTTTTAGGAATAGCAGCTACTAGAGGAAGCCTTGCACAGCCTAACTTTGAGATCTGTGAATCCTGAATATTGAATCAACGGCAAGATCAATCAAACTGACAAGGCCTTCAGCAGCACTGAAGCTGAACGTCATTAATAATGGTGATAAAGAAATAAGAATCCAATGGTCCTTCCAGCCAGTAGCATTCAACATGCTCAAACTCACCTTTCCACAGTGCACTTTGTACTGTTGATGTCTTTTGTTATTGACTCTGTTAACTACGTTATTTATCACTGACATTTGTCCTATTATTTCCCTCGTCGAAGTGAATGAACTAAGCCCGGCGTGTGGGAACGAACCTAAACATCTGTCACTATGATTCATGTGATCTGAGAGTCAGCTGGTAATATGAACTACTGGAAACTTTGTGCTTGGAAGTGCAGGAATGTGGACGTTGACTTGATCTCTGGTACGAGAACTTGCATATTTATGATTTCCTCCATTTAAATGATAAATATGAATGTTTGTCATGTTTTGGTCTGACGGTTGATGTGATTCATTCGATAAAAATGTACTCGGGGGGGATTGGGTTTAATGAACAGATATTTGCACAGCTTCCTGAAATTGTCAAGTGAATCATCTTCTTCTCCTTTCTGAAATAAGTTCCCCAAATCCCATTGCATACTTTTTTTTACAACATTTAAACAAAACGTGTTGTTCATCCGGAGCAAAACAATGCACATTATACCAATTATTCTCCTTCGGGCTTCAATATAAACTAAAACTGCTAATCTGCAGAAAAGACGCTCTTTTTAACAATAGTGTAAAAACATCTTTTCAGTTACATTCAGACATCATAACATTTATTTTAAAATAAATAACTTTATTCCAAATGGATTTTGATGTAGTATTTAATACCATATGAATATATTACAATAAGTGCATTTCAACCAAAGATATAATCAATAGGTTTTACTTGTCATGTAGTATATGGTTAACAATGAAAATGATCAAATGATACATTGATTACCTGTGACAGAATAATGAGTTTAATGAGTAAAATATGGAGTTGGTTTTTATGTCTTAGAAACATAAAAGCAGTTGACTCCAAGCTGACTAAGACTACTCTTCCTCTCAGAGGCAGAGAGGTTTGCTTCAGCATATGAGAGACATTCAAGACTGAACGAGGTTTTGGGGAATTAACATACCGTCAAAATGGTAATAAAGCCAGAAATTGATATGATGCACAGGACGTTAATTCTGAGCTATTTCCTGTTCACTTTGGATGAAATATGCCTTCACTTTTTTTTTTCGATAAAAAAAGTGCTCTTTCATTGTGAGGCTTGGTTCAGATTATATGTTTCATGGAACAAATGTGCTTCTTTGAAAATCACACAGAGCACATTTGAATGTGTTCCATTGTTGCAAGTCTGAACTTGGCATGTGTCGTTTCAAATTTTGCAAGAGACTTTTTCCTCAAACAGTCACCATGGCACCTCCAATCAGCACATGATAGTTAGCACTGTTATGCTGCCGGAGCGATTGCACCATGTCTTCTCTGCCACAAAAATACACACATAGCAGTTTGCCATTGCTCCGGCGCACCACTTTACCACTTCTCCCAGCATGCTCCCATCTGAGTGCACTTATATTCATCTTAACAGAATTGTCGTTGAAGATGACTAACGTAAAAATGTTTTTGTTCATTTTACACTTGAAGCATCTGAAGAAAGAGGCCAGAAACCAAATTGAAAGAAGCCAAGAGTTAGGTATAAAATGCTATCATTAAACTGCACACCAGTAAGTTTTTCAAAAGGCTTTACAAATGGAACCATGGGATTGTTTTGAAAATAGAATAAATCTGTACTCCACAGTTTAGAGGAAATTGTCGTGAACCCAAATCTACTTCGCTGTGAAGAATTACCAAGCACCACTGAATCCTTTCATGGTTATCAGACAGGCAGGATGTTGACACTTTTTACAAACTAATGAAATCATATTTCCTCTTAGAGGGTCCTTCGCCTGTCCACCGTAGACCTCTACTTGCTATAAACTCACCACATGTGTCTGATGCCTTGATTTTCACGGCCACAGTTTACGTCAGTGGTTTGTTTAGAACATAAAACCAAACACAAGGTCCAAAGTAAGCAGCAGCATCAAATGGAGGACGCTCACGCGTTTAAACGAAACGACAAGTCAGTTAAATCTAAAAAAAACCCGGCTGGAACACATCTGCTTTGATGACATGTTCACCTAGTTCAGACAGTTAAAAGGTGTTAAAAGCCTCACTCTCACCTTGCTCGTTCCTGCCTAATGGCTTTTTTTTTTCACCATTCCACAATCTACAGGTGGCAGCAACATGTCAAAGAAACACTCACTCGCCAACAAATCCAGTGAAGGAGGCTGCAAGCCCGTAAACAGCTCGGTGTAAACAATACGTCGTTTAAGGACGTTTAAGAATGTTAATAAACCTTTAGCACCGTGCTTCCTGCCCTCAAGGACACAGTCGGCGGCTTTGCAGGACACATGTGATGCATCCTTTGCAGCCCGGCGTATCTCCTCATGCAGAGTGGATGGAGAATTTCACTGAATCGTGATGGAGGCAGGTGAGCCGACAGCCGGAGGAGCGGGAGTTCCCTTTTAAATGTAAGTACTGCAATTCACTCGAACATCTGTAGATAGATATATTATAATATGATATCTCACAATACATTTCAGTTTAAAACAATTTCTTAAGTTAGGTGATGTTGGTGACCAATGTCGTTTTTTTTGTTCATACACACAAGACGTGTGAATAAAGTGCTCTTATTTATAAAAAACACACAAATTTATAGCTAATATGTAGCTTGGAAATATTTTGTAAGGTCTTATGGTTACAGTTAAATAAGATGGAACCCTATTCAATAAGAAAATAACAATTCTCTGCATTCAAGTTGTGTTTGAATGGGTTTGCTGACATTTATTGTTTTTTTTATTGACTGTAGTAATTGATTTTCTCCGTCTTAAGATTGCGATATTACTTTTAGTTAAAATGACATGGCTCAACCGAGTGGTTCCCGAGCTGGGGGTAGGCCGACAGGGGGGGGGTCGCAGCTTCATCACCGACCCAGCATGAAAAAAAAAAAGAAGCCAAACCAACATGAGGACTTGACATGCGTTGTGTTGGAACCAACCCCCCACAGAGCGGCTCAGGTTACAGCAGAGAGGCAGAGAGAGAGGGGGAAAGAAAGAGATGGATGGGGAGAGAAAAAGAGACAGAGGAAAAGAAAGAGGGGGCCCCTGACAGCAGAAGTTTGGCAACCACTGGCGTGACCAATTTGATTCTGATTCTGGCGGCCATTTATATGTTTTTCGAGTATTAAGGCTTTTACTACCAAGCTTTGAGTGTTGCTCGGCAACCGCAGCTTCTTTTTTCTTCACGAAGGGTGTTTTGTCGGGTTTGGTTCTCCAAACCAATATGTGTTGTGTTGTGCTTTGGAGGGGCAAAAACCAGCTGCAGACTGTTGAAAGCCGATAGTGTTTGCTACCCATGGACGTGTGGTCTATTAGGAGTTCCTGATGGAACTTGGGGAGTGATAAGATGTCCAAGCCAGTGCCACCTGAGTTTGTTTTTCTCTGCAACACAACTGCAGGCTGTTTGTGTGATTGTTCTATCTATGAATGTGTTGACCCATATTCAATGAGCCCAAACAGCATCAGATGCAACATGTGAGAAAACAACAACTATAAAAGCACGATGATAGATGATAGAAGAAACACAACGTTGTGTTGAATGAATGGCCGGTTTCCATTCTCCCCTTGGTGTGGTTCCTTTATGTTTGCTTGCTGTGTGAGGTCTACCTAACAGTATTGGCTTGCGGCTTCCTGCTGTGGCCAAACAACCAAGTGTTGCTCCAAAACCCTATTTTTTTCCTTTTTTTTTACCATGTCCTGTTTAGAGAGTTTTGTGAGTGGCACATTCATGTGACCAGTCTCTTGATAGGCAACACTTAATAAAAGCATGCACGGTATTATTAAAATTTTTAGGAAGGAATAGAAGAACACCAATGTGTGTTGTCATGGATTAAGGAATAAAGTGCAAGCTGACCTTTGGTAAAAAAGGAAAAACAAAGTCAAACAGTGACAGTGTAATAAAACATGCAGCAAACAATTTTGCCCACATTGCAAATAAAGATGGTAAAAGATGGACATCACTGTCGGTCTTCAACTCGTGAATTACTCTTATTGTGAAAGGTGTCAGAAAAATAACATCCTGGCATTTTCTTGCACATTGCATTTGACACACCTTGTATTGAAACATGATAAATAGTATGGTAGTATGTGTGAGTGCCTCTTGTCTAATATAAAAAAAATGAACAGTCAACAAGAAGTCATGTGAACAGTGCGTAGTCTAAATGCTCCCTTCACATCAGCCGCAAGTCAACATTAAGTCCATAGAACTGTTATTGATAGAACAAGAGCCATCTAAATAATCGTGTAACTCTACAGGGGCACAACTGGGGTGTCTTTGAAAAACATGACAAAGGGCCAACGAAAGGCTTCAGCAACAATATTATCGAACCACGGACTCTATAACAATGTGACACAGGAGAAAAAAAAACCTAGGATCAGATTAAGGCAGAAGCTCGAAACCAGAAACTACCAAAACAAACCAGCGGCTACCAACCCATCACTCAGGCGGGGGGCTCCGGGCTGTTGCTGCAGATCGTTTGTATCGCGTCGCTGTGCACCCAAAAAATGAAACCGTGTTTACACAAATGATTCCAACAGGCAGACCAGTTTGAGCAAAAGGAAATAGAAAACACACAGTTAACGTAGTGAGGGACTAAGAGCAGCAGGGGGAAAGAAGGTCCTCTCACACCCCCCAGATCAGATTGCTCAACCGTTTGGGCAGGCCCTAAATCCCCCTACAGACTCACTCACACTCACACACAAAGCCCTCTCACACAGACGCACACTGACGTAGACTCCCAGGGCTGCATTGTATCTGCTGTGCGGGTGTTCCCAGTCACGGTGACTCACGCGTTGACACGGTAACGGAAGGCCGATGACGACTGCTGACGTGGGTATTTTTGTGCGTGGGGGTGTGTGTGTGTGTGTGTGTCTGTGGGAGGTTACCCCAAAAGACTCGGTATGCCAAACGAAGGGTGAATCGAAACTCTTATTGGTTAGCATGTGTCACAATAATGATCAAAAGCTTTAAGAATAGAAGAATAGAAAGCAAAATGTAACATTCGTTTCGTTTCTTGAAGTCGAAATGTAGAGCTATAAACAGTCGACAATGTAGCGACGGAGCACAGGAGAAACAAGCTAACCATTGTACTCCATAGAGTAGATTTCCAATATTTTTGATGAACCCTTTGACCTTTCCTAGTTTAGCTGCATAGCCTCTAATTCTCATTTATACATAGAGAAATACACCTTTATCCCAGGCATAGATTGCACAGATGCAAAAAAATGCTGTCGTTTTTGTTTGAGTCAGCTTGTGTTAAGGTGGGATGTTGCTGCTTCTTCTTCTTCTTCTTCTTCTTAGAAGTTAGGCCTCTCCAGCGTGATCCTCACCGGCCGCAAAGGAGTAGAGGAACAACGAGGAAGCATGCCAGCAGACATGAACCACTTGCTGCTGTTGAAAGAAACGTAGCAGAAGCTCAGCACCAACAGATTCTCCAAGGCACATTCTTCAGGTTATATTGCCATTTTTTTTTCAAACAAGAGGATGGATATTCCCAGCAGATTAAAGGTTTCTGTAACCGAGGGAAGCACATTGAGAGCTGTTTGACAGTAAGACTTTTATGTTTGGGAAGAGATAGTTTAGTGTTTGTTTACTGTGTTTTTTGTGTATGTTAACGGTCTGCGTTTTAAGCCACAGTCTAGATGTATACACGTTTATAGATGTATTCATGTCAACTGCTCAGTCAGCATGACCATTTGATATCCATTGAGCTTGCTCCGCCGACTAAGTTCTGTGACATTTAGTTGTAATTCACTGCCGAAATGGATCTCAGCCCAAAGCAGATCTAATGACTCTTGCTGTTGACTAACGCTGGTGAATCTGGCATCGGACAAACTACAGTTGGCAAGCGAGGGCTCCTTGGGAGAAACTTTCTATAGAACTAAATGCCAACATGTGGGATATAATATTGTACATAAAACAAACCCTAACTCTATTGCAACACACACACTGTAATTTGCACAACTGCAGAGATGAAATTACAAGACTACTACCCTCTCACCACCAGTGTGTGCGCTGAAAGTGGAAGCTCTGTGCTTTCCTCACTTCAGTCTGCTTAGCTCAAACTCAATTGTGGACATGGACAATGCATCCAAAGTGACCCCAATTAATGTCAGACGGCCCCATCTAATGGTTTTGACCTGGGCAGGTTTCCAACGACGATGATTACTCATTTGCAAATGGCCTGTTCCGCGGACGGGACGTGTGCCACCCGGGGGTTGGCGGTGAAACTGAATGTGGGCTCTGAACCGGTGATGAAGTCATGCTTTTTAGAAACTTTTCAACTTATGGCCCCGTTCACATGCACGCGGGCAAGCATCCGCGTGCGCTGCTTGCACTTCTCCCAATTCGGTTAAGATAAACAGGTCGACATGTCCACGTGAAAACGCCTGCGTGGTCTAAGCACATGGCCAAAACTCATGCACATCACAAAGAGCCATTTTATTAAAAGCAGGCGTGTGTAACTGCTTTGAAACAGCCGAAATGTGACGCATGTGAGGACAGTTGACCACCTGTCAGTTTGTTCAAAGAGCCAAAGTGGCCCAAAGTCACGGTTAAAATATCATGAGGCCTTCAGGTTCTATCCTCTCCAAAGGAAAGTGGTCATCTTCATTTCTAAGATAACGCTCTCAACGTGGAGACTTTAAAGTCAGCCTCAAGCCACACTGCTTTCTCACTGAGCGGCGTTCAGCCAGATAACGCTGCTGTAGACTGCACGTCTCCTCTAGTGGAACAGCAGGGATCGCAAGGGGCCACACTCTGGTTGGCGATTACGTGCCTGCTCGGACCCCTGAGGACTAACAACAAACCCCGTCACTGTGAGGATGAGCAGAAGCTGTCAATGTTGCTGCATCCAGAATCCTGTGATCCGAGGGTGTGTGTGTGTGTGTGTGTGTGTGTGTGTGTGTCTGTGCGTGTGTGGGTATAGGTGGATGAGCAAGTGAGTGAGGGGAAACCCTCCTAGCTTCTTCTAAAATTACATCACAGACGGAAGTGGATAACTCTCTCACTCACACACACACACACACACACACACACACACGCAGAGATAGGCCACCACTGTGACTCCACCAACGGGTGATTAGCAGAGGCTGTCTTTACGCACACACTCCCGTCTCATGAGCTAATTTTCCAGTGGAACAACCTCCTTTGTGCGTCTGTGACCCCCAAACCCCCCTTTTGTTCCACATCAGAGCGAATATCAATTGTGGAGTACTAGATGGGAAATAAGGCCATACATGTGTAGTGTACAAATGTATTTGTTTGTCTTCTATACCACTTATCCCTAGAGACGGGGTACACCCATCACCCAGCCACTAACTAACCTAACCTGCATTTCATTGGACTGTGGGAGGAAGCAGGAGAGAACCCACACAGGCCCAGGGAGAACATGCAAACTCCACACAGAAAGGCCACAACCTTTTGCTGTGAGGCAACCGGGCTGAACACCACCATACGAGCCACATATATATGAGTGTGTGTGTGTGTGTGTGTGAGAAGGTCCACGTGATCATGAGAGGAGAGGAGCGATAATTGCTCACAGACATTTTCTATAACACTAATGCAATAAAAACAAGACTGACTAATACAGTTGCATCAAACCCCCCACACCCATCAGCATCTTCTCGTTCCCGATGCTTTGTTGAGGTTCTTGGCTCAATGTCACCCTTCAAAAGTATTTGAAACAGCACAAACCAAGTGCTAGATGACGCTGTGTGTGCGCACAGCAGTGGTCCCATTGGAGGCAGATGTCCCAGTCGACGTTGTCCTGAGTGTAAATGGCACAGAGGCTACCGCCGAAGCAATGCCAGGGACACGAGCTGGCACACAGACACAGAGCAGCCACCACGTGGGGGGCAGCCACCCGCCAACTCTGTGCGTGCACACACGCACGCACGCACACACCTGCAGCAGACAGGCAGACTCTGGTTTTAAACCTACCATCACAGCCAAAAGGCAGTTTGACATCAGAGACTCATATGATGAGACTTTAACATATGAGTCTCCCTCTCTGTGGGTCACAGGACTGTTCACCTTTAGACTGGGCGTTGCCTGATTTCCACTTTGATCAATGCGTCGGCCATCCTCATCATTATTTCTTAAATTATCTCTATGGCGTCATCTATTATTCAAAGCCTCTCAGTGTTCAAGTTCACCACCGGGTCCTGATCTAAAACGTTGTCCACGCTGACAACATCGGCCCTCTTCTCTTTCTCTTCAAGCGCTTGTTTAGAAATGTGCAGCCCTTGTGTAATCAGTTGCACGGCTCGGGGGGGAAATCCCCTTGAAATGACTGCAGGAACCACTCCGTAGCTGATCCCTCCCTTTGCTTCGCTGCCTCTTTGTGCTTCTTCTCTGCCTTCTGCTCTCTGTCACGTGTCCACGCTTGTGTTTTTGGCCTCCGTAATGCTCTTTATTCCACATCTTTAGCGGGTCAAACACGTTATAATCATTTCACAAATGTGACTCAGAATCAATGTTCAAATGATGTTGCAAACAAAATGTATGTAATGTTAATCAGTGCGTGCTTGCAAGGCAGCTTTTAGAACACATCGTCTCAGACAGGAACACGAGTGGCAGGTTGGCATTTTGATTTAATTACTTAAGTATGAACTGGGCCAATTTCAGTTATTGGTTTTGAGGTTACTGTGTAAAAATCACACCTCCACTTGCAGGAAAGTAAAACCTTTGAATGTTGAACCTTGAAAGTTACTTGAACCTGAACGAGCTGCAGGTGGAGAGAGCTCAAACAGATGGGTCTCACACATTCACAACCAACAGCTTGTACGGACGTGACTGGGGTTTGACAAACTGACAGCTCTATCCTCCGAGAAAGACGTTTCTAGTTTGGAGGACAGGAAGCAATCGCACAGAAAATTGCAGCCATGAAAATGAAAGGAGGGACCTGAAGAATCAGGCCGCAGTGATTATGTGTGTAGGATGTAGGATGTTTGCTCAGGGTTGGGACATGCTTTTCTACCACTTTACCTTAATGAATGTCAACCAAGTTCACAAGCCAGTGAACTTTTCATTATGTCATTTGGGTGGGTGGCCTTTTGAGAATGAATGGACTTCTCCATCCCATCCCTTTTGTTAGTGAGCAGTACAGGTCACTTATATAGAATAACATTTGGTTACTAAATGTATTCAATCTCACGTTATCACTAAATACAATAGATGTTTTAACATTTTATATTTAATGATTTGTGAGTTAATGAGAGGATACCTTTTTTAATGTACTGTACATTAAAAATAAAAATATATAATTCTACGCTGCTCCAACCGACCTTGGCATTAATTATATAAATGCAACTGTCCCGGTTCATTTGTTGCACTGGCGAATGGCAGGTTTTATTAGTTATATTATATTTAGTAGTACATTCAATCTGCAGAATATGGAGAAGAGAAGTGAAGGGTGTGTTCATCCCCAGAGAGAAAGCTTGAAGAAATTCTCTGGAACTGTTCTGACATTACTTGTAACCTTGCATTGACGTGCAGCATTTTACAAGAACCCTTCTGATTTTTTTCAGGTTTCACTTCTAAACCAATTGTTAATGGTTGTCAAATGACACAGATGAAGTCCTTCTCACCATCCAGAAGAGCGCACATGAAAGTTGTTGTCTTTTTTGTTGTTTATTGATCACAGCTCCCAGTGAATGATGGTGTCCGTGTGTGTGGAGCGGACAGGGAGAGACGGCTCAGCGGCTTATCTCATGTCTCGCAGAACCAGATACACAGACGTTTGTGTGTCTGCGCGTGTGTGTGTGTGTGCGTGCGTGTGTACTTGTCTTTGGCTCCCAGGGTGTTTATCAGGTGCAGTAGGCGGCAGGAACAGCTGCACTGACCCACAGCTGATATACCACTTCAATGCAAAAGGGACAAAATTGGACCTTGAGTGAAGTGTGGAAGATATATGTTGTGTGTGGTTTTGTGTGAGTGAGTGAGTGTGAAAGATACAGTATATGCTGCACAGGTGTGTGTGCGCCTTTGTGGAAGATATATTTTGTGAATGTGTGTGAGAGTGAGTGTTTTCGTCTGTGCATGTTCAAATGCAGGATATATGTTGCCTTAGTGTGTGTGTGTGTGTGTGTGTTTCTGTGTGTGGAACACATATGTTGAGTTGTGAGTGCGAGTGTGTGGCTGGCAGAGAAGTGACGTGGTTATTTCTGTTGGCACACGGTATTCAGCTCTAGGAAGAGTCACAGCGGATCCAAATGCTGAAACATCCTGTGCTCCTGGAAACGCTTAATGCTTTGGCAGTTCATATCTGCACCGACCCCCAACACACTTCTCTGTGAGAGGTCCGTACATATTTACAGTTTCCCTGGACTTCATGCCTTTGTCACACAATGTGAAATAGTGAGACAATAAACAGCAAAATGTACTCTCACTTTTTTTTTTATTATGCTGCTATTGCACATTTTTGACGAGGATCCAACAGTTTATCACCACAGCAGTGACTGACATGAGCTACATAACCTCTGTGGTCGTTCTTCACCTGGTTTTGTGTCATGGGCTCCTAGATTTGAAAACTCTGTCAATCCCCAGAGCGAGAAAAAAAACTCATTTGCCACCAAAACATGCGTACAGACTCACACAAACAACAACAGACAGAGGCCACAGAGCACAACGGACGAGAAACACATTACGAGGATAAAAACAAACAGAAGGTGCCTCATAAAACATGACATCAGAAAGATGCTGAACATAAAGGTGTTTATTAAAAAATGAATCCGCTGCTGGAATGAAAGACATTCTGAGTCATTTAGTATGAATGAGCTTTAGTGAATGGCCTTTAAAGGAAATATTGATAGTTCTCTAGTGAGTCCGGTGGAAGGCCAATCACTGAACCAGCCTTTATCAACTTATTGATCCAGTTATCCCCCAGCAGAGCACAGCATAGAAGAGGACACTAGCTCATAAAAAAACATGAAGAAGCTTCTGCTGATATCAAGAAGAAGAAATAAAAAATTGAAGATATGTCTTGACTGAGCCTTTAAAATATATACATGTATATATATATATTGATTATAACTGAGGAGAAAACTGTGGGAAAAATGAAACTTTTACTAGAACTTGTACTTTAGTGACTCTTAATCATATCATATCACATTGGTATAACTTATACAGTGAATAAAACCTTGCTTGAAATCCCTCAAGGACCCCTGTGGCTTAATGTATGGATCACTGTTTGATATCACTACTGTTTGATACCTAGCTCTGTATTGACACAAGACATGGAACATTCATTACACAGTGGTTTATGGCAGCAGCAGATTACATTTATTTTATAAAACTCTCTCTGAAACAGGCTCTTGGAGGCCAAACAATCACGCAGCATTCCAACATGAATATAGTAACTTGCTTTTGTTGGCGCCTTTTGAGGCTTTACCCACCATTTATTCTCTATTTAAGACATAGTCTCTCACAGAAAGTCACAAAATGGCACTTTGGCTCCTGCAGATCCAATTCAGAGAAGTGTTGAGCAATGTCTTTTTCCAGCTCCATTTTTAGGTTCATAATCTCCAACCTGGGAGCAGGACACACTGGCAGGAACAAAACTCGATCTGCTGTCAACATTTGAGAAGGGGGGGGGGGGGGGATTCCCTGAATTTGAATGAATAAACTTTGTACACACAACCTTAAACCAAGATGCAAGAGAATTCCAGTATTAGTCATATTTTACAAGAATAATAATCAGCGTTCTGCTTACAGAACATCTTACAGCATTTGGTGTATTTTTGGACTAGTAGCCACACAAAATATATTTTTTTAATGCAAAGACAATCTAAACTACACAGTTTACAACAGGTAATGGTTTTCTCTTTGATTAAAAAGAAAACGCGGTAAGGCACAGCCATATTTACATCCAAGGCCACTGTGCACAGGCATGCTTGTAGCATTTGGGGCTCATCACGTATATATAGAGTATTTCACTCTCTCTTAATGTGCAACATGGAATTGATGTGTATCTCTGTTAAATTATTTTTGTATTCTTGAGTTGATTCGGTAATACTTGATGCACTTACTTCACTTACACTTTCTGGTTCCCAAACGATGACACATTGATGCTTACGTCTCCCGTGGTGATTGAGTGTTTAAAACGTTTGTCACACATTTGTGAGGTCAAAGTTAATTTGTTAATTTGCTATGTGTCTTTAAAAGGCTGTAGGGTCATAAAACGACCACACTGTGAAAAGCTGCGGCACTTAACCCTGTGTTTGAGAGAGGTCGGGCTGGACCAGGACACCCAGGGCATGAGGGGTTAATGCCGTTAGTTATGGCCAATGCGATCTTTTTGTCTGCAGCATCTCTCCATCACAGTCAGTTATAATTCGGCTCCCTGGTGACAGGAGAGCAATGCTGGCAGAAACTGCTGTATTCTTCGGGGTGGTTTGGCATTTGTTTTGACCAGCAGTCACTAATAGGGTCCGGAACCAGACGCTATTCTGGCTGGGGCTGGACCTAAAGCCAATAGATCCTCCTCATTCTCAGCCTTTACAGCAGCACGGCTTAGGAAGTACAGCAAATTCCATGTGTGGCATCATCTCACGTGATGCTACCCAGCCCCAATACGTGTATGCTGATATGCGTGGTAACTCCAGTGACATGTAAACACACAGGAGAACGATTGGAGGGGATAGCCTCACAGAGAACTTATTACACATGGCGTTCCCCAAAAAGAGAAATGTAGACAGAGAGACGAAGCGTTTAACCAAAAATCAACTCCTAGTGGTTCATTCTTGCGATCCAAAGTTTAATGCCAGCATGTCTCATATGCTGCAACACGTTGGCGATAATTCTGTCTGAATGTACAAAGCGGAATATAATAGGTTTGCAAAACTGTTTTTTGACAGGACATAAATAAAACAAGTAATTATTTAGCAACATTTATAGGACCACACCTAAGCATGATAATGACCGATGATTGGGCCTTTTTAACAAGGTGCTTTGTTTTAACAAGATACTTCTGTCAGAAAAGCTTTCCTTAGTTTAATTCTCATGACATAATAGGAACCAAAATATTGAAATGGTTTTGACATTAAAGAAAAGGTTAAACAAAGATAATCCAAATGTTTGGGCCCCGAGAAATTCTCCTTCTGTTGTATTCTTTATTTTAAAGACACATTTGTAAAACTCTACGACTGAAGCCTCAAAGCAGCTTTCTGCAAAAACATTTAATGAGCATATACTGCGCACACACACACACACACACACACACACACACACACACACACACACACACACACACACACACACACACACACACACACACACACACACACACACACACACACACACACACACACACACACACACACACACACACACACACACACACACACACACACACACACACCACCAGATGTGCTGTATTCTATTGTAGTGCGTCATGATGCGACCCCCTCCTTTGTTATTAATTGATCCAAAATGTTTTGCATCTGCTGGCTTTCCAGTGAAAACCACAGCATTGTTGCACAATGAAATGTACAAAAAAAAAAGTTACTTAGTAAAAGAAAAGAAATGCACGTAAAGAAATGTTTTTTATTTTCCATTAGACCCGATCGAGAGATGAAACCAAATATCTTCATTGAGGACTCTGAACAGAGCAACAATACGTTTGAGGATAGTTGTTTCAAGGAATCCTTGAGTGGTTGCCCAGTGATATTGCGTAATGATTACTTCCAGGAATAACACAACCGCTAACAACAAGAGAGATGCAAAATAAATGTTGTCGGATCAGGAAGAAGATACAAATATTCCCCCATTGCCCCCCCAATAATATCCCAAATCTGACCTCTATGACCCTCTAATGTCACAGCGACTGAACAAAGACGGTAGGTATGTAATAGAGTAGCTTCTTTGGTAAGAGAGAAGTGCATTCTGTACACGAGTTTCCCCGGGATGCCCCAAAAGAAAAGAAATATAACAAAATGTTACAGTGGTGCCAAACAATGAGAAAGCCTAATTTCCCTAATAACCGTAACCCCCCCCCCCCCCCCTCAGTATTTAAGCACTCAAGGTAAGTAAATTACCTATAAAATCTAACTTGGCTGATATTACTGTGTTCACTGTCTCTACCCCACCCTCTCTCTGTACCCCACCCTCTCCTCCCCCACCCTCTCTCTGTACCCCACCCTCTCCTCCCCCACCCTCTCTCTCTACCCCACCCTCTCTGTACCCCACCCCACCCTCTCTGTACCCCACCCTCTTTCTCCACCCCACCCTCTTTCCTACCCGACCCCCCCCCCCCCTCTCTCTCTACCCAAACCCCCAACCTCATTTTAGCAATTCCCCATTCCAGCTTCCACTATTCCAACACATTGTGAGCAGGAAATGCATTTTCTAGTTATTCTTCTTGTCACAAGTTGTTTGCCTTTAGGGGGGATTTATGATATTCAAAAAGTTTCATGATTCATGATTTTGGGGTCTCGCATTTGGGTATAAAGAAATGTCTAGATTTCCCCCCCCCCCTCGAAAAAAAAATACCACAGTAGGAGAGTTCTTTTACCCCCGATGGCCAATTGACTTTAAATTTGACTTAGATATCAACACAAAAAACTGTTGATTTTTAGCATATTCTCTACAGTTATAAAAGACCAAACATCTCCCAGAGATTCATTCCGATTCTTGGCCTTTAAAAATGTCATGAAGCTTGAAAAAGGTTTGTTAGCGCGGTGCTTTGCCATGAGAATTGAAATGGTTTTCGTAAATGATCTGATCTGCTCACCATTTCTCATCCTCACCCTTTAGACATCCATATGATCATTTTGAATCTTAGTCATAGCGCCACCTAGTGGCAACCGGAAGTTACATTTACACTCTGCTCCTCGCAAATGAATCAGATCCCTCTCAAATGTTGTCAGGAAAGACCTTGATGGGATAAAGTTCACAAAGCGTCGTTCCCGGCGTCGCGCCACGCGATTAACGGCGACTGATTGGCAGAGCGTGTTTTTAGGCAAGCGTCTCAGTAAATGAGAAATAAGAAAGGGAGAATCCGATCTTCAAAAAGGCCGTTGAACAGGTGAAAGGGTTAAAGCCAATTTTGACCAACAGCATGAAAGTGCAACAGGTTAACGGCGTGTGTGAAGAAACCTTTACAACCCCACGATCAGAAACAGGACCAAAGCGTATACAAGATGCAGATGGTTTACAGCAATTGCAAATTATAGAAGTTTTACAGAAGTAGTACGAATTTAATTTAGCTCCATAAAATGCATTGTGTAATAAAAATGTTAACAACAAGAACATGTGAGTCAGGCACGTTAAAGAATCATCTTTGGATGAAGCAAAACATAATTCACATATAAAGAGGTTGGCCTCCTGACAAGTCATTGTGGGTAGGTAGTCATTTAGTTTTAAGAAAGTAAATGCAGAGAATGCTTCACGCTTGGTTCTGGTATTAGTGAGACAATAGAATATAATCCCGCAAGGCTTCTTTGTGAAATTCATTGCAGAGTTTGAAAAATTGTCAATTTAAAATAACTCATTCGGTAGGTGGTTACCACGCAAAATACCATAGTGGAAAAAAACAAAAGCTCTGAACCTTTTTTTAAGATTTGAGCGCGTGACACATAGAAACATACTGTTGTTATTGTTTGTTTTCTCTTTGGGAAATCCGAACCAGAGAAACCTACAAGCTCTATTTATCATTAAAGGCATTAACTCCATGTGTGCTTTTGGATCCTTGGCTCACTTTCAGACGGTTGTATCTTGCGGGAGAAAGAGAGGCTTTTGGGGGGCGGAGGAAGCAGCTCACTCCTGATATCGCTCGCTCACCCAGCACACCCGTCTCCCCTTTCTCCCATCCTATTCTGTCTCTCAGTGAGAAGTTGACACACACTTTATGAGCCTGCAGATGGTTTTCATTTCCTCTTCCCAACCTCCCATTTGCCGTCTCTATTTCCACTTTGCCCCATTTCCCATCGTTCAGTCACATTCGTCGCCCCTTTATTTTTAAAAACTTAGATCGGTCAAGATGCTCGGCCTCGTTGACATGCGACAAAGAGATTTTAACTCATGCATGATGCTACCTTTTAAAAAAAAAATCTTTTTTCCTACAGTATCCACTGATACAACACACACTTAATATGCAGAATGATATAAATATGCAATGTTTTTATTTTAGGTTCAGAGTACTCTGGTAAGGTCAGGGAAAGACCACCGACAACTGGAAAAGTCAACAGTATCAAGTACAAGACGTTAAATGTTTTCCTGCACTAACCTGTGACCAGACGCAGGTACCGAAACACATGATGAAGCGTTGCCAACGTAACCAACGTAACCAACAACGCGACGCAGGCAACCATTCCATGGACCCTACAAAGGTTTAGTGTACGAACGAGTCCACACTAGATCACACTTTTCCTTGCATCTCGCCTTTGTTCCACAGCACATCTCCATCGCTTTCTCCCCAGGCGTCACTCGACCTGCTGCTTCCAATTTTTTTTCCTCTCCTCTCGACCATCTAATCCCACTGCTTTCTTCTTCAGCTCTCCTCTTTTTCCACCCTAAATTGGCTATGTAAGCCAGGCCGGACCGCGTGTGGTTTTACGGGAAACACAGCAACCCGTCAATCTCTCTAACTCTATGCAGTCTGACCCTCAGATGGACAGAGCGATACGACGGTACACATATGGGTGGTTATCCTGTAAAAAAATACATGCTAATATTGTTACCCTTTTGATGGGCAAATAGATATGTGCATAGGGTCTGACAGTTTGATATAAAGAAGGAGAAATGAGTGTAATGGATATTCTTTGCCCCATGATAGAGAGGGGATCTTGAAACATGGAGCTCCCAATGATCCACATTGTTCTGATTAAAGTTGTTCATGATTGGATTGCTGCAATTTTGACTTTGACTTGACTTGAATGTATTAGCTACAATTTATTTATTTAATTCATGTATTATTATGACATTGACATATGACAGAATTTTTTTTGTCTGTGCTGCTTAATTGGAGATGACTTGATACAAAATTTGTGATCAGCAATGTGAATAGAAGTCAATAATAAATTTAAAAAATATATTAAACCTGAGTAGAACAGTCTAATTTTAAGGCTAGGGAAAAGGTAACAAAAAAGAGATTTGTGCTCTAGGTTGCTTTTTAGTTAATGTTAAACACATAAACAGCTCATGCAACCATGTGCAGGGAAAGGTGTTAGACAAGCAGTGTTTAGTCATAGACTATAATCATCTGAAATAGACGTTTGCGACTGACACTTTGAAGTCTCAAGCCTGACGTCATGATTGACCTTGGATTGCATCTTGGATGCCAATAGTCACTGACTTTTTGAACCAGTAAGTGCCCATATTTTGATTGCACAGTGACAGTAGGAGGCCGTATACTGCTCTGGTAGCCGAGGTGACCCGTCTGCACGTCGAGCAGGTGGACCTATCAGAGGGGAGTTCTAACGGCGTCAGATGACCCCAGTCTGCACCAGAACCTGCGCCGCCTTCTGAGTGAGAAGGGCACGTATTCTCGGGATGTTGTGCAGCCCTGCGTTGACTCTTTCATTGGTGCTCCATGGTTTTTCATTCTAAAATGGACTATAGTTCACTAAAAGAACATTATTCCCTATTGAAGAAGACGCAAAAGTAGAGATATTTATTGAGGTAATGAATCAGAATAATTTCAGAAACAACAAGTTTTCACCAAATAGGATGCAGATCATATAAACAGATTTAATATACTATGATATATACACTTCACGTTGGACATACCTTTCTGCTTTATGTATCTGTTCTTTATTTTATGGTTGATGACGGGCCAAACAACTTAACTTCGATTTTGTAAGCTTAGTCCATGCTTTAGAGATGCTGAGGATAATCGATTTGACCGTGACGATGTGGTCGGTAATTCGCCCAAAATGTAATCATACCGAGTCAGGTTTCAATTGTTGGGAAGCAGGCTCGGAGGATTTACTTCTTTCTGTATGTCACAAAAGCTGTAACATCAGATAACCAACACTGCACCAGTCTATTTCATTGCCACTGTCCTCCATTACAGCTTTAGTCTCAAGCTTAATGTATGCGGGGCTCACACTTCGTTTAGTTGGAGGCGTCCATGTGCACACGCAGTGTGATTTCAGACTGAAGAACTCACTCACCAGTCTCACTAACGAGCCATGATGAGAATATGAAGCTATAGAAAAATGCCCTGTGCACCAAACCTTTGCATCCAATATAAGCCTGCACAATAGTTTGTTGATTTATACTAAAGAACTTTTAACTGCCTACCGCAAGCAAAAGGAGTTCCAGTATCTCGGGGCCTTGCTCACAAGTGAGGGTAAGAGGGAGCGTGACGTCGCTTCTGTTGTCACGCTCCCTGCACCGCCTTGATGAAGAGGGTCTACGTTCCGAACTTCACCTAAGGTCACGAATTCTGGGTTTTGAGCAAAAGAACAATGTTGCGGCCAAAACGAGTTTCCTATGTAGGGTGCCGGGCTCATCCTCCTTACCATTTGGTGAGGAGCACAGGCCATCCAGAGGCAACTCGGAGTGGATGTGCTACTCCTTTGAGTCGAAAGGAGTCAGCTGAGGTGGTTTGGGCATCTAAATAGGATGACTCCCGGACGCCTCCCACTGGAGGAGACCACAGGGAAGGCTCAGGACATGCTGGAAGGATTATATCTCCCAGCTGGCCTGGGAACGCCTCAGGATCCCCCAGAATGAGCTGGGAAATGTTATGGGTGAGAAGGACGTTTGGGTCAAGCTGCTGCCACCGCCACCCGACCCAGATAGGTGGAGGAAGATGGATGGGTGGACAGATGGAAGAACGTTAAACTGTGAAAACTTTTATAGCAAAGTTAAAGAAACTCGAGATTCGAGAAAAAACAAGGTTTGAGTCCAAGGAAAGGTAAAAAGTTTGGATTTTGATCTTGACACAATCCAAATACTTTGACAACAATGGCTCTAACTTACACACTTTCAAAGGCATAATTAAAAAGCGTGAAATCTGCTTTCAAAAGATGAATTTTGTTGCCAAAAATGCTCCATGCGTTTGTTGATCTCAGGCGCCATTGCAAAGGGCGAGGCTACCCAGAGCCTACTGCAGGAAGGAATCATGGGACCTGCCTTGAAGCCACAATCAACACAAAGTCCAAATGGCCAGAATACAGCAACCACAAGTCCAGCACTCGCCCGGGTTGCGGCACAGAAGAGTAGACATCTTTCATATCTTACACAGATTTCCAATCCTCAAGCCAGGCTGTTGTTTTGGGCAGAGTGGTCCCTCAACAAGCTGGTCTCCCACAAGAGGTCTGTGGGATCTGAGATGTACCTCTCCGCAGTTATCGCTGTGAACTGTTCTAAACCTTAATTCAGCATTTAAAATGATTTTATAATACATATTTGTTGCAAGCCACCAATCGCACCTGTTGATTTGTTACGAAATTTGTTTGATCTACAAATTTGCGTGTTATTCAAACACCTGTGTCACGTACAGTAGGTGATGGGAATCTATGTCAAATCTTAACTTTGTTTCCAGTGAATCTAAATAAATACTATATTGGCATCATGTTGTAAACCGACGACAATAAGATTCCCCAAAGAAACATAAATGGACCATCGCTCCAGTGTCCAACGCAATCATCAGGAATAGAGCTCATATCGACAGCTTATTAGGAACCTATGAACAGCTATTCCTGTGTTGTGAGGGAGGGGCTCCAGATGTGAACTCTGATTTTTTTCCTGGCAAGGAAAAACAGACCCACCCTGCATGTCTTTAACCCCTAATTGACCTCAAGGACAATCTGCTGTCTGCTGCTGTGATTATAAACGACAGCTGCCGGATCACATAAAAAGCCGGCTACTACTCCGAAAAAGACACCATGCAACCTCCGCCAGCAGAACTATCACCACCGTTTCTACCCGCACACATCGTAAAAACCCTAGATTTAATAATCCTTTCTTTTTGATTTAAAGAAATGTTTTCCCACTTGAGAATAAAGCATTCATACACAAAACAATACAAGTTAAAAAGGTCTACAAAATTCATTAGCAAAGTGGTTGTCTAGCAGGGTGTGGTGCTTCTGCTTCCACAAGAGTGCATGTGTGTGTATGTGAGTGTGTTGCTGTCTGGCCAGCATGTGTAGAGGTCTGGCAGAAGGATTCTCACAAGGGTGTTTCTTCTGGATGCCTGTGAGAAAATCTAAAAGGCTGGGAAGAGATAGTGTTTTAGGACGAGATTCATGCTCTGTGAGCTTCAGCTGTTTATCAAGGGTTTGATTTACATGGGAACTTTGCTGAAGGACTCTTCTGCAGGGCGGACCCTCCTGATGAAAAGTGAAGCTGCCTTGGTCATGTTAAATCTTTACGGAATAAACAAAAGCCATGTGACACAAAAGGAGTGCGTTTTTGGGGCAGTAGGTCCACAGCCTTACATTTGGGTGCATGAAAGCTGCATGCACAAAAGGATTTCACAATCCGTCATTGCGTGTTTGGCCATCTCCGCATGCAGTCACGTTAGTTTTTCATTGATTTACATCACTAATGTGAAAGCTGGAAGTGTTTTGAGCCGATCTGTGAAAACTGATATTACCAAAGAGCTGTTTGTTGGCTCTGACTGATGTGACTGTGTGGAATAACCCAATAGTAAGTCAGAAGGGTAGTGGTCATGTGCAAGGGCAGAAGCAGGATGCCAGGAGCAGTGTAGCGACACTTTCCCCCGCTGCCAACCAATGACACAGTGTCCGTATTTTTTATAAGCTTGCAAAGATAATACAATCAACAGCCAATTCTTTTACACTTTATAGCAATGATCAAATCACATCTGTTGTACGTCATCTGAGAACCTATTAACAATAAAAAGTGTGCGTACTTGATCAATAAACTGTTTGCTGTTTTGAAAAATGGATTGTGAGGTTATTATTTTCACAGCTAGCTCAGAAAGGACCCAGATGCAGAACGGACCGGTGGGGTGAAACAAAAGGTTTATAGCGCGAGTCAATCAACAAAACAACAAAACGAAAAAAACACCAGTAGTCTGCAACTTTCTGGTTCCTGGAGTGGGTCCCTTCACCGAGTCCTTGACCCAACTGGAGATACTGGAGATACTGGTGTGTCAGGTGGTCCGAACGTTGGTGAGGCAAAGTCCGGCAGGGTGAACGGCGGTCCTACAAGATGTGATCTATTGGCATCTAACCACCCGACAGGGACGGGATCGCCGGGCTGCTCCTAAATGCCCCCCCCGATAGGGAACCGCAGCCAGGTGAGCGATTCGGAGCAGCTGCGCGTCCTCAAAGTCCACGCCCCGTCGCCATGGCCACCGGAAAAACACCAACACAGACAGAGACGAAGACAAAACACCCCAACGACCTGATAACGGCCACCGTGACGATTATGACCAACACCAACGTAAATAATGGAATATGTTGTTGCTGAAACTATGGAAGTGATCTACAGATACACTCAATACACTACCCTCCAATCAGAACCATACTGTATGAAATGTTTCAACTGTAGCAATCCCATAAGGTCACTTACCCTAGTTATCTCCTCATCTCCTAAATAGCAATTCAAGCCAGTCAGTTTGTCAGGTGAAAATCTTTGGGCAATAAGCTCAAATCTGTGATGTATTATAGTTAAGTGGAATAGTTTATTGTCTGCGTGCATCCAGGCTTTGATATGTCGGCACCTCCATCTTCCCCCTCCAATGATCACAGTCGTTGTCTGAAAAATACTTCAATACTTCTCATCAGTACTCGTACAAAGAGTCCTTCTAAAGATCTGGCTTCAGCTTACATAAAAAGAACCAGGATTAACACTAAGCATTGTGACAAAACCCCTGATTCCATGCGTCCACCCGAGGTCTTCCCCATGAAACACTCGGTGAGTAAGTGTCAGGGACACAAACACGCAGAGGAAGCCGTTAAGCCGAAGCTGAGCCAGGGATTCTACAACAACAGACAACGCGCGGCTCAGGGTCCATCAGATTGTGATCTTATAAACACTTATTCATCGGCCGTCCCCGCTGCCCTGTGACCGGATCCGGTGAATGAGTCAGGCTGCGTCTGTCCACCAACGGCAGCATTACACCGAACAAAAGGACGAGGACTGGAAACACTGACAGCCATGCAGTGTTCTGTTTTTACAGGATGATGGAGACTGTTCAACTTTATAGCTTCACCACACACACACACACACACACACACACACACACACACACACAATAGAGCTGCTGAAGAAAATCAACCAAACAAAAAACAGACACTCACATGCAAAGCCACCGTAACATGCAGCAGGATAAAATGACGTTTCCATATTAAACTGGATTGTGGCAATTCTGGTGTATTAGAAGGGCGGGACCCTCCCTCGCCGCTTTGTGTTGCATCTTCATTTGAATCTTCTTGTGGTGTGGATGTGTGAGGTTCAGCAAAACGCATGGAGATGAAGGTGGTACTGAATACGACTGCTTTCATTCCCAACAGGGTCGTCGCCAATCAGCTGAAAGACTCTGAAAGACACTGAAGCGCTGGGGGCAACTGCAAAGAAGGGTGAAAATTCATCATCAGGAGCGAGCAGATCATTAACATTACACAAAGTCAATTAATGAAAATAACTAACAAACATTCGTTTTTTGAGATGATTATCTTCAATTCAGACTCACTGAGCCATGGTCATTCTCCGTCAACATTGTGTTCTAACATTTGCATTTTTTCAGACATGTTTTGACAAAACGATTCCCCAAAAGAAGCAATAATGCCAGTCTAGGTGAGCTTTTCATATTCTTATACTTATAACAAAGCATCTCTTCCACGCAGCTTGTGTAGGTGCAGATCAAAATCAGCATTTCTATTGTTGGCTCAGCGATGTGAAGAGTCACGCTGTGAAAGGCAAGTCTCGCCCCCCCCTCCCACATCTTCATAAACATTAGAGTCAGTGTCAACCGCTGCATAAATCTCCTACTGGGGGCAATTACTGCATCACATTATCCAGCCAGCAGAGAGGTGGGAGAGAAGTATGGGGGGTTGCGGGGGGGGGGGGGGGGGGGGGGGGGGGGGAAACTGGAGATGATTCCCCAGTTGCATTAGTCATGTTTCACAGGGTTTGACAAGCTGCCATCTTTACATGCTCAGTGTGTGACCAACTCGCGTGCATTTGCTCGTTCATACTGTGGTTCTGTTTTCGCTTTGCGTCTCTCCATCGGACTCGCTGTCGCTGTCTCGCACACACACACACACACGCACACACACACTGCCATTGTGTTGGCTTTGGCTGATGCCGCCTCCTGTGCTGGGGGGGGGGGGGGGAGACGGGAGCCTAACGCCTGATTTACGTTCATGGAAAACTGAGTCCCAAATTAAACTTGAGCAGCTGTAGGTGTTTGTGCGCGTGTTTGTGTGCATGTCCATGCATGCTTGCATCTGTGAAGTGATTTGCTTGTGGGTTTGCTGTATGTATACAATTACTGCATCCAAACTTTGGATTCTTGTGGATTGCATTATTTCAGCGACGCAACAGCTTCCATGAATTACTGACAGTTACTGGAAGTCTCTCAGAAACACAACCACACACTTATCTGCCACTTACACACAATGCGTCTTTTGTTCAGTGCCAACATGGAGGATTAAAAACATGAATAGTAACTGCAAGAATAAAGCAGACACAATGGCCATTCTCATTCTTCTACTCACATATGGACAGAGGAGGTAATCTAAGAGCTCTGTGTAACATTTGTTCTGTGTTCTTGTGTCTCCTGACAGACACGGAATGAATGGAGCACCAGAACAAAATATATTGGATCCCTGGCTTATATTATCACTATGTTACACTAAAATGCAACTCGACTACTGCCACACGTTCCATGTTTTATCAGTCTGTAGAGTACTATGACAGAAATCAGTGTACTCAAAAGCAAGCAGGGTTGTTTAATGGATGCCCGCTTGCATTGAAATTGAAATGGTGGAATGAGCTCTGTGATGCAAAAGACACACCTCTTTAGACTCTACCTGTACTAAAAACACAACAAAAATGTAGCACTTAAATTGTACTCATAATGGCTCTTATCTATAGCGAGTTGTAAAATCGACTTATTTGATGAAATTGCACTTCTTGTTTCTTGTTCTTTTGGGTCTGTGTCCTTATGGTTGAAATGCTCTTATTGTAAGTCGCTTTGGATAAAAGTGTCAGCGAAATGACACGTAATGTAATATCACAATAGGTGCAGACCAAAAATTAAGATATCCCAGACAGGTCCATTACAGATGTCCTATTGCATACTACACAATCAGTGCCTTAACTTGATCTCAGACATCTAAAGCCACACCTAATTAAGAGGAGACAGCTGTTGATCATCCAAAGAGAATACAATGACAATGGGATGTTATTGTAAGCTCTTTGTTAAACCAAAAATGGAGAGTAAATTGCATTTGGGTTGTCAAATGGTAGCAAATGTACTGTGCAGTGTTAATATTTGCTGTCACTCATCTCTGGTTTGATTTTATAAACGTCACAGGATCTGCACAAAGTCAAAACAGTTATAAGATTATGAAAAAAACTGTTCCACAAATGATCGTTTTGAAGCAATGAGAGCTTTCGCACAATTTCGACAAACAAGGTAGACGACATGAGCGATGTGAATGAATGAGATGGTGTGGGACCCGATGCTGTTTACATGCACGTATGGGGACTTTTTTTCATTCTATAAATGTGTAAACAAAATGTTTTGGTGGCTACAACTATTTTGTGCTGAAAGGCAGCTATTTACTTACTATTTATGATTTTCACTGAACTGTTACTTTATTGGACGATACAGTACAGCCTTTCGTACCTTTTTGCTTTAATATAAATTACATGTATTGTATTTCATTTTCTAACACGTGTTATATTTTAATAGATTTAATGTATTTTTGCTCTTCAAACACATTACATGTAAACATAGTCAGATGGTTGACATTGAGTACTATTCTGCCACTATGGGAGCATCATTAGCTGGTTAATGGTGAAAAATGATGGATTAAAATGATGGGCTGGACGTTCATATGTTTTTAGTTCATCAATCGAGAAACTCCCCGGATATGCCCAATGAAGAGATGTGATTGACAGCTGAGGATGAAGAGGGTAAATGGATGAAGATTAACGGTTACTTTGTCAAATTTCACCAGCTTTTATCCCCACAAGGATGTAAGCAATCATTTGTTGGTTTACAGAGTGGGAACCTTTTGAGTACAATACTTTGAGTGTAGTACACACTCACACATGCGCACACACTCTCACACAAACACTGAAACATATACAGACATGTACAAAAAATGTATTTTGCAACATAGTCCCAAGATTACCTTTTTTTAGTTTGGACAGCCAATCAAGCACAGCTCTGTTTGACTGAGTGTGTTGCTCCAGCAGCAATCCCACCCACACCGACAGTGAGTGTGTGTGCAAAACACATTACTGTGCGCTATTGTGTTGCACGTTTGATGCCAATCCTTTGTGTTTTGTGATGATTGTCAAAAATGAGCACATGTGTAACGGATTGTATTTTTTACCTCCTCAAGCGAAGTGGTGTTTGGCACAACTGGGTGGTGGCAGTTGTCAGCGAACCCCCCCCCTCCCCTCTACACACACGCAAAACAGACACTGTACTAACCTTAACTAAACTCTCACCTAAGCACAATTTCAATCGTAATCCCCGAACCGGAAAGTGAGGAGCGACCAAAAACACACACAAATAAACTCACCAGGAAGTCAGTCTCATACACAAGACTCTTATAAACTTAACAAAGTGAGAAATTACCCAAGTAAATCAATTAACACTTAATATATGTGCTGCATGACATATATGACAATTCAATTCTTGCACGGTTTGTTTCTATTGGCCTTTCCCCAAACACACACACACACACACACACACACACACACACACACAAACACACATGCAGACACACCACCAACACCAGTTGGTGTGTTTCATTGAACAGCTGTTTTCTATTTGTTTTTTTAGGACCCATAACAAACAAGCACCATGCCCACCAGTCTGGATGCATACAAAAAGTAAACCACCAAGTTCGACCTTTACCTCATAAATTGTGTCCCGAGTCGAGCCGGTACTTGAGCTCAAACAGTGTGTCTGCTGTCTTTTTTTATATCAAATAATCCAGGCTGATACAAAACAACACAATGTGCAGCAGATGCCTGTACAGTTGACAGAAATGTGAGTTGGCATGAAATGAGTAAATGATAGTGATTACATAATGGGAGACACTCAAAATACAAGTATATACGTTTCCAGTGCTGTGGATGAATAGACAAGTAGACCCTTCACAAACCACTTAAATCAGTGCAGCCAGTGGACACGTGTGAAACAAGCATGAACGTGATGGCTTCAAGGGATCCTGCTTTTTCTCAGCTGCCGTTGGACTGACCGGATGTTTCCTTGCAAGAACTTCAAGCTCATTAAACGTTTCATCATTAAAAAAAAAGAACAATTAAAGAGGTCGTTTTCAAGAGTGCAGCTGTTAATTGATTGAAAGTGAAGAATTTGGAAGATTCTGCCAATAGTTTTCTGTTCTTGGTGCTTTATCCTGCATGAAAATAACTGGAGCTGTGGATGAACGTCGTTAAAGTGCAGCAGCGTCTGTGCATGTCTTTTAGTATTTCTGTGCATATGTGTGTGTCCATGCATTATCGACATCACACAACCGCTGATGTTCTAGGGTTCCCATAAACACGTGTTTAACAGGCTGTAATGTTAAGCATGTCATACGGCCACATGCCAAGCAACAGAACCATTTTTCTGACAGATTTAATTGTCAGCCCTAAAAGACTTAACTTTGACTGGTCGTCCTGGAAGCTGTAAATAGAAATGACATTCTAATATTTGTACGTTATGAAGACATGTAGACTACATGACCATTTAATATTGCACTTCTCCAACCAGACATGTGTTTCATTATATCCAACAACATAAGTTGCTGTCTAATTTGTTTTTGTTTAGAGATATTGTGGCACTTGTTATAGTGTTTGCCGCTTCTGCCTGTTTGAATACCACAAAATAATCCTGTTAATCCCGAAAATAAGTAATATTTTAAGTCCACTCAACAGCTGCTGATCATGTTAAGTAAACTGAGATATTATGTTTCAACACTTATTAAAAGCAACACCTAAGACATCCACCCCCCCCTCCCACACACAGACCCCATATTCACACCCCCCCTCTCTCTCCAGCAAAACATGCCAAATTGTTACACTAAAGGAGCACTATCGGTGAGCTGTCCTCCGATCATGAATCACCCAGTTTATGGGAACAGCTTCTAAGCACTAAGGTGAAGAGTCATTTTATGTTCAGGCCGTATGGCCATTAGATGTGGTCGTGAAATGGAATTTAAAATATATAATTGTTGGGTTAACTTGGGTGAAAGAGGGTGAAAACGGATCCAAATAGTAAGAACTGACAGGACGATTTTCCACAGCAGAATGTCACGGTATGTCACAGCGGGAAAAGCTATAATATCTTTCACATGTCAACAACGACACAGCCACAGCCCGCCACGGCCTGCTAATACAGCTGCTATTGTATTTGTAAGAGAAGATCTGAATGGCTTCCTTGTCTTCTGTCTGATCTCTCCTGTTTTTCACAACTATTGAGGTTACTGGCGCCATATGCTTGGCTCCTGTTGCTACAATTTACCGTGATATATGGTTGGACCAAGCCAATAAACAGCAAACTAGCTGGGAAAGCAGGGAGAGAATGACGACACAATGCCGCCTGTACCCCAAACACTGAACATAACCTACTATAAACTTGAAAAAACAGCAGGTGACCATTAGTGTTGAAAGAACTGACGGATAGATGATGGATTTCATTCATTTCAGACATCATTAGAAAGCATGTAGAACATATTCAATTCCTAGTATGAATACACATCATTTATCATGTGAGAGACATTTAAATACAGACTTTAACCTTTAAATACTGAACACAAGGATGAAGGATGAACTTCACCGAGGTTTGCAATAGATTTACGAAACACCTTCTGCAAACAAAATTCTGTGAAAATAATAAAGTTTCAGGATTCAGTTGATTCTGTAATCAAACTTTTCTTCAGGTATCTAAACATTAGCCAGAGTTGCTTCAGTTTAGTGGACATCGAGCCCCTTTTCTGTGCCACCGACGTATTAACCATCGCAAAAAAATGCACTTCGTAGATGCAACAGGAGTGGGGAGTGATAAGCAGGATTTAGATGTGATGTGCCATCAATCCTTTCACAGAGGATGTCAGACTCTGGCAAGGCTGTGAGAAAAGAAGAGCTTCTGTCTAGACGAGGCAGGGAAAAAAAAAACAACGTGAGGAGTTTTGACTGTTTTATTGGCCAAAGGCATTTGTTTTGGCTCAGTCTGTTCTCGTGGGAATATGCATTCACCTGCTCAGTGTGTATATAGTTGGAGATGTGATTAGAGATTTGATGTGTTAGTCTGTGAGTGTGTGCATGTAATGGATTGCTTGTGTTTTTGTGTCGTGCAGAGGCCTTCTGTTTGTATATATATATATGACGTCATCAAACTGTCACATCTAAAGGTCATTACAACCAAATACGGTCTTTCTTTAAAAGAAACAAAGTCACTCTTCCCTGACCGGCTGCCGTTTTTGATACAGAGTCACATATTCAGACGCTATTTATACATTTTATTATAATCCTCCTCCTGCCGTCTGTTTTTAACCTAAACAGCTAATTGGTTACAACCATATAAGAGTGGGCCGAGAGTAAGCATAAGATATTAAAGTAAAGTTAGAAAAGTAACACTGACAGGTACATAATAGCATGAACAGTATGATTGTAAAAAAAAAAAAAAAAAAACTTTATACATTATTGCAATTAATGCTAAATGTGGCGTCATAATAGTAAATAGAGGGCATTGAGTAATAAACCACCTGGTGGTGACCAGACGCTGAAGAGAGGTCAGACAGCATGCTCATCCTGTGATATGAGGCATCTCTGATATCCTGTGATTCAAAGTCACGCTGGATAGAATCATGAGCTGACAAATCGCAAGCAAAAATCTATCCGTGCGCAGTGATTTTTCACGATTGAATACGCGAGAGGCCGAGTGCCCCCGCAGCGTTCTCAAGCTACACTGTCTGATTCCTCAGTAGATCTGCAGAGTGGATGTGAGACTTCAGGGCAAGCGCCCGCTGCTGCTTTGAGAACAAGTTGCAAAAGACTGGTAGCCATTTGGCTGTGTGAGTCCGCCTTGTCTGCATGCACGTGTGTGTCCAGGTGTTACAGGAGGAGAAGACAGTGAGAGGAAATTCTTCCCCGATAGCAAGAACCAAAAGGTGTTGACTGAGTGAGCGGCTGGCTTTGCGACCAGCCATCTGGGTGGTGGCTGACAGACTGAACCGCTGACCCGCCCGGTTGGGGCGGCACGGCGCATTGACCGGCTGATTGGGCGCTTCGGAGAGCCAACGGCCTGATGACGGATGACGTTTGCTGAGTGTCGATCAGCTCTGGAATAAGGAGCTGGGTCGGTGCGGGGGTGTGAGGCGGGGGATGCCCATGCTGGTGTGTTGTTAACAAGGCTGAAACAACATGATCACCCACTTAGTTTCCTCTCCGTATCTATTTACAGCCATGCCCTCCACCCCGAGGGAGCCATGCTTTTATCTGAAAGATTAGAAAACCAGTAACAAGCAGGACATGTGAAAAGGGGAACATGATGGGAAAGTGTATTGGATCCAACTTTTTTGAATATTCGAAGCTGCTTCCGATAAAGTCAAGATTCTTATTTTACCATTTAGATCAAGATCTAATTTGCTATGGCCTTTAAAGGATTCTTCAATTGTTTTGGAATGCAGACGAGAGGCCGTATTTTATGGTCCGATAATGAAGCAGTTCGGGGGAGTTTCTCAGGCCCGAAGCGCAGAGGAGGGCCGGCAACCCTCGAACGAGCTAAAAGTTAAAATGTCCACTAACGGTCACGCAAAATCTAACGTGTTAATTTGAGTGCGATCACATGATCGGGTCAATGTGAACAGCAACTGTCGCTCAATAACCCACCCCCCTGGATTTCACCTCCCCGTATTATAATACACTGTATATAACTCAAATAAAAATGGATGTGACAATCCAGGCTGCAACATGTCATGATGAGATGGATTATTCCCTCTCATCATGAGCTTTGATTTCTTCCTGTAAGCACAGGATAACATAATGCACACCAATTCAAAAACACTCCGAATTCTGTCAAAGCCAAATAAAGGCCTCGTCATTACTGTGATGGATGTTGTAGCGCAGGCAATTTTCAGGTCTGTGGAGGTTGTTTTTCTATTCTGCAACACATGAGTAGAAACAATGAGCAGTGAAAGCGAGCACGTCTGGTTATCTTTGTCAAACGGAGAACACCGTGCCTCCAAATGGTAATTGTCCAATCAAAGTTTGGCATCTGTAACCAGGCACAGCGAGCTGGACATGCTTTCTCCACATGCTGTGGAGTCTTTGCTAAGCCTTCCCAAAATCAGAAACTCCATCTAATAAGTTCTAAGCACAAGATCCAGCGTGTTTGTGTGATCCAACTTGAGCTTGCCCAGCGTACTTCTGAAAGTAAATACAATCTCATCTACTGACATAATTATTAAACTCCAATATTCTGCTGTGACTACGATGGAAAAGCTCCATTCCCAATCCCCTCATCAGCTATGAAGAAGACGGTCAAAGTTTTGGCTGACATTAAGTCTTTTGTGGTCTTTTAGGGCAATTGGGGGGTAGATTCCATGTATAATCAAAGCACAGACGCGACTGGCTGCGAATAAGACAAATTTCAACGGGCAGTGCGAAGGACGCAAAAGACACGGCGTGGCGTGTTGGGTGCTTTGGACGCGAAAAGCAAAAGGAGCTTTGGGGCGAGAAATTCGCAAAGCCAATCAGAGTTGAGGAGCTCAGCAATGCAGCGTTACACTTCAAGCACCACAAATTGATCCAAAATATTACCATAGCATTGCATTTTTCTAGCTTGTTTCATATTTTTCTCTTGTTAAGGTAAAACAGAAACATGCTTTTTAAAAATGCAAACAAAACAAAACACTCTCTATTGGTCTTCTTGGTTATTAGGAGTCACAAATTCGACATTTATTTATACTATAGTTAGTAGGGCTGACTAGCTAAATGCTGCACAAATAATGCATTGTCTATATATTTTAAATGAACACAAAGCTTTAGCCCGAGTCTTTTTTAATGGTGTTATAATGATAATTTAATAATTACTAATATACAGGCAGCAGTTGTCCTTTTCGCATGCTCAATCCATGTTTGGAGAGAAGAAAGGAGAAACCTTCTTCTGTTAAAATCTGACATTGAGTTACAATATGTCACTCATTTTCTACCAGCGCCTTCATTGTATTACAAACTACAAATGTGCCGTGCAAGAACAGAAATATGCTCAAAAGAGCAAAAGAAAAGGCTCCATTGCAAAGCAATCAACAATAATCTCATGTGAGGCCTCCGCAGTAGCTTACATTTCTTCTTTCTTTCAACTGCTCTTGATTCGATTTAACAAATCCATTTCTTAGTATTAACGCAGGATAATTTGTTCAGTCCAAATGTGACCACAATAGTCATGCTGAGTAATGAGAGTATGTTTTAACAGTTGGGAACCTTTTTGCTCAGAACCATAACAACCTTAACAAGTTGGCTCTCTTGTGATTCCTTCGTATTGATTTGGCAAAACATGCTTCTTCCTGAACAGCAGGTCTCCTTTTCCATCTGGACGGGCTTCCGTCTCGTCTGTGGGGACGAACACACGTTGAACAGCACGAAGCTTCCCACTGCCGCTTCATTCGAATAATAACAGATCTAATTTCTCATTCTGTACGAGCTCTCTGTAAACGAACTAAAGGCAAATTGCTTCAATTTGTCCGCGTCTTTTCCTTTTTAAAGTGGCCGCCCCGTTGCAACACGGAGCGTGATGAAAAAGGGGACAGAATGGCTCAATCCTTGGGACGCAATGGAGATTGGTGGTGGGTGGTTGTACAGGCTTACTGTGGTTTGAATGTGAACCAGAGATACCAACTCAGTCACTCCCATCTGTCAACGAAATAAATCCAAATACTGCTTCAAAGTGGTTTGTTTTATATAATCCTTCTCCGGTTTCTGCATTAGGAAGCAACTTTTATGTTCTTGTCAAACTTGTTGACAACTGCCATACAAATATCTCTCGTCTGAGGTTGGTTTCTCAGACGTGTTTATACAGTAAAGAGACGTTGCGCTCTTTGTATTTTGTCTTCCCCAAGTCTCAATGAAAGGGGAACTTCCTTGTTAGTTACCGAGAAACTACATCAAACACAGTTTTTGAAGGTTCTAGGTATGTGCGACGCCAAAACACTTACTACAATTCATTTTCTTTCTTTACAACATTTAAGAAACATTGAGAGGTGTATCCCTCCCTGAACTCCGGGACTCCACAGACTCGTTCTTCACTGTGATAAACCAAGGTGTGATGGGAGCCTGAACAGTGGTCAGACGAGACATTTTACCTACTTGGATAAATTGGTCCGCTCTCTGCAGATAAGATAAAGCGGTGCGCCTGTGGCCTCGTGTGTGCGCTTCCCCGACGCTGTGTGTGTGTATCCACCTATCTTCTGCCAGCAATTAGAAGCCGCGCTGGCCCCCTTCATTTCCTCTGATTACGAGACAGTGTAGGAACATCAGGGGGTCACTTTGGGCAGCTGAATGTGTTCAAAGGAAGAAACAGTTGCGAGTGATTACGTGGGGTTTTTGTGCTGCAGGCCTTTTTCGGCGTGGTGTTACCGTGCTTTGAAGCTAACAGCTCAATTAATGGACTGCGGTGTTGGCTCTGCTTATGTGCGTCACGCTCTTTCTGAATTTCTAAATGCTACAATGCCTTCATCGGGAAAGACACATGCCCACACTGACATAGAGAGAGAAATGGTATAGTGTTGTTGGTATGGTGAGACACGCAGCAATGTGGATTACTTTTCTATGTCATGCATTCATACGGAGCTGTAGCTAAAGCATCAGCTGCAGGAAAGCACATCTGGACATCTAACACCCATCCTCCCAAAGTATTCAAGGGAACAGCTGGGTCCACAGAGCCTACTGTATGTCACACCAGCGGTTCAACGATGGAATTCATACCCCGGATATCCAGATCTGCAGGACCATACACGACTGAGGAAATGGTACACACATGCAAGTCAAGATGTGCATGCTGCAACTTTGAATGAACAAATGCACACAGATCTTTTTTGTGGCCTTTATTCCGCAGCTGGTCAAACACACTACACAAATCCCTTACAGACTATAACTGAAAATGTATGTTGTATGCTTGTATTCTATATTCTACAGCACACAATATTAACTTTGTCTGTCATTTTTGCATGAGACCGACTTTTGACAATACTGCATTTGTAGAGCTGAATGTCATGTTTTGCAGCTTTCAGGGAATAAATGTGTGGGAAAATTCAGCACATTCCACTTAGTGGATTACCATTTCCTGAAGCTCTGGTTTGGATGCAGACCGCAGGGAGATGCTTTGTGTATCATTATCATTAACATGGTTTTTGCCGTTTAATGATACCTTTAAAACTGAGACTCAGCTCTTCTCATGTTGAAAGAATATGAAGGCAAGTCTTTTGTTTTCAAAAAGTAACCGATTGTGTTGAATCAAACTGAAGGCTGGCTTCTGCACAGGAGGCTGAATGTTGGTTTGGCAGATCTGTGGCAGAGCCAAGTGGGTGGCCAATTGCTGAGAATGACTAAAACTGCCCCGCAACCTCTTCCCCAAGTGGAACGTCATTGTTAAAATGAATTCAATGCAGCTATTGCCTTCAAATGTTTTATATCTTGTCATGTTTTTTAGCAGGATTGAAGCTCCAACTGTCCAAATCATGAATAAACTAAATTACACATGTATTCGGGATGGAATGTGGGTATATACTGAAAACATCCTACCACAGGACGTCAACATGATTTCTAAATGGATAAATGGTTAAAAATGAGGGTAGAATCAAATAAACTTTAATTCACACTTCAGTGTAGTAAGTTTGTAGGTTGACTTACCTACAATGAAAGATTCAGAATAGCTTTTTCACTGCGGTTCTGTGCAGTATCTACCCTGAGCAATTTAAGTCTTTAAACTATCAATTAATTTCACTAGCAATAAATTTCACCTGTATTTAACGTCGTATGGACTTTTTATTCAGTCTATGTTTTACATTAAGAAGATTCAAAAGTCAACCAACTCAGGTTCCTTAATACTCAAAAGCACACCCTTGAACCAACTTTGGCTCTTGATTGTACATATAGCATGAGTCTTTTCTAAGTGTCTAGGAGGGGGAATACCATTAGATCACAGCCAAATACTTGAATCCTATGGAGGCCATGACAGATGTCGATGTCAGAAGCAACACGCTGCTGTGTTTTCTGGCACACACAAGTCTTAATGTAATTCCCTGACTCAACTTTGGCTGCGGCCCCAGAAACATATGCAGCACGGGGTAGACATAATGACAGAGCTGGGAAGCAGTGCCAAAGCGTAATGTAAAGAGTAGACGAAGAGGTTTAAATCTTGAAAATAAACCAATCGAACATTGAGTTCTGCAGCATAAGTGAAGCTTGTTGTGTGCAGCAAATCTTCGGTTGAGGCCTTTTGCACAATGAACTGGTTAAATTTGACAGTTTCTGTCCCCGTGGAAACATCAAGCATCAGGATGTGTGAAACGCCTCTCTTCAAATGTAGCATGAATAAAAAATCATGTGACATAATTTTTGAAATACAATTGATGACCTACCTTTCATTTATTTACTTTAAGCTCAGTATTGTAAAGGATGCAATGCAAGAACAATCCCAGCATATGTGTTACATCTGTCATGTTCTAAACCAGATTAGTCTATAAAAAGAAGTAATACACAAGCTTGAATCAGTTTAAATGGTGCAACGAGCACCGCCTGATTTGATCTTATCATTTATCTACGTATATCTATGTATTTACAGAAAAAATTCATGTTTATCAGTGGTATTGTGCAAGCATTCCAGATGCAGAATATGGCAGCATGCGTAACCCCATCTATGTTTAGGGGTCTATACGCAAGGAAAAGCAGCCAATGATAGATGGACCAACAGACACATGACACATTTTGTGTGAAGGGTCGACTGAACTGTGGGCTCCTCACACTGCCGAGTGGAGGACAGGAGAGGACGTAAGTAGAGGTTATAAAAATGTAACTAAATTAAATATAATGAAACCCAACATTGTTTTGCACAAACTGATAACAATGTTGATTTGATTATTTGATACAAGTAAATTATGTGTGCTATTTCTTTTATTTATGACATGGTAACCGTGTTTAACTACAAATGCAGATAGTAAAATGCAACCGGAGACACCCATAAACTACATGGGTTTCAGAGGGTAGAGCGCTGTAGAAAACACAGAGTAGGGGTCACATCCACAGTTACAACTAACACACTGTTTCTAGAACGATAGGCTTGTAATATTCCCCCACAGACCGTCTTAAAGATCCATCAAGTCTAATCAAAGGAAGACATGCACAGCAGTGCCAACTTAGCTAACTAAACCCAAAACCTTTCCTGTGCAACCCTTTAAACTAAAATGCCTAACGTGTCAGTCTTTGTCTTAAAAGTCCCCTGTGTACCGTGAAATCCTAATCTGCCGGAGAGAAAAAGTTGACAACCATGAGAGAAATGTGGTTACCGTTGGTCATCAATTATTGTTGGTCTCACATCGCACAGTGAGACACCGACAAGGGATTCACTGAGACCAAAAAATTGAAAACAGCTGTGTAGGAAACTACAAAATAAAGGTCCTGAATAATAAACAAACAACATTATAGATTATTTGTCAGGGAATTGGAATGAACTTGACAAAGTCCGCCTGTCGGTGCTGCGGCACAGTGCTCGTTATGCGTGTGTGTGTGTGTGTGTGTGTGTGTTTGGGATAGAGGCAATGAGAATGGGACGAGATGGTGTAAGCTCCACATGATGTTTCTGTAAGGCCTCGAATCAGAATGACAAGTGCAGGGCGCCTTTCTGAGAAGGTCTGTGGACTTAATTAACACTTATTAACATATCAAAGCTGATGAATGAAACTTCAAACTATTGGCTCAGACCTACGAGCCTCACAACACTATTATGGAGACAGGCCATGGATGTATAAAGAGAATGGCAGTGGCAATCAAACGGACACTTATCCTGGGTGGGCGTATTGGTTTGAGTATTGAGTTAATCAACTATTCAGTAGTGAATTCTCCCAGTGCCTCGTCCTCAACCGACCAGCTCGCCAGAATATTGTTCATCAGTTTTTGTTTCCCTGTGGCCTCGTTTTCCACTGCAGCATAAGTCCCGCAGCTCTTTGGAAACAGCACAACCACGAGCTGAGAGAACTGTCTTGAACATACCATGAATAAAAAAAGGAAAAAAAACAAGGCACGTTAAATGCATCTTTACATAAATGGGAAAACATTTGAATCCATGCATCAAAAACATTTTATGCAAGAAACGTAGAGTCAGTCAGTCAGTCAGTCAGTCAGTCATCTTCAACCGCCTCAATCCGGGGTCGGGTTGCGAGGGCAACAGCTCCAGCAGGGGACCCCACACGTCCCTTTCCCCCCGGGCCTCTACCAGCTCCGACTGGGGGGGATCCCAAGAAGTTCCCAGGCCCTTGTGGAGATATAATCTCTTCACCTAGTGCTGGGTCATCCCAATGAACCTGGAAAGCTGGTTCTTCTCAGGACTAAATTAATTTAGAATGAATGCATTTGAATCAATATCATAATGTGATCATGTGGAGTCAGAAAAGATACAGCGTTGATGATAATGGTGTTTTTTTTACAGCTTATGGTTAGGACAAACTGCAATTGATTAAAGAAAACATGCTTTTGAATTCCGCCGGCGGGTTTAAAGGATCAGATGGCTTTGACTTATAACTGGTCCACGGTGGGAAGAACACATCCCTGCCTTAGGGCACCCAGACCCCAAAGTTCCCCAAACTCTGAATTTACAATGTGGGGTTTTCATTTAAATCCCGAAATGAGGAATGTTTTGACTGTTACTTGGCTGAGACATGGACTTGATTAGTGATCATGATGGATTGAAGGGTTTGTATAGCTCTTTCTGTCTCTCTCTGTGTTCCTCTTTCATTCCTTCTTGCACTGGAAATGTGATGAAGCGGGGTATTTACACTGGATTAACATGAACAAGAAGAACCAACAATTGATCAGGAAAATACATCTGCCAACAATTAACTGCTAATCGACAACATGCCACCTGGCAAAGAGCGTGGATGGTTGCGCAAAGTTGCCAGTTAGCCCTCTCAATCTTCTTCTCTGTAAATATGGCTCTACTGTGATGGGCATACTCGCCTTAAATGATGTGGTTTTGTCATTTTAAAACGAGATTTTCAATACACCAAATGAGAACATTTCAATGCGAACTGAAAATATTGAGACCTCTGGTCCAACCACATGCGTGTTTGGGAGATGGTTACCCTCAGTGGGGCACAACCAAACTGGGCCGCTTGGTACTGGGCCGCAGAGAAAGAAACAAATAACTTTTATTGACCGGTCTGTGAGACAAAAAAAAGGTTGTGGACTTTGAGTGTGTGTTGTCCCCAACAAGCTTTTTCAGCAGCTCTCTAGGCAAGTATTGGAAGTCACATAGTTATGAAAATGTTCATGTATGTTCATCATCTTAGTTCAGCATGTCAGCGTTCTAACATTTGCTAATGAGCACACAGTACTGGAAAATCTGAAATGTGGACAAAAAAGTGGCCATGGAGTAAAGTGAGGATAGACTATTCAACTATTCAAGTGTAGGACCAACGAATCTTCTTAAGATTAAAGAATAATCAGTTTAATAATAGGCATTCGCACTCCTGTGTCCTGTCTGCTATTTAAAAGTCTTGGTCTTTGGGTATAACCCTGATATCCTACCAGCCCTGATGGGCAAGTAAAAAGAGAAGTGAAAGAAATAGGAGGAGCAGGAGCCAAGAAAAATGGAATAAACAATTGAGTGGGTGATGGAGACAGAAGGAGAGAGAGGCGCGAACAAACAAGGACATTCAGGATTGGGGTATAAGTGAGAATGTGAGGGGGTTAACACAATTCAGGGGGAGCAAAGAAGGTGGGGGGTCATTTACTGTGTGTGTGTGTGTGTGTGTGTGTGTGTGACTCACTGGTAGCAGGCAACAGATGTCAATGCAGGGGGTAAGGCTTTCTCCAAATTGAACAGCCCCTCCAGGGACATTAGCTGCTAACATACCAAAAGGAGCAGAGGTGGGGGTGGAGAGTTGGAGGAGAGGCAAGAAACGTGGAAGACCAGCAAAGAAGAAAGGAGAAAACAGGAGAGAGAGAGAGAGAGAGAGAGAGAGAGAGAGAGAGAGAGAGAGAGAGAGAGAGAGAGAGAGAGAGAGAGAGAGAGAGAGAGAGAGAGAGAGAGAGAGAGAGAGAGAGAGGGGGCCGGGGCGGGGGGGGGGGGGGGGTGAATGGAGGGTAAAAGAAGTGGGGAAGGAAAGAAGATGTGACAACAGAAGATCACAGGAGAGGAAGTGGCCTCAAGTGTGGGGGAAAGCCTCAGTGTTAATCCAAAGGTCTTTACAGGCAGATGCATCTCTATTGGCGGACAGGTTCTCCCTCATGATCCTATTTTATTTAATTCAGCTGACCACGTTTCAAAAAGGGGTATTTCTATGAATGCCTTTCAATAAAACGACTCATCTCTGTGAGATCCATTGTGATGAGTCAGCATATCTCAGCCTGTCTTTGACCGTAGTGTGAGTCAACAGTTGTATGAAAAGGCTCATTCTGAATATTAAATATCAGATGCTGCATGTATATGTCCTCAACTGATGAAATTCACATTAAATGTTTTTCTAATGAAATATTCCTTACCAAAATGGCCCCACTTTCCACAAAAAAAAAAGGTTCCTCTCCTCCAATACACCAACTGTGCTGAATAATCCTCTACAGTAGTCACCCACAATACCACTAAGAGTGGGAAATCAGTTGTATTCAATGTTGTCTCTTGACAGAAGAAAATCACACAGGTTACACGCAAGTGAGTTCATGTTGAGGATCTCGTATGAGACACGAGGGGAATTCAAAAGGTTACCTCAGCTCTCACAGTTCATTTGCTCAGTACAAGTAGTGGTCTGAACATGGTCACGCATTTCCATGGATTCATAAATAATCAGGACACACACATGGCCAACATAAGGCAAAGCATAGTCAACACATGGACAATGATTAGCGTCAAAAATAAAGAAATGAACCATTGCTGATTGATTATCACTGTCTATGGATATAAGCAGCATCCATAGTAAAAACTGTTTTGAGTTCTGACAGGTGAGAGGCTGCAGCGCTGTGCATTTTAGAAAAAATACTTTTCATACAGTATATGGCATTGTACTTTCTTCATCTCACTCACTGTCTTTTGTATTATTCCAGCCTCACTCCAACTAACTCAGTAACTGATACGTTGACAACGGCGCACCCTAAATGCAACCTCACGAAAAAAAAAAAAACCCTTCTTTTAAAGGCGGTGTGGAGCAGCTGAGCTACACGAGACAAAGCGCTATACCACAAAGTTCCTCTAATCCTCCGAAACGGCTGCTTGAGAGTGTGCCGAGTTCCTGCTGGAAAATGTCTATCCCGACGTGTTGGCCCGCCAACTGCCGCGCCTTGCCCTTGTCAGAGCCGTGATTAATAATGTAAAATGAGTGAGATTTATTATGTGATATAATTTGATTTCAACTCAGGGAGTTTTACCCTCGGATCCGTTCTCCAGCTGCGGCCCAGCGTTTCCTACCCAGGTTGTCTGGTTATGAAGGTGCCTGGATAGCTGCTGGTCTGACTCCAGCGGAGACAAAATCATCTGGATTATAATGCAATACAAAACTGCTCCAACTCGTGTCGTGTGTAGCGACGCCGTAGCCCCAGCATAAATGAAACTATATATTTGTGAATGTTCTGCTTCTTTATCACAATAACTTCATCTTGCCCTTCAAGACTATATCCACAACATCAGAGCCAGACTAAATAATATAATCCAAACCTCAGACCACAACCGTTTGAGATGCAGCCATTGAGTACAAACAACTACCCGAGTGCTGCAAGGCAGAGCCTGAGCCACCCACCTTCCACCTCCAAATCAATCCCATCTCCAGCTTCAGATGCTTCCTACTTGCCCAATAACCTTTTCTCTAACACCACCTACCCCAGACCTAAAATGCCCCAGTCTAGGGTCTGGTTACATTCTCTTGGTAGCACCTCCAGGTTTCCTTCCCCTGACCCTCCCTTCAGCAGTATTGGTTTCCAGCCCGGGCCAATTCAGTGCTCAGCCTAATCCAAACAAGGCCCCGGCCAGTGTAAAACAGGGTGCACTTCATAAAACGGTGATGTCAGCTCGCAGCCCGGACAGACGGGACTCTGTGCCACGAGCGCTTGGCTACGTGTGTCAGTGCACGTATGCCTGGATGTGTGAATGTTGTGTGTGTGTGTGTGTGTCACTCTGACCCCGTCGCCATCAACAGACGGTTTTCAGTGGGCTAGGAAGCTGGCTTTGAAGTAATCTCTGGGGAATGATTAGTCAAAGCAGCTGCTGTGCTAGAAGAAGAACGGCATCATGGAACAGGGAGGGGTGACGGCGCTCAACGAGGACGACAGAAACACTTAATGAGTTCGTACAAACTGCCTGGAGCCAGGACTATTTATTTACACCAAATCTCCTATTTTCAAACTATTCTTAAATGTTTTTTTGTCTCATCCTCAGAAAAAATACCAAATTTAGTTAAATAATACATTTGATTAATTAATTATTAATAATATTTTCTAATTTTCTCGAGGTGGTTACATGTTGTGATTTTTGGCTGCTTTTCATCAAAGAAGCTCTGAAAATCCAGTCAACCATAACCTGGCCAGCACAGAACCGGTCCTGTTTCACACCCTGTCCATGGAAATGACCATTTCAAATTCCTCTGTGCCATTCCATATCATGTAAGCTTTATTACTGCAAGTCTTTTTTGTGATAGTTATTTGCTGAATCGTTGTTTTGACAGTGCGGGGGTAAAGAACCTATAACTATTGGATAATTCTCTGTCTCACTCTCTGGCTATTCTCTTCTTAAGTTTCCTCTTCACATCCTTCTCTCTTTCATTGTGCTCATCTGTCGCAAATGTTTCATATATCTTTGTCGTATTCCACCTCTTTGTTCTCCCACTCCGATAGAGGCATTCAGAGTCTCTCTGTTACACACACCCATGCAGTCCCAGACTGATTTTGAGGCACAACACGCTGGCGTAGTCACGCCTTGATGCATTAAGAGGTTACACCCATGTTTGCTCTGGCTCAAGTTCCAATTGGACGCTGAGGGCAAGAACCCATTTTCCCTTTGGGCGATATCGATGAGGGCGATTTAGCACTTTGAGCAGCACCCGCACAAACACACACACACACACACACAAAGTCTTACATGTACGCCCATAAATGAAGAGAGATGACAGAATGATGGCCCATGTCGAGTTGCCCAGAAACTCATTAACCCATGTTTTGACAGGTTTATTTTAGTTGTGTGTCTTGCAGTTGGCTCGCTATGGCCCAGGAGTTCCAAAACATTTTTATTTTCATCTCGGCAAGATGAGAATAAAATGCTACGCTACTCTCAGACAACTGATACGGTTTTTATTTTAAAAATCGTTTTAAAGAAATCTTTTAAAATACTGATCAAATTTCACTTGGGGTTCCATTGAACTCAATGTCATTGCGACAATGCTTGATTACAGAAATATGGGGGGGAAATTGGCCAAAACTCAATGGATTCAAAACAATTAAAATGTAACTTGTTAGGCAATCATTTCTGTTCTCAAGAAAACAATGAGAAACAAACAGTGTGCCTTTGTACCTTTGTCCAAGTCACACATTGTGCTTCGAGCGCACACAGGTTGCTTTTAAACATTTGCTAAGCTTTAATAGGTCGGATCAGTTTTCTTCTTTCTAAGGAATGGGAGACTTCCCTCTTGTCTCTCTCTGCTTACAGCTGCTGTGTGTGAACGTGGTTACGTTTACTGTGTGTGTTTGTGTGTAAATGTCCACACCGCTGTCCCCTGACTGCATGCTCTACAGCTTCGAGCCTCTTCAGTCTCTTCTTGACGCATCCACTAATGTGTGCACAGTGTTTCCTAGAAGGCTCGCTGGCTGATGTCTGGGCTGAGAGCAGAGGGATTTTCCCCAGCAGCCTTATTAGACGCAGCAGTGATGTCAGAAGGCAACCGTAGGTCACTGTTGTCAAGACGACAGGTACTGTGTAAACCCAGAGCCATTCGAACAGTTTAGTTTAACAATTCCAGCTTGCAGCCGTTGACAGTCTTGGCTCCTTGGTGCCAGATCAGGACCTTTGATCCAGCGTATTTCACCTGCTTTTTACCTTCACTGTTAGTGTTCAGCTAATTTTTACTACGTTACGAGTACGTAAACCATAGGTATAGATTCCCTGCACCAAGCGGTCCACTTAAACACTCCCATGCATGCCTACTTTCTAGTAGGTCAATCACACACACATGCTTTGCTGCAGGATGTTTGTGTGAGTTGGTCTAATTGCCTCAAAACAATAATGTCTTTCTCTGTGCTAAAGGAGCTATAAAGAATGCAAGGCCAGATGTTACCATGGTAGATGTCCACCAGTTTGTGTTTGAGCAGACACACACACACAGTCTTCCCCCTCAATGTGTTCCTCATTTAATTTGGCAAAGTGACACACCACAGACCCACTATCTCCATTTAGAGGCGCGCGCACACACACACACACACACAAAAGATCCACAGATGAATAAACCCTCTGTCCACATGTCTTGGTAGTGTTAGCACTTCCCATCCACATTCAGCACTTGTGTGACCGTATTGTGTTGACCACGCCGTCGGGGCTCCGTCCAACCAGCCATTTTCCCATTAGGGTTGAGGTTGATGTCCTGCAAATAATGGGAGCCTTTCACAACACAAACAGTGTATGTAAAAAAAATATATGTAGCAGATTCAAGCCTTGCTACATATTGGCTCATGGGAAACAAACAACAGACAAGTGTGTATATTTCATCCAAAGAAAAGACCCTCAAAGTGTGAAAAAGGTGATTAATGATTCATTCGGTGAGTAACCTTCAACTCAAAGACGGGAAGAAGAGAAGACGCTGTTTATCACCTAAATACAGACCCGGCCAACTAAGTGGAAAACAACATGGAAGTGATTTTACTCAAGACAAAAGGTGGTCTGTCTTTTCCTTTCACAATTCAAGCTCTCCAGTAGAACAATGCATTATGCTGCATGCGCAATGCGATGGTGATATAACAGTGTATCTGGGAAGCGAAGCAGAGTTGGCGGCGCGAGGGAGAAGAAGGACATGGTGGGTTTGTGTGTTTGCGTGTGGCATTGAGAAACAGATACGAGAGAAGTGGGATGTTTAAGTGAGAGCTGGAGGGAGATCAAGTGTGGACGCGAGAGAGACCTCAAAGAGTCATATGTCCTTGGCGAGAACGAGACTGACATCAAAAGGAACAGAAGACGTAAAAGGTTTCCAAGGGTGTCAGACAGACAGCACGATATTTCACAAATAAAACCGAGAAATCGAAGCCGTGGAGTGAATTGTTGGCGCAAAGTGTAAAGATTGTTGATGTGTACAGCTGCCAAGCTTCTACAGCCGATGGCAGAGAAAAGGCCCATCCATCAACCTCCAATCACACATTATTTGGAAATACAATGTATCCTGATTTGTTGAGAGAGCATGTGAGGTAAGTCTTGAGTGAGTGAATAGAGGCTTCATTCAAAGCACATTAGCTACATTTACAATGTGTAAGTGGTGAAAGCAAACAATGTCATCCGTCACAGTGGTCAAACTCTTTCAGATTATCTACTGTCAGTTCAGTTCTCGCCATTCTTATCGTTTTGAGTGAATTCAAATAAATATACATGCAGTATATATACAATATTTATTTATATATGAATGAGATGTATTCAATTATTGTTCTTCCAACATGCATTCTAATTTCAGCCTCATTTTTCAGCCTCATTTTTGCATATTTTAAGAGCAAATTGAATCATTTGTATTACTTTCAATTATTATTGATTGGTGTAACTAAATTATCAATTATATCCTCCTATCCTCCTTATTAGGCCCTCAGACATTTTCCTTTGGTATCCATGCTTGCGTGATGTCACTTCTGTCAATGTCTATGCATTTCTGGGTATATGGGTGTGAGTACGCTATTCTTGTTCAGTGAAAAGCACGTCTGCAGACTAACATCAGTGTGGTCGATGGAAGCTTCATTCTATTAGTTGCCCGAGTGCTGGAGTCATCATCCACCTCAGAGCTCCTCTTTCAAATGACTTAATGTACGGTATGCCAGCAGCAAACCTCATCCCAGCTTTAATGCACACACTCTTGTGGTTGCCGTTAATTGTATTTGGAGAGAAAATATTTTGCCAATGAAACCACAGCAACTGCTGCACTACGTAAACATCTTAAGCCCAAAGGGTAAAAACAAGCATTTACTGGGACTCCCGGGTCAGTAACACTTTGTGAAAACCCATCGCATGCCTGGCAATAACAGCCTCGTGCAAACTGAAGACCAATACGATCCCCCTGCATCTCCTGTGCGTCAGGTTTGCTTATGTCACATACAGCACACGCTGAATCTGAAATATGTCACCTTTTCAGAAAATGGAGGAAAAAGCTGCTCAGTTTTACCGATGACCTCAAGGATTTTTTTTTACATTAGGATAATGCATCACCGCTGCACATGTAGCGCCTCAAAACAACATTTCTCTATTTAGGAAATCACATCTGGTGTGGAATCAAGTCAAGCTTGAATGGTGAACTGTGGCATAGGAAGACACTGACATCTAATTTGTTCCTAATACATTCACATGTGACAAATTAGCAGCGAGATGTTTCGGGTTACGTCATTCTAACGGGGAAATTAAGCAGGTTAAAGATGAAATGGCTTGAAGGAAACTCTGCGGTGGTCAGGTCTTCCTACGTAAAACAAATAAAGACCAAGCTGTTTATTTTCACTGTGGCTAAATAGAGGGGGGGGGGTCTGAGAGAGTGAAGCAGAGAGAGAGAGAGAGAGAGAGGGAGGGGGAGGGGGAGAAAGTGGTTTATTTTTACTGTGGCAGAATGAGTTTGTTTTAGCTCTGCAGTGTTTGGAGTTGGAGTTATCCGCTATTGGAGCGGTGCAGAAAGTCAGAGAGAAACAAAAGAGAGCCGGAGGTGACGGCGCAACAGGAAGGTGTAACACAAGGAGGATAAATGTGGAACACGTCGGGGGAGGAGAGAGCGTGAAAGAAAACCGTTGGAGGGCTCATATGTTCATGTTTAGTATTGGGAAATCAGAGGATGAAACAAGACGAGGCCCAAGTGGACCTCAGCTGTGCCACAGCCAACTCTCTCTCTCTCTCATCCCAAGTCCCTCTATTAGTCTCTGTCTCACTTAATCACAAAACACACACCACTTCCCTAGTGTGGATGAGTATTACACAGGCAGCTGTGCTATTGACGCATTCACAGCATCAACTAATCGATCCCTGCGTCTGTGCACATGACAAAGGATGCCTTGAAATACGAGGTCTCTGTAGTCTTTAGCCGATTATGGTTTTGTTTATGTGGCTGTAACATCATCGTTACATAACTTCAGTAAATATGAAACATGCAAGCAAACAAAGTCAATGTAATCCTCACAGTTGGCGAGAGGCATCTTTGAAGGAACTGCAGCTGTCGTCATATTCCCCGTTTACACCTGACAATAACGTGTGATTTTTTGTCGGGAGAAGGTAAATCACGTGTTCATGCACAAGGTATCACTCCACGTTCAGATGGCTCAAACCACTCCGAAGGTGGTCTGGTTTGCATTGTGATCAGATCTCGATCCAAAATAAACTCCATACGTGCAGCTGTACACATTTTTACGAAAAAAGCAAGTTGAAAGGTGATTCATATCCGATTTCCTCAGGCCAGCCCGTTGCTAGCAGCATTTAGCAAGTCTTACAAATGAAGGGCGCCGGCATTGGCCTTGCTTTCCTTGAACTGAGAGTATGTCCTACTTCCTGTAGACTGCATCTGGAGAAGCGCATAACAGTCCTTAAGTTGTGCTTGCATGAGTTTAATAGCATAGTCCTTTAAAAGTCATTACTCATATTAACTTATTAGTCGGCTGCATGCATATATTTCTTAAGGGTGGGAAGTTCTGAGTTCTGAGTTTTGAGAACCCTCTTCAAAGCAGTTATTTTCCTGACCGCTTCACAATTTGCTACACAGTAGGAATTCCTTGATAAATGACTGAGATGTTTTTGAATAGTACTGCTATTAAAAAGAATACCCAGAGGCCAAACCCATAACCTTCTATTGCTCAATGTGATTCTTAAAGATAAAGTTTCTCAAAGTAGTGGTTCTAAGTATAGAGTCATGTCAGGAGCAGTATTGCATAATTCAAAATAGAAATGCACTGGTTATGAAAATCCTGCGCTAGAACTTTCACCTTTAACTACTGCCGCTCTGTGAGATTTCAGGGCCATCCTTTACTCACAGGAATCTGAATCCCTCATGTTTTGTTTGTTTAAAACAACCAGCAAAAATAAGTGTTGAGAAAGGCCACTGCATGTCGTCAGGATGCTCTCTGCACAGTGAAGCCCCCCTCAAAGAGGCAGCCTTCCCCACATCCTCTGGCCGTCATTGAGTCAAACGGTTGTATAATATGCAAAAGTTGAAGTACGTTTCGTAGAACTCTTACACACTGATTTATTGTGGCCCAAGTGCAAATTTCCCAGTGGATGACGCTTTAGTTGAAATTATATTGGAAAGTGTTACTAAGTATGACTTAAAGATGTATTTTGGCATTAAAGTTTTTACTTTTTGATGTAAAATAGGCCTGTCAAAAAATAACTTCATAGCACCTAGAAGGTTAGCCACGCAGAGTTCTTGGCAAGTCGGGGATGAATGTCTAGTCTGCTTTTCATCAGTCAATGACATGATTTACTTTCCTACCCAGAAAGTTGTGTCAAGCCTCAATTGGACAAGAACTCCTGTAACCAAATCCGACTTGAGAGTAATCACCTGTACCCCAAGGAGGTGATTTCAATTTTTTTTAGAGTTAAATGTTCTGAAAACAAGCCTTTTCAATACATAATTGCACACTGTTGTGATGTAACAGGTCGTTGCATGAAAAAATGATCTCAAACTGCACCCTGGTGAATGCCCCTGGTTCAAGATTTTTTAGACTAATCTTGGACAAAATTCATGAATTGGTTTGGCTACAGAGTGAAACCATTTTTAAAAATCATAAACGCAAACTTTACTATGGAATTATGCATCCAGAACCGAGTTAACTTAAAACTACATCTATTTGAAGGCACATAGAACTTGTTTCGGGGGTGGCTGAAGAATGGACACTAATCACAAGGAAAGACAAAGTACGACAGTAATGACTGAGTTTAGTTTGTGGGTCAGAGAGGATTAGTGCCAAATCTCAGGTGAGAAGGTCTGAGAGCCACACAATGAGGGGTCGGGTCAGATAGCGGGTTAGAGGTGTGTGGGACGGGGGCCAACGCAGGCATCAGTCCATCTCCCCTCTGGACAGCTGTGGCCTGTCTAACCTCTGGATGAAATATACCTGCACCTCAACAGCGTGGCCTATACTCTCTCCGTTTTGTGTCCACCGGGCCTGCTGGGAAAATAATTCACAGTGAAGGATGGACAGGACAATACCTGCCCCATAGTGGGTAAGTATTCTTACTGCCTTTGTACCTTGTAAGATATGAGCAAAGGTATCGTTGCTGAGGTTTCTGCCTTTGTGGGGTCATTTTGCTCACACTATTCCAGGAGCTTTGCAAAGTTTAAAAATAAAAGTCAGAGGAAATGAGTCTTTGTATTACATGATCCACCTCTATTTGTCATATCAACAGATCCCGTGCTTTTCAAATTCCCAAAAAGGTGGGATTCATTCACACCAGTGGAAGCAGAAGAAACTGAAGGGGATGACCTCATGACATGCAGCTGGTAAAGGCGGCCATATTCACCGCTGATTCCTGATTGAACGATACGGGGGCGTGCATGCCAAAATGACACATGTGGTAAAAAGAGGAGCGAAATGATGGTGAAATCCCAGAGGGAAATAACAGCTTGCATGCTTTCTGGTACAATGCTCTGTGGTGTCTGATTGCAAAGCAGTTGAGTGTGTATTTGTGATCTGAAAACATAATTAAACTCATCACCACTTTCCAAACAGACAGCTTTGCACCACGAGCCCAAATAAAGGGTTCAGACCTCTCAATACCGCCTCTTTTTCAGATGCTCATGTTGTGTTAGCTGGAGGCTTACAAAGGTTTTCATTTGGCAGCTCTTTTCACACGTGACACTCCAGCTGGTTCTGTGACCGTAGCCCCAGAGGGTCAAATTTGACCCTTTGGACTTTTTGGGATCCCTGACATTCTGCCCTCTGACCCCTGAGGCTAGAGATCACTCTGGCAATTATGTCTGGCCACTGACCACGTCTAAATCAAAGGAAAAACAGGGCTTTGGTTTATGTGCGAGTGTGTTCTGCAGATAATTACGGGCATCCAGTCAACAAATCACCTTTAGGAAGGAAGTGTATTTGCAGGCGTGTTTTTTTAGGTCGTGTGTGTGTGTGTGAGAGAGAATTTCTGCATGAGGGAGTGTTGCAGGGAGAGAAAAATTTGAGCCAAACTTACTCTGATGGTGCGCTAGCAGGGGGTCCAGTTCTGTCACATGTTCCTCTGTCTGTTCAGATAAGAGCAACGAGCACCGAGAGAGAGTGGTCGGACAGCAGGATATCCTGATAGCGGGTGTTATTCAGACCGCAACTAAGATGAGAGATGAGATTCTTCTATCGCGGTATTGCAGAAGTCAAACTCTCACGATCGAGACGTGAAGATAACGATATAAGAAAAGACACAATACGGCTTGATAGGATTTGGCCCACAACAATAAATCAAATATAAGGATAAAGAGAGTGTGGATAAGCAGCAGGCTTTGTTGCGTAACAGATGTCCCTTTGTCTTAAAATCGGATGGTACAAGTACTAAACCGCAGGAAGGGAAGGGTTCCAGAATGCACCTTTTACATACATATGATGTGGGGTTCATGTCCACTGTAATGAATGTCATAACATGACAATTTGCCCATCAAAGAGAATGTGAGAATAATCAGCGGGTGCAGCACTGGCCCGATGGTAAAACTCAGTTCAAACACAGGTTGTGTGTTCCACGCTGTAACAACCAAGCGGAGGAGACGGTTGCTAGGGGATAAGTGGCTGTGATAATTGTTCACCCCGCTGCGTGCTCTGTGACTGTTGTACAGTCAAGTCCAGGCTTCTCTGTGAGGTGCCGTGTGTTGAAGTCTTGTGATCAACGCAGCAGGTCACGACCGGAACCCTGTCCTCCCGCCACTCCAGTCCCACTGATTGGTGTGTGTGTGTGTTCAGGCACTGATTCCTCTGCTGCTCCAACGTCTTGAACTGATTCATTTGATGAATGTCGTCGGGTAGTCAAGCAAAAAGGGAGACTCCTGATTTTTTTTTTAACTTGATACTCTCCACTGCAATTCACTCTATTATCAGCCTGTGCCTTCTGTTTTCTCTCTTTCTTGTGGTATTATTCACATCATCCACATACAGCAGGGAGCTCCACAGTAACTATTAACACTTGAGGATAATAGAGGAAAGTAACTGCAAGTAATTAGGACTACATTTAGGTAATGTTATATTTCTTAAGGCCAATTGATTTGCGTGGGCTTATAATTAAAAAAAACTGGTTAAGGCAAAGCAAACATTATTGAGATTGGACTTACATTCACAAGGTAATATGAGATGTATTAATATGTTTGTGTATTAATCAGTTAAGCTATTAATCAGAAAATATTTCATATTCAAATACTTATTTATAAAAATAGTAGAGGTTTCTGTCACAATTTTTTTTTTTTCTCAAAGCAGTCACAATTTTTTTTTTCTTCCTCAAAGCAGTCTTACTTTCTCTGTGCTAGAGATCCATATCAAACGCAGTGAACTGAGACAATCCCCCTTTACGACCAGCATCAGTCAAAAGACCTCAGTTCTTCGTATTTACAACCAGCTGACAGCAAAAACGGAAACAAAGCAACTAAAACTCAACCGTTACCCCCCAACCCACTTGTGTTGAGTCTGTTGAAATACTAATCTGGAAATGACTGTGTGCAATATTTAAGTGATAACACATGAAAAGCCTCCTGCTTCATCCTTTGTAGCATCCATTACAGGAAGCAGGACCCTTTCCCTTTAATATCAGCTTGCAGTCCCAGTTCCTTCAGTGAAAGACGTTCATGCTCCTTTACAAAGCAACGATTTGGGTTTCATTGCAGTGTCTGGAAGTGTTTTTCTTTGATTTTCAGTTTGAGAAACAACCTTAACTCCAGGCCAGCAGTTGACTAACGCGTAATGCATCTGATAGAAAACAATGTTTGATCTGGTAATATACTGCGTGTTCAAAATACCTCTTTGACAGCTAATACTGCATTGTAGTTCTACGTTGGTCATTTTGGTTTCTGACGCATTTTCTGGACATTAGAATGTAAAGACTGTGATTTGTGAAGTATGACGTCAAACTCTAAATATTTGTGTCTTCCGATGTGTACTGCTTTCCATATTAAAGTTCAAAACCCTCTTATATGCAATAAATCATCATGTTGCGTGAACACAATAGCGACATTCTTGATAGTTTTGACAACACTCCTTTCCAACTTTCCACAGGGAAAAACAGTAAAAAAAAAGAACCCGTCAGTAGCTCACAGCTGTCACTTAGCTCTTAAAATAAAAAACACAGAGTCCCCTGAGTACGACCATTACTGATAAGATCAGCTCTTTGAAGCAGAGGAGGAAGTGCAGAACGAGCAGCAGACTTCCTGCTTCACACAGGTCCTTCAGACCTGCTCGGTCATATGAGGGAGGGCAATGAGACAATATTCCTTCCCCCGTATAACGGATGTTTAACTTCATCACATCGTCACACACGCATTTTCTCAGACTTTAGAAGGTTCTGATGAAGCACTGCCCCCCTGATTGAGCAATAAATCAATTCTTAAGGAATTGCTGTGAATCACATCTGTGTTGAAACTAAGCAATTCCGGTTAAGTCATGTCTTCTATTTTCTGAATACACTATAGTCCCAGTTCTCCCCTAAACCGGTTACCAGGATTACCATAAAATGTATCAAAAATGCTCAAATTTGATGGTAGGAAGGTACAAAATGCTAGGTAGAGAATTGGACTTTTTTGTATTATGTGTACACATTACAAAGAAAGTGTGATGGGGGTGTGGTATTTGACACAAATGACAGCATGGCCGCACTAATGTGTCATAAGCGCATCCCAGCATCCTCTGCTCTGAGCAAACAGCACATGAACCATGGCGTATAGAGCATCCTCACCCAACCATCATCAGCTGTGTGCTCGATACCATTCAAACCATTATTCTAACCTCATTATACACATTATATTACACTTGGTATGCATTCATATTCAGAACCCTAATTTTCATTTTGGTGTGCTGGTTGAGCCGTCTTTAACAGTTCAAAACACTTGCGTCACATTGTTTTATCGACTTTTTCTCATTTTAGGAGGATGGATTGGATACCTGGTGGTGATCTGATCATCCAGAGGTCTGCTACAGGCGAGGGACAACTTCTGTTTCGGGTTTCAGAGGCCAGATGTGACGTTGGATGATTACATTTTTCAGTTGGGTCTTCAAGAACACAAGACAACATAAAACAATTTTTTTATGTTTAAACTACAAGTGATTTGGCAAATATATACACCCCCCCCCCCCCTTTAATACATAATAAGATGGACAAAACAAACTCTCAGTTAAATCAACTTAAGAACTATAACATGAGGGGGGAGGAGGTTGGGCTGAAAGGAGCCATCGACATCAGCACCAGCACCTCGGCGCGCTGTTGTCTGTTTACACGTGTTTACAAGTATGTTTACTGGATATCACAAGCCACCCAGCTGCCGTGAGACAATCCCTGGGAAGCGTATTGCAAACAGCTGACGCCGACCAGCATGTGACTCCCACAATGTGATTGCTCAAATGTGATGAACATTTACATAATTGCCATGATACGTCGTTTCCCTTTATATTAGAGGGGGGGGGGGGGGGGGGGGGACACGGCATCAAATATTTTGCTCCTGAAACGACCTTTGAGGGCAGACAATGTTTTGAAAGCACAACAGAAACCCTGCTGCCAATCACAGAGTGCACCGTACACTTGTCACACACATTTCACTCATGTGGTTTGAAATATTATAATCTCTCAGTGCTGCCATGTTGCAGATGTATGCATCTTTTGGTAAATACTTCTTGGCGTCCCTAGAGGGGAGGAGGAGGGGGGGGGGGGGGCGATGATTGAAGACATGTCCACCGTGAGTCTCGGAGCCTTGTATCCCCGAGGTGTGTGTGACCTCAAATAACTCTCAGCACAGGCTGAGACTTCAGACTGAGGGGGACAGGGGCTTCTGGAGGAGAGGGTGCGGGTGGAGGGGTGGAGGGGTGTGGAAGCCGTATAGAGACAGGAAGAAAGAAGGACAGAGAGAGAGAGAGAGACAAAGGGAAGTGAAAGGAGAGAGTAATCCTTTAAACTTTTAAATTACCCCTCCAATTCTGCACGGTGGTCTGGTCTTAGGAATCACCATGGTTACATTACCACAACAAGATGGGTGGGGTATCCTCGTCCAGACCCTCTTCCCCCACTCCTTCTGGCTTTTAGCACACACCCACACACACACGCACACACAGTGTCCCCTGCGCTGAGCTGTTCATGTTACCAAAAGTCCACAATGAGTACACATACCACCTCTGAGAGAATTAGCACGAGCACCATCCTGGATGCTTCCACTTTCTGCTCTTATCGCTCTTTTGACCGTATATATATTACATCTCTCTTGTGTAGCTCTGCAGGTAATAATTGTGTTGGACTGTAGGCCAAAGCAGCTGACCAGGTCATCGTGGCGTCCAGTGGAAACTCAGCACTCAGGAAAAGGAGGGGGCAGAGGAAGAGGAGGAAGATGCTTTCCTCTCAGGGTTCAGAGGTTATTTCTATCCATTACAACACTGCTCCACCTCAACTGGCTTTTAGAGGAAGAGATTAAAACATATATATGTGTGTGTGTGTGGCTTCATCCCTGCCTCATCAGGATCTCTGAAGGTTGAGGTGGTTGCAAAAAAACCTCAGTTACACTACAATCTATAAGCCATCTGCATATTCTCCTAAATGTATGCCAAATAGTTGCTGAATACTACAATCTAGAAATTCTGCATCCCCCCCTGGGCTGAATATGCTGATCAGTCCCTGATCCATCTATTAAGCTGTATGGTAAAATACTTTCAGACAAAGTCTAGACTTCTGCTTAGTTTAAACATCCAGCCTTACTTCTGACTGATGGACTTTTTTGGCAAGGACAGCAAAGGCAACATTTTCCCCATTTCCCTTAATTTTTGGAAAATCACAGCTTGACATACAGCCCTCCAGAGGGACAAGAGGAAATCATAGACTGAAGGTTGCAACGTAGTTAAGAGCATGTGGTACCAATTCGGCGTAAACTCCTAGGGTAATGCTCTTAATGCAGGCTAGATGGAAACCAATGTAGCCTGCCCTCTGTGTGTGTGTGTGTGTGTGCGCGCATTGGATAATAATACACAACTGTGTCACGCCCAGTTTGTTATATTTTATGTGTGTCTGCACCCTATGTCTCTGAAATAATCCCACCATTCACGTGACCTGATGTCAACATCCAAACAGCAGCTGGTTTTTGGTGGCTTTCTGATCGAGAAACGGGCCTTCGTGCCCAAAAACCACACCTTGAGACGCAGCTCATTTGCGACTGCGGTTGGACTTCACTGAGCTTTGATTTTTATACCTCCCACACATTCAACCTCACTTTAAACTTGAACACGCGCAGCCTCTTTAAGGCCTCTCCCTCAGAAGGTTGTCTGACCCAGTACAACCCACGCGTATCTCGTGCAGTTTTAACAATAGAAAGCTATATTTGAACGCATAGGCTGACGTGTGCGTCCTACATCAGTGTTGTGAGGTAATCGGTTATGCTCAGACAACAAGCACACTGTTACCATGAACAAAAGAAACAAGCAAAGCAAATCTAGTGGATAAACACGACGCCGCCAACGCTCAACCCGATGAATCCAATGAGCATTTTTTCGTAGATGAGGATAGCAACGACCCAAGCACAGAGTTACGAGTGATGAATAACATCCAGGTCAAAATGCGTTCAAAGACACAATTGGAACATGACAGTTAGAGTCAATGAAGGAGAATTGAAGTTCATCCGCCCGGGCCGGGGTGGTACCCCAGCAATAAAAGGTTGATTCAAACACTGCAGCGCCAAAAGGGTGGCGAGAGATGAGACGATCCTTCAAAGAGGTCGATGGGTAAAACAATAATCACACATGTATACACAATATTTAAGGTAAGAAGAGTAAGAGAAGACAGCTGGCTTCAGTGTTTTCAGCACCATAACACACCTGCACCCTTTCATCCACACACCTAGTGTGCAATACTGCAGGCCGCGGAGAAAACAGCTGAAAGGGGTGAACTAGCAGTGAAGAAGCTCTGACTTATTGATGAAGTTGGGGCTCAATAACTTAAATTAATCGTTAAGCATATGATCCATCTACTCATCAGTAGAACATTTTGAGAACAAATACCAGCAAAAAAAAAATCACCAGTTTCACTTGACCAAGATCATGACAATGTTAAATTTTTTACAGATGAATCCAGCCTTCGAGTATAGATTGTGGCCCAGAATGAATGTACTTATGTGGCGGGCTTAGTGTTTTTTGATAGCGAGGTAGATTTTGGTTCTACGATCTCCATTTGAATAATTCAGTCATCTCAAGAAACCTGACCTGCAGCTGTGGACATAGGACTTAAGAGACATTAAGTTACTTGTCCTTCTCAACTACCTGTGGCAATACGAGCGACCTATGACACTCCAGGAAAATAATAATCTCCCGCAACGCCACTTGGGATAGGCCCAAGACCATTTTTATTCACGATAGCATGTCCAAGGCTGCAGCCCGGTCCAGCTATGTTGTGAAACACAGCATTAGAACAAGACCGTAATGGATGTACAGCAAACAGGCAGACACAGCAACTTACCGAATTACAGGTCAAGCTGCCCACAGACCCAGCCGGTGGCAACCACCTTGCGCACACACTCACAGACAGCGGCCCACACTAACAATTAAGATTTATATAATAACGCCCCCAAATGTGTCGAAAAAGAGACATCCACCCACACGGGGACATCCATGACCCATACAGGGTCGCTATATGAAAGGATGCACATCAGTGCCGCATGCACGGCGACACGGGAAAATAAAACGGCACAAAAGATGGAAAAATTTGCCCTTACCACACCACAGCAGAATGTTGACCTAGGGCAGCGGCCAAAACATGAAGCGCGCCTCCCGGACACGTCTCCACAGACACCCAGCAGGAGAAGACAACAGGACGAGTCCACACACCAGATCAATCAATTAGAATTAGCCCCAGGTGTGCTGGTCCACACCCCTGTGTACAGGAAAGAGGGAGGGGAAAACATACCACTAAGAGCTCTTGTTTTTTACTTCAAGAAATATGTTCACTGTCTACCACAATATAAAAAAAATAATTTCTGATTCAAATGTAGTTGTTGCCTGGGCATTCAATAAAGAGCATTCTATTAGGCAGAATTAGCGTTATTGCACACTGTTCATCACTTCATCAAGATTGTGTTAATTATTGAATATTGTTCTTTGACTGAGTTACATAAAAAGTTCAGTAGGAAAGTTAGCGTGTTTTATCTTTTTCGTTGAACAATCGCACGTCCACAAAACATTGTCAAAACTAAAATGTAATATGTACAGAATGTACAGTATACATTCAAAGTAACCAGAGGGGTAACTGCAGATAATATAAATATAGACAGATATGAAAGCATTAAAAATACAAATAAATGTAAATGTAACATGGTCATAGAGTAGTGCAAAATCAACATCAAGAAACATTTTCTTATGACTTTTCAAAGCACCGACAATGCCAAAGGCAAGCTTGTACCCCTTAAAACCTGAAACAAACTTCACGGCATACGACAGCTCTGTGTGTTGACATTCAAGTTGATGTTATCTGTCTTTCTTGAAGAAAGCTAAGAGCTTGAAACGCCAACAATGCCTTGATTGAGGGTTTTAAAATAAATCACATTATTTTCTGCCCATGTGGGTCCCTCTCTAACGTTTAAGCTCTAACTGAACTGGGTGGTTGCGTCATCGCGAGGGGGGGATTTGTGTTCAGTCTCGGGCTGCCATACGAAGGCCTCAGATTGACAGTGTGACATGTTCTGTGAACATAGAGGCCCACGGCAAACTATACCTCCCAGAATAATTGCTCAATATATTCCCAATGCTCCACTGCTGTTTCCTGCCTGTAGAATCTCACAGTAATAGACCGTACAGAACATACAGAAAGTGTTTATTTCCATATGGACGCTCTCCAATGGGTTTGTGGTGCAGTCCGTGGATTTTGATGGAAATTGTATCGTCAAACTACAGTTTGATTGCTGTTTTTAAATATCGGCATGGACAGCACTTTGCCATTTGCTCCCATCAGCCCTGAAATCCTTTGTCAATACACCAACACACAAAGAAAAGGAAAAATGTTATAAATGAGCTTTTGCAAAAGAAAGAAAAGATACGGAAAGAGTAGAGGACCCATTTGGCTGCAAACATTGTATATGCCCCCCATGATGATAATAATGTTGCTCACTTACGGGTACAGTCAGGAGTCATTCATATAAAACTGTGTTTTTTACAGCACCAGTACATAAACAATGCGGTTCTACAGGGAATCTACAACCACAGGGCCCCGTTTTCTCTTCATTCATCACTTTGGCTCGTATGTATGCTCACGTACCAAAATCTGATGATTTACTGAAAGTATCTAGAACACAAACCTTTGGGTTCAGTAATGATATTGTCAAGCTCAATTAGTTTTATTAGAACTGCCCAAAATCCCCCAGTTGTCTAAACGTACTTTATAATCCGTACAAGATCTTCAATTCAGAGAAATGTGATTCAGAAAAAAAAAGATCATTAGAAAAGTAATGAATCCATCCATTTTTAATCATTGCATACTATTTCACTGTAGACTGGAGGAGCTTTCCAGTTTGTAAATGTGTTTTTTTTGGGCATCGTACCACTCGTTATTTTAGTTTCGCGTCTAAATCAGAAGTTCCAGATGGCAGTTTTGTCTCTTGGCGGCACGAGTGACAGGAGTCCTTATTTTGGTTGGATGTTCCTTTCAGTGGAGCCGCTGCACGTTTTGGAGCTAAGACTCTCGGTCCTGTACTGCACAGCACTGCCTGCTGGTCAAAGTTGTGAAGATGTGAAGCTCCAATTTACACATGCATGCATGCATGTGGGCTTCTAATCCAGAGAGTTGTTTGGCTTCTTATTTTGCATGCAGCTGTTGGATGAGCATTTCTCATCATATCAATCATCATATCAATAAACTGTCTCAAACGGTTGCCTTTTTAAGTGCGCTGTATTTTCCCTGTAACATGTTCCCAAAACTCATAATGTAACACACGTTTAGATGAATACCAATGAAATCATTAAAGACCGCAGATACTTAAGGAAATTAATATTAACAGTGAAACTGCATCACAAGTTTGATATAACCACATAGTTCATTTGGACTGAATTAATTCACCATGAATAGAAACAACAACAAGAGAACACCTTGAAAACGAAACGGTCAAGTTTTAGTATCTCCGATCTCTGATGATGAGTGACTGTAGAACAAACACAATAGAACATTTAGAAACACACTGTTCTAAACTTCTGGAATGTTCTGTGAGGTCCAGGATAATTAGATTTAATAGAAGTACTGCGTGTTCACCTGTGGGTGTGCCTCACATTTGTTGCCATATCAGTGCAAATCTTTTGTGCCCAACGCAACACAACACAATATAATCTTGCTTTAGTTTAATGTCTGTCAAAGAAGCATTTTTGACTTCATAAAATTAAAAGGAAAACTTGTCTCTATAGATCCACAGACTCTTGTGTTTTAACTTAACACATCTATATTGAGCTAAAAGAACAAAACCAACAGCTTAAACTAAGAGACTTATGCAATGCGATGGTTACATTAGGTGAAGTAAGTAAAGCTAACGTAGGCATTTATTTCCACAATGGACTTATGTTCAACAATAAAAATAAGTTTGATCTGGTTTCAATGTCACTGGTGGGATAAAACACGTTGGCACAATTTCTGATAATTGTCCCATTTGTGGTTTTACAGTGTGTTCTGTCCAGCATAAGTAAACACAAGGCAACCGTATTAAGTTCCATATTAATACTGTCATTGGTGATTAACTTTATTAACGTTATTTTTACTGGCTATGCTATCATAAAGCTGGCATATTTTCTACGGCTAATTGACCTTCGCCTTGCTAACATTGCAGAGTTTTGTCTGCATTTACTTGCAACCTAATGCAAAGAAATCATCATTCATCTGAGATGTTAACCGTTCAAACCTAATGAGCACAAAACTAAATTGGAGACTTATATTTTTGTGTCTCCTTAGTGGATCTCCACATGGCTGTGCTCAGATGAACAGAAGCTTTGCAGTCCAGGGTCACATTGAGAAAAAGGTCTGTCACCTCTTTTCTCTCAAAAATGACTGGTAGGCAATGAGCACTTTGAATAATACAAACATTCCAGTGTCATTTGAGACATATTACTAATCTACAATAGACGATACAATGTAGATGGAATTTAATAACTCAAGTAAAGCATTGCGTACTTTGCAAAAAATACCGCAGGGTGCTGTTAAATTACAGCATTTACATGCAACGGATGAACATTTACCTGTATGTTACAGTTACTATAAAATACTGTTTTAAGTCCACCATAGATTTATAGCAATTCATATTAAATGTAATAGTAAAACAACAGTAACTCACTGGATGGAGGGATGCCAGAGATGTACTGTTTTCTACAGTGCAGCTACTGTAATGTATTCATACAGTGGCTTACCATAAGCTTGATTACAGTATAGGATTGTAGGATACTTGTGTATTGGGGTAATTTTACAGTGTATGGCAGAATATTACAATATATCATAGTATATGTGAAAATGTGAAATACTAAAAACTGCATCTCAGTTTAGCTTGTTTACAAATCTTATACACATGTAGAGTTCATTCTGACTGAGTGAACTCACCATGAATACAAACAATATGGAGATAGAACACCTTGAAAGAGGATTGCATCGCAGCCTCCAGCTGGTATCCTCAATCACTGATGATGAGTTTCCTGTATAATAAACACAATAGAACATTTTGAAACAGACTGTTCTAAACTCCTCGAAGGTTCTATGAGATCAAGGAAAAACACATTTAATATAAGCACTGCGTGTGCGCTTGTAGGTTTGCACATGCCTCATGTATATTAACATATACGCGCAAATCATTGCAAATTTTTGCGCACATGCTGCACAATATAATCTTGGTTCTGTTAAATGTCTGTTTTTAACAAAGATGCATTTGTGACATCTAGATCAATCATGTGTTTTGACTAAACACATCAATATTGAGCTAAATGAACCATGCCTTTCAGCTGAAACCAAGAGACTTATGACAGGTATTTATTTCCACAATGCATTAATGTTCAACAATAAAAATGAGTTTGATCTGACACTGCTGGGATAAAACACACATAATGTCACTGTTAGCATTGGCTCACTTTTTCACCGTTTAGAGGACATGTTGGCGACCTCTGCTCTCCAATAAACATCCCATTTGTGCTTGTACATTGTGTTCTGCAACATGATATAGAGAGGTAAACACAAGTTAAGTGTAAATAAAGTTCCATACTAATACTGTAATTGGTGATTTACTTTTTGGGGGGATTTTAGTGAATTTTTCTAAGACTAATTGAGCTTTACCTAGCTAACATTATAGCATTTTGTCTGCAAATATTTGCAACCTAATATGATGAAATAGACCCAATTAAACTTGATGATGACCTGAGATGTTAACAGTTCAATAATAATGAGCACAAACCAAAACTGGAGACTTACATACGGGTAACTTTACCTCGTCTCCTTAGTGGATCTCCACCTGGCCGTGCAGAACCATTTCTAATCTACAATACAGAGACAATTCAATATAGATGGAAGTTAATTACCGAAATTGTGTGAAGAAGCATCTCTTACTTTGCAGAAAATACTGCAATTGTGCAAAATTACAGCAGTCTGCTGTCTTGTTCACATTTTACTGTTCATTTACATGCCATGGATGAACAATAAATATAAATGTACTGCAGTTTGTTAAAGAATTATTATTGTAGTGGTGTACTTAGTTTTCTCACTACGTGCTGCATTGTGTGTAATTAAAGACCTACTTGGGGGTTTAACCGCCTTCAGGCTGGCCAGATCTACCGTTTGAATGGGGGTATAGTCTCTTTCTCTTTCTCTCCTCCTCCTCTCCGTTGCTCCTCCTCATACCCCCCAAACCTTCCCCTCTTATTAAAACAACCCGCCCATCTGTTGTAGCCCGGTAAAAAGGTTTTGGGAGCTGAAGCAGCCATAAAGGAGGCTCCACACTCAGCCGCCTGGAAGGAATTAGTCAGCAGCAGCAACAGAGAGACTTTTGGCCACTTCTCTGTGCTCTGTGAGAGCCGGATGCTTGCATGAGCAAACTATAGAAGTACTTATCTACATGCCACTTTTAAAAACAAGCAAACTAATTATTCTGATTCCTACAGAGTCATTGCTGGAAAAGTTTTTTTTTTAAATTTACTAAATGATTTGGTGGCATTTTTGTAACTTGTAAGAACTTTAAAAAAATGAATGAAACTTCCAGAAGTTGATGGAGAAATATATTTATTGATTTTTCATAGTTAATTCTTTATTTATACTTTTTTTACATGAGTGATGCCGAAGATGACTGGCGTTGATGTTTGTACACATGAGAAGCGTGCGTTGTGTAGTTTATGACTGCAAACAGACTGTTAGAAACTAGTGAGGACAAGCAGTCTGGGATTTTCTTTTTTTTTCTCTTCTTCTTCTTGAGCACCCTCCTCAGCCAATTTACAGGAACGTGCTTAAAAAAAATATCATTTTTAATGAGGACCAATGTCAGCGGATTGATGAGATTCACCACCACACAAGTGTCCTCTAAAACGCTGTCGAGAATTTTTCTCCCTGTGGATCGGCACCAGAGCTGCCGGAGCTGACCGCATCCTCCCTCAAGGACCAACGAGAGGACCACAGCTGCTTCAAGGTAGGCGGCCGGTGATCACCTGGTCTGCTGAGCACGCGGCTCACTGACAGACAGTGAGTCGAGTCCAGAAGTTAGTCCTTTAGACATGTCCATGCTCGTGTGTGTTTGTGAGATTTCTTTGACAGTTTTCTTTTTAATAATAAAAACGTACGTGTTTTATTAAAGGGAGTAAGGCGTTAAGTTGGGGGGGGGGGGGGGGGGGGGGGGCAGCCAGCTGTGACTAAAGTATTTGTTTCCACTTTTAACGGTTGTGTGTAAAACGCTAATGTCAGCTAGGTTTTTAAGTTCCTCCACAGATGTTAGCTACTGTATGAAAAGAGTTTTACATTCACTGCATGAAAAACATGTGTTTTTTAAAAGTTTAATTTGACCTAACTTGCTTAAACATCTGCGGCGCCAGCTGTGGAAATGTGCTAGGCTTAGTCTTGTAATCAAACAGAACTCCATGGTTTTCGCTGCACCAGTCAGCTTCAGCCTGAGAATGGAACAAACTGATGACTTTGCAAACTATACGTCATTCGCTGACGTGCACAGGCCAATGGGAAGGCTGAATCTAGTCATGTTCAGCGTGCCTCCTGGTTTGAGCGCAGAATTTAAATTCGCACACATGTGAAACCCACATTGCTCTCACATTTTGGACAATAAATTGGATAACGGCAAAAAAATGTGTTCTCTGAGCTGGATGGTAATGGTTACAGACCTCACTAGATTTTTAATCCTGCACATCTGAGCTTCGGACTCACGTTGTATATTATTAATATATATAATATATGTAAGGCTCTTAGAAATACTCTCTTCCTCGGTCTACACCGACCTCTTAGTATGCAGATACCACTAAAGGCTCATATAAAACCCACTGAAGAAACGCATGTGAGCTGTGTGTCTAAGGACTCCTGACATTGATCTATTGCCCTGGTCCATCTTTTGATGATGCAGTCTTGTTCTCACGCTGTGCAAGCTGGAACCATGGTGGAATCCACCTGTACGGGGAGGAGAAGCGTTCAGGCCACTGTCAGTGTCAATACATCAGTGTGAGAGGTGTGTCCTCGTATTAGTGGGAACTTTAACTTTTCAAGTTTCATCCACCACATCTTTCTCACATTATGCGCCGTTCTGTAGTGTAATGTTCAGAAGTGTGACAAGCATGGTTGTGTATCTCGAGCCACATTCACAGAGGCTGCCATGCTAATCAGTATTAATCTAAAATGCATATGCAGATTTTTAAAATCGCTTCATTGCACAGGTTATCAGTATGAATTGTATTTGAGTGGACTCCTGGGGAGCGCTCAGTGTGCTACAACAAGTAGGGCAATCTGTGGTGCCTGCCATTGGAACCTTGAGCACTTAAACAGAGGCATAATTCTCATGCGCAGCAATGTGGGGAGTCCATGAAGGCTGCCTGCTATTGCTGGGGATGGTGAATGAGAGGAGGAACACTCTTCAGTAGGTGACTCAGATTGCCTTGGACTCATCATTGCAACAGGATGTTCCAGCTCGCAGTTTACTACCTGACAGAGGAAGCCATTCCACGGCTGGTCTCCATTAGGGCCCAACAACACGGCCCACGTGCCATTACCGCTCACAGCATGCGTCATTCAGCACGCAGGGCCCTGGGGCTGCTAAAGTGTTAGGACAGCGGGCATCCCCTTTGAAACACACACAATACCAACACAACTACCTCCCTTTTTTAATTTGCATTAATGCGTGTTCAAGGTTCCCTTTGTAAAGGAGCAATGAAGCAGCGACCCCAATCTGCCAGTAAAAGTCCAAATTTGGATGTGAGCGAGTTGGATTCCCACTACCTCATACTGAGTCACAGGCTCTCACGGAGTGGCCTGATGCCAGTGTTAACATATAGGCCCACGAGTTGCAGTAAAGTAACTCAGGAGATGTTTCAGCCCCCCCCGCCCCCTCCCGTAGTTGCCTATGGTCCATGTTTTAATTGATCTTTTCCTTGAGAATATCTTGAAAGCTCTTGTTTTAAGCACGTGCACCAAATGGGTATCTTCAACCTAGATCCCAGTCACGTCCTTTCTGGCTCTCGGACCTGCCGGCGACTTGCCTCTTGTGTTATCTCTTAGCTGTGAGCTGCTAGAATAGAACTTTCTACCATGTGGGAAAAGAGGGAGCTATTTTCAAGCACAGTTGATAAGGGTCAGTAGACAGATAAAAGAAAGTGTTGGATCAATGAATGACAGAGACAGGCTGGATGAAACCATTTCATCTTTTCAATGGCAGGAGAAAGAAGCATTTTTCATACATTGATACTTGGCTGATGAAAAAAAAGCAAAAGTCAGTCAAGCTGTCGTTGTTAAACTGGCCTCATGAAAGACAATCAAAACAAATAACCAGAGAAGAGGAGTGGCTATTGGAGGAGGGCCTCCTCAACGGAGTCGCATCTGTAATTCGGCAAGAAATCCTGCAGCTTGCAACGGTGGCGTTGTTCCAGGACCCCACCTGGCAGTGACCTGATCCAATCCCCCCCCCCGCTGTGCCTGCAGTCTCCTCCCAAATCCCTTCTTTTGGTCTCTGCCAACCACTAACCCTTTTTTTTTTTTCTCACTGAATACTATAGTAGGCGAGTTAAAGCGAGCCAAAATACTAAACACCATAGATTTGGCTTTAAAAAGATTTCCATCAAATGATTCATTTCACATTCGCTGCCACCCTCACGTCTAAATCAAACGTCTCTGCTGTGATGCAACCCCTACTGTTGTAAAAGAATGAGATACAGACTAACACAAAGCGGTCCACCTACATGTCGTAACTTTTGTCCACTCGATTCTACTCGCTTGCAGAATGTGAGCACACAAAGTCAACTCCCAAGTCATGTCGAAATATTTGCCAGTTGTGGCACCTGATTCCAATCATGCAGCGCGCGCAGTGTAGCACAGTAGGTGGTGTTTCTGTTTAGTCGTGGTTGTATTGACAACAATGGCGCCGTGTGACCACATGGGGGGTTAATGAGAGGCAGAAGGAAGAAAGGGGAGGTCTCAGGTTCATTCATGCTGGAGTCTGAGACCATGCAGGATATTTTACTCTACTAATATGAGATGAGTAAATGAATATGAAACCACACAACAGATGTTGTTGTTGTTGTTGTCTTTACTTCATATTTATACATATATACTTCTTACATTTTGCCATCCAATTCAGCATTTATAGTATTGTTTGAGACTCATTACTAATATTTGATTATTTTCCATAAACGTTAAGTGAAAGGAACGCTTTTTTTCGTACACCATATGGGGATTAGAAATTTGAGGGTGTCAACTTTGTCTGGCCTAAAAGTCAGCAGCCAGTTTTTCCCAGCCACTCCCTCTCCTCGTCGTCTACTTGGAACATGTGAGCATTTCCCTGCATCCTGCTTCAACTTTCACGAGAGACACATCAACATTTAATGCGTTTAAAATGTGCATCACGGCCTTTTCCAGCCTCGTTCAGCTCTCTCTCTCACACACCCACGTGTGTTTGATTACAGCAGGCTTGGTTTCCAAATGCTATGTTGGTGATAGCATACGTTTTGCCCAATATTTCTTTAATGGATCAACAGTAGGATGATTAACATCATTCATTAGTTGTATTAGTACAGGTCGTTTACTGTAGCGTCAGAGGAGAAATAACATTGACTCTTAAAGCCATTCATCATTCTCTTTCATCCCTTAAATATATAGCCACACGTGTGTGTCGGCTTGCTCTCGAGAGCAACATTAAACTTTTATCATCTTGCCAGAGCCGCTGATTTATGAATGTTACACTTCTAATCATTAACTCCTCAGTTACAAAATATAAAGATGTAAGAGTTATGTAATCTCAGCCCAACACAGACTAACAAGTACTTTCTGGCTCTGCCTATGCAGAGAATCCAGCAATGACCCACGTACAGAAATAACATACATATATAGTTGTTAGTGTATAAAGCACACACGTGCGCACACACCTAGTCTGGAGAGCCTTGTTATATTTTACGTTCCATCGCAGTGGAACAAGTGGGACTCTGCTGACAGGGATTCCACTGATCTCCTGTGAGTTTAGTCAAACCATCTCTGACTCTCTGCAGCAAGCATGCAATACCCCCCCCCCCCCCCCCCACCACCACACCCCTGCACCCCCCCCCACACACACACACACACACACACACGTGAAGGTCAAAACTCCAGCAACACCTACCTTGAAAAACTTAATTGTTTAACAGTGAAGTCGTCTTTCAGACTTTTCCCACAGTAGGTGAAGTCTACCAAGACACACAAGCTTTTATGCCTAGTTCACATATATTCACACACACACACACACACACACACACACACACACACACACACACACACACACAAACACACACACACACACACACATGAACTAAAACGCACACGTGCCCACATGGCCATCATTTACAAACACTGAATGGATTTTTCATTTAGCCACATGTAGATCTGATATTTATCCACTCTTGCACAACATAAGTGTAACCAAACTTGGTGAGAAGACAGAGGTTTATTTTGAAAATACATAATGCATGTAACGAGCATTCACTTACAGATTTTCCCAATTAGTCCACGTATTAAAAAACCTTTACCCGACGGAATATTGTTCTAATAACAGGGTTGAGGCCCCCTGTAAGAAAATCTCTGTATTGTTTTTCGCTTTTAAAGGTTTTTTTCAAGCGGAGCCGAATAGACTTCAAGTCATTCATTCGTTCCCCCTTTCATCAGTTCACCCCTCTATTATTTCATCTACTCTCCATTCTAGTTAGATTTCATATTCTAGTAAAATTGTCTTGGAGACCAAACCAATGGGAATTATTCTCAAGAGAGCGTTAATGAAGTTAGAAGTGATGGTGTCCTATCACTTACGTCTGCTAAGATACAAAAACAAACATTAAGCTAAGCTAATATCATCCACATGGGCTGTTCACACCTTCCACACGCACAAACACAGACCTCACATACGGATATGCGTAGATACACCTAACCCCAACTCCTAAGTGAGAACATCCACATGTGTCACAGATCCACATGTGTCACAGATGATCCTCTGATTAGAGCCTTTATGTCTCAAGGGCAGGGGCCAAGTTTTGGACCACCTTGAGGAGATTCTAGCCTGCAGCCGCAGGCTGAGCTAAGTGTTGGTCTTGACCTTTGCATCGGCTCACACGTCCGGAGGAGTGTGTGAGATGCTATGTAGAGCAAAGCAGCAAGTGGCCATGTCCCCGCTGTGTCTTTTCTCTTTTTTGTCCACTGAATCACTGAAAAAGCCGAGCCAAAGCTTTACATCCCTGGATTGTGACCTGAGTTGAATGTCACATGTTTGCTCACTTATTAAAACCACAGAGTTTTAAACAGACGTCTCCAGACCCTAAAGAGCGGATCATAAATAAACAAGCAGTCATAAATCAACAAAACGCTGTGTGAGTTCTTGTATTTGCATCCATAAAGAACAGGTTACGGGAGCTGGAAACGTTGGTCTATATCTGTCTATATGCTCTTGTTTTTTGTCAAGATTTGTGACAACTTCTTATCCTACTAACAATATTTCTAAGCATATTTATTACATTTAAATCAGAACATATTTTCTCCTCAGTAGAGACTGCGTTATAAGTTGACCCAGGGAAGACTGCACTTATCAGTTGTAAAACATTATACACACATGCAACATGTACACAAACTGAAAGAGGTCATAGTTGAAATGCACTCCTAATGCAATTTAAAATAAATGATATTCTCCCCCTGCTCTCTATCTCTCTCTTGGATGTGTTGACAGCAAAAAATAATTCAAAATCTCAAGCTCAAAGTGATGTCCTGGAAAGGGGCGGCCTGCTGGCAAAGGGACGGTTATTTTCCAAATCTTCACTGTGCATCTCTCTCTCAATATCTACTGTCCTTGTTTTACTTTCTATGGCGAGTCGCTGAGGGGAAGAAGCACACGTAAAAAAAAAGAATCCCCAAAGCTTGTGTCTCCTTCTCACGGAGATATAAACAGATGACATCACAGGGTGGTCCGCTTTGCGCTGAGCCGAGCTGAGCCGCGCTGAGTGGGTCGCCGCTGCTGTGCCAAACAGATGGCGGTAGCAACACAATGAGAGCTGCAAACAAACTCCAAGATTCACAGCAGAAGGGTTTGGCAGCGGGGTTCATGTCGCTTGGACATGAGAAACAAAAGCAGGGAATGTTCTTCCATGGTCCCCACAGCTTAAAACACAGAATAACCTCTTATGCTGTAGATCGCACTTCCTTGCCCGCAAAGCCTTTTAAACCAGGGGGGAAAAAATGATGATACTTTGTCTTTTGAGCGCACTGGGACGGTTGGAAGAGGCTGTTGGCTTGATACTTAATTAGGTCAAGAAATCTTGTAATGTGCACCCACTCACACACCCTTATGGAGAGTTGGAACAATCGGCTAGTCACGACTGTCTGACATTTAGACAGGGATTTTGGGGAGGGGCAGAGGCGAGGAGAGGAGGGTGGAAGTTTTAGAAAATGAGGGGAAAACCTCTACCTTGGCTTGGTATGTTAAAAAAAAGATAAAAGAGCTGCATTCTTTTTAAAGCTTAATGGAAATCCAGTCATTTTTGTGCTTCTTTGGCTGACCCTTGTCTCCACATTCTGTCCCTAGATGAAGTGTCAGAGAGTCCTCACCTACCTTCGGATATTTGGCACCACCATGTTCGGCGTGTCCCTCCTGGTGGGCATCTCCACGGCCTACATCATGGGCTACCAGTTCTTCCAAACAGCTCGCAATCACCTATCCTTCGGCCTCTATGGCGTCATCTTAGTCATCCACCTCATCATCCAGAGCCTCTTTGCGCTCTTAGAACACCGAAACATGCGGCGGTCCTTGGAGACGCCGATCAAACTGAACAAGTCCTTGGCGTTGTGCATTGCGGCGTATCAAGAGGACCCAAACTACCTGAGGAAATGCCTGGTGTCGGTGAAGAGACTGACGTACCCGGGTATCAAGGTGATCATGGTGATCGACGGGAACAAGGACGATGACTTGTACATGATGGATATTTTCAAAGAGACCATGGGACGGGACAAATCGGCCACGTACGTGTGGAGGAGTAACTTTCACAGCCGGGAGCCCGGCGAGACGGACGAGGCTTACGCAGAGAGCCTTCAGCAGGTCACCAGGACGGTCCTCAACAACAAGTGTGTGTGCATCATGCAGAAGTGGGGAGGGAAGAGAGAGGTCATGTACACCGCCTTCAAAGCACTGGGACGAAGCATGGACTACGTGCAAGTAAGTCACTAAAATAGGAAATGGACACATTTTCACGAGAAGCATAATAGTGAAAGGGGAATGCCAGCAATTACCTGATTGAATGAGGCACAACACATAAATTGAGGGGGGAAAGAATTGTAAATGGTACAAACCACAAAAATATTCAGTGGTATGTGTGTAAATTTGTGTAAGACAAGGACAGCAGACATCAGGGTGAGCTGAAAGGACTAGAGAAAGAGAAATGGAGGATGAGATGGCTGGAGAGAGAGAGGGTGGGGGGGGGGGGTCTGCCAAACCAAACATGGGGTCCACAAAGAGTCTTCTGTGTTGCTTCCGCTGTAGATGGTCAGTGGCTGTGTGCATGCATCGGGTTGTGAAGTGTAGAGTGACGAGGGGCAGCGGGAGCTAATGTCTAAGTGTAATAACAGATCTGTTACACAGATCTAAGTGTAACAGATCTAAGTCTAATTTTGATTGGACAGACAATTTAAATTAAAAATGACATTTTAATGATATCTTAAAAAGAAGTTTCAGAGTGTATTTGACTGACTATTAATGCCAAACTTGGGAGTTGGCTCAATACATAAGCGGGAGGTAAACCACAATGCCAAGCTTTGCAACGCAAGCCCTGGTGAAGGTTCAGGAAACCTGTTTACATCCTGTACCCAGTACATTTAAGAATTAAAAACAGTCATTTGGTGGGTAAAGATAGCATGACTCTGAACCATGACCGTAGTTGATCAAAGTGAGGCACGGTGTTGCATACCAATTATCATTTTTATCACTCTCGGCCTGTAACGGGTGTGTTTTGTTATTGGGTATTGTGTTGTAGTTTTCTTTTCATCATGTTGCAGACATTTTTGCACTGGCTCTCATTTAAGGGGGGGCGTCGGTAACCAATTTCATCCTGGATTCTTGTTTTTGATGTCTTAATGACGTGTGTAAATTATATTAATTGAAACTGATCAAGCATTAAGTGATAACGCTGTTACTCGCAAAACGAGCTGCCGGCCATTGTCTCAGTTTCAGTGTAACTGAAGATCCACTTAAAGTGCCTGTTTTGCGACAGACTCAGATTGTGCCTGAGAAAAAATGTTTTGCCTAACTTTCACTTCACCGGTCAAGGAGAAATTAGGCTAATGAAATCTCATTTTTGAACAGCAACAGGCCTCACTTCCTCTGTGGTATAGGCCTCTGGCTCACTCTCCTCTACCTGCTGCCCCTTTCTCTCTTTGCTCATTCAATTTTCCCACGGACAGTAACACTTGTGCACTCCGACACAACAGACTCTGCCCAGTCGGCACTCACGTTTGCCCCTTTGGCTTCTGGCAACATGTAACCTCACAAGATTTCCTTACAAGACTATTCCGTTCACGAGACTCGACAACCCTTGAGTGGCAGAAACAAGCACTTCTGGTTACATGGTGTACACTTTTCTACATGACAGAAAGCAATGACCATTGGCCTGAAAAGGAAGCTAATTCACTGTTTTATTTTGTTTTTTTTACTCAGGTGTGTGACTCTGACACCATGTTGGACCCGGCATCATCGGTGGAGATGGTGAAGGTCCTTGAGGAAGATCCTATGGTGGGAGGCGTTGGAGGAGATGTACAGGTTGGTTACGAAACACCAATTTCTCATTCCTTGGAAGCGACGTGTCATGGTATTGGAAATATTTATGTTAAATCTCCAACTTTTTGCCTGTCAAATCCTACCTAGATTCTAAACAAATACGAGTCCTGGATCTCCTTCCTGAGCAGTGTACGGTACTGGATGGCCTTCAACATAGAGCGGGCCTGCCAGTCCTACTTTGGCTGTGTGCAATGCATCAGCGGGCCTCTAGGAATGTACCGGAACTCCCTCCTGCACGAGTTCATCGAGGACTGGTACAATCAGACCTTCATGGGATCCCACTGCAGCTTTGGGGATGACCGCCATCTCACTAACAGGGTGCTGAGCCTCGGGTACGCAACAAAATACACTGCTCGGTCCAAGTGCCTCACTGAGACGCCAGTCACATACCTGCGGTGGCTCAATCAACAAACTCGATGGAGCAAGTCGTATTTCAGAGAATGGCTCTACAACTCGATGTGGTTTCACAAGCACCATCTGTGGATGACTTACGAGGCCGTGATCACTGGCTTCTTCCCGTTCTTCCTCATTGCCACTGCGATCCAACTCTTTTACCAAGGAAGGCTCTGGAATATTTTATTGTTTCTGCTGATTGTGCAGGCAGTGGCACTGATCAAGGCCTCGTTTGCTAGCTGCCTTAGAGGTAACATTGTCATGGTTTTCATGTCGTTCTACTCCGTACTTTACATGTCGAGCCTGTTGCCGGCCAAAATGTTTGCGATAGCAACAATCAACAAGTCTGGATGGGGGACCTCGGGGAGGAAAACGGTGGTGGTGAACTTCATTGGTCTGATTCCAATATCTGTTTGGTTCACTATCCTCTTCATTGGGATTATCTATACAGTAGTCCTGCAGACTAAAAAGCCCTTTCCTGAATCAGAAAAGATTGTTCTGGTTATAGGGGCTGTCGTCTATGCAAGTTATTGGGTGATACTGTTGACTTTGTACACAGTGCTCATTAATAAGTGTGGCAAAAGGAAGAAGGAAACACACTATGACATGGTGCTGGATGTATGATTTACAGAACCCTCTGTTATGGTTGTTTGCACTCACACAATGTTGTTCTACAAATGTTTTTCAGATGCAGAGCAGCTCTGGAGGCAAAATTAGAGCAAAATCAGAAAAAGAACCAGGGATTTTCTCAAACTTGAATGGCAAATATATAAATGACAGGGGCTGCCTTTCTCTCCCTGTTCATTCATGTCAATAGCAGTCATGGTCTTGTAACAGCATGCTAGTTAATCAGATTTTTTTATACATGTTTAACTGAAGATCAGCAACTGTAAACTATGTAGCTAAAGTTGATAAGTCAATATGGCAAGATCAGATAAAAACATATATTGCAGTTGGCAGCAAGAGTGCTAGGCTTTGTAACATTAGCTACCTCTTGCTCCTGTCATTTTCACTGGTCTAACATTTGCAACTCAACCAAAGAAACTGTGGATTTTGTGTTTCCACCCATTGGGGTTCCACCCATCGCGGTAAGAGCATTTTACCTCCAGAGCAACGTTGTGTTTCCCAAAGGTTTGTACCTGAACATAAAAATATCCACTTGTTGTTGGCTCCAGCACGGCAAGCCAAATAATAGCGCCACATACCATCAAGTTCAAGTCTAAAATGTCTAGTCTCCTTTGTCGATGATTACATTCAGGACTCTAAAAGGTGCTGAGATCGGCTAGTGCCATCACTCCTCATGATTTTGTAATTTGTCTGCCACTATAGCATTGAAAGCAGAAAAAGGCACAAGAAGATAAGATGCATTTAGAGATGCTGCAAATTCAGAGGTTTTTAGCTTTGAGGGCAAAGCATTGGGAAGAGCTGAAGTATACATTTGCAAAGGAAAAGGGGACTGAAATAAAAGCAGGTCTCTCTTTCTTTTGTTGCACTCATATCATGTGGGAAGGCAACATTCGGCATGATGTATAATCAATATCTACGGTAGTGAAAAGGTATTTCATGCAGGTTGGACTTACAATACTTGGTTTGCTGTTTAAAATTAAACACAGCACTCGCTGGGGGGTTTGTATGTTGGATGTGAAAAGGTACAAGATCCAATTGTCGCCAATGAGTCTTGTTGTTATTCCCAAATGATGTGAATGCAGTATTGTCCTCAATGTGTACAAAGGGAAGAACCTCAAACTGCTCCCTGATTGGTAGATATAATTTCCACCGCATTAGGAGACAAGGTGAACAGGTGACCAAAAGAGCAACGTGTACTTTTGCTGCTGTGACTATTTTATTTTTACAAAATGGACAACTTTTGTTTTTCTTTGCTTTTTTTGATTATATATATATATATATATATATATATATATATATATATATATATGAATGATGGTTATATTTTGTAAGATAAAAAACACTTCTATTGTTAATGTATTTCTTTTTACCAAGTTGAATGAAACTGCCAATCAGACACGGTGGCCATGTTCTAATCCAAAGATTTATTGATTGTTGCATCCAATGTGTCTTTGATTTCTTCCTCCGCTCCCACACAGAATACAAAATAGTGTGCCTAGATCCCTCTACTTCAATATATTCTGTTGAATAAGCTGCAAAGGATGAAACAAATGTGATAGGAATACATTATTCCCTGAAAAAGATCAAATACCCGATGACAGAAATGTGAATAAGGGCACTTGATGGAAGGGAACAGCATTTTGGAAGGAAAGTCCAGTGTTTGCTGTAGACCGGGAGCAGATATGAGTTTAATTCTTATGCACTTTTATGTTCCTCCCGTGGTCCAAATACCTCAGTGGCTCTCTTTGCATCGCATCAAGGCATTAGGATGCTGCCCAAAGACTGACGCATTCTGAAGGTCTCAAGTAATTTATGACCTTTCTGTGTTATTGGATATAGCAGTTCCTCATTGGGTAAAAGCTGGATTTCTCCTCCTTGTCAGCCATTTTCTGTAGCCTTCTTTGTATGCTTTGTATGCTTTGTTTGCATTATCTTTGTATTTTCTCTTCACTACCAAAGATTCTTTATTTTCACTCAAGAATGGGAAAATGTTTTTCGTGTACTTTTAACTGTTCTGACCATAACTTGTGTATCTGACCAAACAATGTGAAATTATGAGCTGGGGGTTTGTCTGCAATAACAACAATAAAATGCAATTTGTAGAGAGATAAGTTATTGATTTCAAGAGAAGTAATGTGCCTGTGTTTTTCTTTTTACTTCGAGAGAAGACCAACATATTTATGTGTGATAATTCTCTGGTTTATAGGATTCTCTTATTAGGACAATTCCTACGATTCCATTAGCGCCTACACTGCAAAAACAGTAAAAACATTTTACTATACATCAAATGTAAATAGTTGCTAGGCTTCACATTCTTTGCAGTGTAGAAACGAAATCTTCTAAGTCTCTGTGTTCAGCCCCTAATACAAAAAAACCCCTTTAGCCAAAGCACACTGACATCCAGTCAGCAACTGACAAGTTGCACAAAATAGAGTTTTCTACAAATTATGTATTGTAAAGTTGTGAAGTGCCTTGAGGGAGCAATTACAAAAATATTGTTGACATCGTACTACACCCAATAAGGAGACGTTTTAACCCGAGCTTGAGACAAACACTTGAACCATGAGTTGTCCTCATTGACTAATCATGGGCAGGGCTTCCACAAAGCCCTTTTGTGCTGTGCCAAATGAAAATAAAAGTGTATCCTTTTGCTGGTTCCTTTTTATGTTTCTTTATTTTAATCATCTATTGGACTGATCTTGGGATTTACTGCGACACACATACGTTGACGTAACCTTGGATCATCGGGTGTTTATGGTCTTTCAGGTCAAACGATCCTCAACCCGGCGACTCTGCTGACCAAGCGTTTCCTCGTGTCCCACTGACACTGATGCAACTGATTCTTCCAAAGACAGTTAGAGCTTGCGCACCTGATGCCTTTTCTTTTTATAACCTCTATTATTCCCAGGATACTAAACTCTCCATTCTTGGAGCCCTTTCTCTTATTTGGCTTCCTCCATCTGGTCTCATTTGTTTCTTATCTGAAGTTGAAAGCAAGATGCTGCTGCATCCCACGGTAGAGGAACAGTATAACAGTAACAGCTCACTATGCAACTGAAGGGAAGCAATCCCGACATTGTTAAAAAGCATATTACAATGAATTTATAATAATTAGGGTAAACAAAGACCTGCTGTTTAAAGCAGTATTTGTACATAATGTTACTTCATGTCCGTTACTGTCATTTTGCCCTCTGTCATTAGTTTTCTTTTAATTTGAGTTTCGGCTTTTGCTTGGATAGTAACATGGATCATCACCGTTCACGTAATGATAATAACACACATCAACACTTTCTGTGAATCACAAGCTTTTCACTGAAAAGCTGTTCAGTGGTCCTCTGGGAATTGGGTGATGATATTTGAGAGTTAGGTGGGGAACTCTATTTCCAGCACCAGTGTTTTAGGTGAACTACCCTATAACAGGTGCACTATTCAGTTCTTTTACCCCAAAAAATGTTTACATGCTAATACATTACTAATCACCACCGCTAACATAAAAGCTTGCAATTCTAGCTGGATAGAATTAATGAAAGGGACATTTCAGAGGACTAATTACTTTAACCCACCCTGGGTCACTCAACCACAGCTCACCACTGTTCCCTTCCTACAGCTGACTATAATTCAACTGATTATGAAAAGCGGTTTCTGTGTTCCTTGTGTTTGGTCTCTCAGTGCAGTAATTGTCCTTCCAGAGTAGAATCGTACATCTGGGCAGAGCAACGGCACAGCGGCCAAGCGGCCAGGCTTTTCTCTCAGTGCGTCAGCATTTAACGCCGTCACTGCTCTCTCTCTCTCTCTGCCAAATACATTACAGCACTGCTCAGAACTGTTGTCTTGCTGGCTGATGACTCCCTACTGGCCAACTGTCTCCAGCTGACCGAATCCTACCCTTCTTCTCCCTCTGCTGCATACTGCTACTTTGCAACATCACCGCCTACCCTCTCCAGCGGCATAAACCTAGGCCTAAATCTGCCCTTACCCCTAAAACCTAATCAGCTGATCCACTTTCCCTCGTATGGTCATACTATGTCTTTACGTCTTAAGTTGAACCTTTGGAACGTTAACAGTTCGCCACCTGAGAGAACATGTTTAGTGGGTATTTATCGGTACCTTCAGCAAACCACTAAAAGTAATTCCATGAAAATGACAGGCGCCAATCCCTGATATTAGTTTGCACATTTTATCCTGAATACTGAATAGTGTTTTTGCACATTTTTGCTTGGGGCGGGCACGCAGCGTTCAGCTGACTCAACGGCCGACTCCTGACCCCGAGGCCTCCGGTCGGCGTTCCAGAGGGCTTCTGCCGGCGGGCCGGATGTGCAAGTTTGACATGTGTGCTCGAGACCATCTGGGACAATAAGGCCATCAAAACAGATAACAATGGAATAATCAAAGTAATATCATTTTTTTATTAAACCATAACATCTTATTAGCTCCATGACATGACATGCCATCTATGATTTTACTCCCATTTTACCAACATTAATGTACAAAGCTGATGTGCTTTCTAGATTAAGAATCTTAGTCGAGAGGTGAATTTTTAAGAACATTCCCTAATTCTCGACTGCCATTTTGCGCTGTGTAATGTCATAAATCTAAACAACGTACGTTCTCTGTAATGTGGCCAACTTGTGCAAAAGAGAGCCTAGAAATTAAACAGTACATGAATGTAATTTTAGGCTAGAAAGACTAGAAAGACTTGGATTAAAGGAGATGCCTGGAAAAAAAGAAGCGACGGCAGCCTTTTGTTTTCTGCACCAGAAGTTTAGTTAAACAGGAGGCTTTGAAATTAAAAGGCAAGGAGTTGCAATACTTGTCTGTTTATGCGCTATGTCGCTTCCTGAGTTGAGTTTGTGCAATTAATACCCTGGAGAGGCTTTGTAGTTTTTAATTATTGGTATTTTATTTTCTAACAATCTTGTGCTGCAGCCACCTCACAAAGGGAGCGTCCTGTGCCGCTGGGAAGAAAGATAAAGTGTCATCAGGCCACATGTGATCACTCTTAGAAAACACCATATTATACTTTTTCAGAGGGTGATCAGACCGCATTGCTGCCAGTAATGGATTCCTTTAAGGTTTTCTGGTTTCTTGTTTTCTTTAATCATGAACATTTGTTCATACTGCTCAGTTGTCCAAGGCCCCAACTGTTTAGCTTCTTGATAAACATGATTTCCAGAGCCAACCGTGGATTAGTGATCAGCTTCTGATGGGAACTTGCCCCGGGGTCTTGGTTAATTGCCTTGTCAGGGTGGTGTTTTTTTCACGATTTGATGCTTTCCATGCACCCCCTGCCCTTTGGAGTTTCTCACTGTGCCTGGGGGGGGTAAAGACTCTTTAATTCAAACAATTTAAGTAAAGCCTCCCCTCACTCAACTTCATTTCTTTCTGCTCTGTGCCCATTTCTTTCAACTCATATCCCCACATCTTCCTCATTTCCTCCCTACTCCTCTTCCTCCCCAATCTTACCTTTCTCTTCCTTTTCCTCTCCTCTGAACCCTCTAACCACATAATGAGCGTAATTCAGGGCTTTAATTGTTTTAAAAACTCCCATGTGTCCTGATGCTTCAGAGAGAATTAAGGCATTCATCGATGAAGGTAAAAACCTTTTCTTGTTGCACGTCACGCGCCAAATGTTGGAAGCTCAATCCTCACCTGATTATTTCACTGTGGGCTTCATGAAAATACAAAAAACAAAATGCAGAAGACGATAATTCCACTATACAATGTTTGATGGTGGACTCAGTCTGTCTCTGGGAAATCAAAGCTAATAGGTGAAGCTTTAGTGCGAGACGTTGGTAGAGTCCAGACGCCTGTTGCCCTTCAGCCAAATAGCTGACCACCCACCGCTCAGCAGACGCTCCATTTCTACTCAGGCCAGGTGATGTGGACCATGCTTTGCTCTAAGTTCTGTCGTCTTACCTCTGTCATTGTGATGAGACACTCACAGACACAAATTCAACACATCCATATCCTGTATCCATATCCACTGTTATGACCGACCTAAGTATGACCACAGCAGAGGTTAACCGGTCAATTATTCAGAGCCTTTTGTTGAATCAAAGTACTAATACCCTAATTAAATAAATGTTCCGTTATGAGTCAAAGTCCTTTAATGCCTCACCGCCCAGTGGTACTTAGACAGGGGTCAGCCAAAATTTTGGCAAATCTACGGACATTTTCAGTTAAGGCATGTGGCCTAAATTACATCATTAGAATGTTAGTTCTGATGTACCAATACATGTAGCTAGTTCAACCTTCCTCAGAGGCTGCTGGTCCTTTTCTACTCCGCCATCATCCAGTTTCTTCCCTGCTGTTCCATCACTGTGAGGTTTGGACCGGCCACCAAACACGACATGACCAGATTACCACGGATCATCAGGTCGGCAGGGAGAGTATTTGGCTCCATCCTGGACCTGTACAGCCCCAAAGTCAGCTAACAAAATTCACCACTAAATGTGACATCACAAAAGAACACCCTGAAGCAAGTAAAGGTTATTGTGCTATACTTTGTGTTACCTAATATGTGAGAGACGGAAAGCAAGTGATTCCCAGTGAAGAGAAAATAATCATGTGTTAATGCCTGAAGTGGAGATCCCAGCCAGGAGGATGGAGAACAAAGATTGTGTGTGTGTGTGTGTGTGTCAGTATCTCTTAAGATACTTTCTATGGGAGTGCATTGAGTAATGATTTTGAATTGTGATATCGTGGATCCTAGTTGGTTTTGGGAAAACCCCAATCTTCAAAATTGAGTTTATTTTTATTCCTTTGCAGACCTTCTGTTGCAACAGATATTCTCCTTTTGGTGTGTTTTGCTTATTTTCATTGAATTTAAAACATAACGCAAACGTTAAATTAGCAATAATCTTGGACTGATAAGGGAATCAGAACATAAAAAACACAATAGATAGACCGGAGATGGTGGGGTATTGTATATCCAGTCTCCACTTCACTTTAACAGGACCCATGTGTCCTTTTCCTGTATTTGTGTCCCTTGTTTGCCCCCCCCCCTCTCTCTCTCTCACACACACACACATACACACACACACACACACACACACACCACCCAAATCCCACAGTGCACATTGCACAGACTGTAATTTGATAAAGCTGAGTGAATTTGACCTCTCCCAGTGGAAGATGATTCTAGTAAGGGAGGGTCTCCTCATGTGACCACTCCAGGTCCTGGATGGTGATAAAGATGAAGAAAGTTTGGGGACTGCGTAGACATACTGTGAAAAGGAAAGAAAGATTTCTTCTTCTTCTGGGTTTGTATCCTTATGGTCCAAATGCACTTATTAGCATCAGCTAAATGACATTTAATATAAAGTAATGTAATATTGAATACTAAGTGGAACAAAGGCAAGTGGAAGACACTATATGCAGAAAACATGAACATATTTTTTCATATTTTAATATAATATATTTAATGCCTTTTATTAATAATAAAGTGCAATGAGGAGTGGCTTCATCTCTACCGTATGTGGAGACAGGGAAACCATGATCATTGCAAGAAACCATGTTGAGTGAACCCTGACATGAGGAGAACACGCACATCTTGACAACAGACATAACAGAATTCTTACTTTTCTCTGCTTCACGCCGCTCAGGGAGCACCAACACAGCTATGACTCGCACGGCCTATGAAAACCCCTCCTCCCTATTAACTCTCCCTTTACTGGATCAACATAAGAGACAGAACAGATACGATCAAATACAGACAATTTCACTTAAAGGGAAGCAAATAACACAAAAGGAGTTTACTGAAATAAGCAATTTGAATGCATCCTGGATGGAAGATAGTCATGTTTGCAAAGAGTAAATGAGGAAAAATCTGGTTAAATCAGGAAACTAGTTATTATGTGCTGCTGTAACACTGGAAGTTTCCTTCTAGTGGGACTGTTAAAGCATTATCTTATCTTACCTAAAAGTCCAGAACCAGACAGTAAGAATTAAATTAATGAGGCCGTAAGAATAAAATGAACAGTTCTCCTTTCGATGAAGGTTTACGATGCTATCTGAGCCCCTCGCCTTCTTTACACGTCTTTCTCTTGACGTATTCTCACAAATCTGAACAAGCTCATATTTCATTTGAAGCCAAAATACTTTTAATAGCAGCTCAAATGGAAATCACAAGGATAATCCAAACGAGGAATGTATTTACTTTATTTTACGCCCAACAGAAGCTGGGCATTTTCCAGATGTCTTCAAAGCAGGGAGCTGGAAGGACGGGTCTTCACTTGTTTGTAACACGGCCATGTGACTCAGAATATGTTCGCACAGCAATTTAAGACCAAAATGATTTGTCTGCTTTGTGGTCTCGATGACAAACATGTGTAGCAGATTTTCCCCCAAGGTGCAGTAGCTTCAGTGGTAAAAAAAAAAACGATTGTAATACGGCCTGTAGGCCTTCATTCTAACGTGTTTAACCTTGATTGAGATGAAAACATTAAAAACCACTCATGTGTGTATATTAAATATTATGATAGCTAGCTCATGACTAACTCAAATCAAAGACCGGTTGGCCTAACGGAGGAGAAACCAATGGTAAAAGGTAAAAATGTCAATTAGCTATATTACAAGGGCATGGGTGCAGAAATATTTCTGGGTCATGACCGCTTGCACAGCAGTGGGTGCAGATTGAAAATGAAGTGCTTCAAACTACTCGTTGTAACTACTATAACTGTGTCACAACCGTAAACTAGGATTGTTCTCACTTCTTATACCCTTTAGGACTACCTCAAACAATAACTAGTTGATAGCGCTGTTATCTAAATGTCTTTTAATAATTCCCTTCACACCTATGAAAAGCCATTAGTAACAGTTTAGGTCACACAGTGAACCCGTAGTTACGTCTTTTGTATTTTCTTTTAGGAAAAGAAATAAGCTTGGTGCTCTAAAAAAAGGGTGAACACATTGTCATCACAATGACAATGAAAGCTGCCAGAATGTATCACAGAAGAATTATTCTTAGCTGGCAGTTACGTTCCTAATGACATCCAAATAGGTTTAAAATCGACTGACCTGTATCTATGATTGGACAGTGACTACATCTTATGTCAACACATTTTTTGTCATCACTCGCATCAGAAATGGCTACGTGGAGCTAATTTATGTACAGCATGCCAAAAACAGCACAACTTACCGATGCCTACATGGACACATTCACTCCGACTTTGTGTTAAGATTTCGTAGCACTTTCATTAGTGGTCGATGATTTGAATTTAAAGAATGCATCACATGGGTGCTGTGGTGTTGATCCTGTCTTTTTGACTCCCTTTAGGAAAGGATGAAAGGAGCCGGGCACACAGGCCCGAAAGGATGAGACAAAATAATGTTGACAACACGTCAGTAAATGTGAATCTAATAAATATTGAAGATATTTATCAAATATATGTTAAATATTGGATTTACAACACACTGCACAGAAATCTGACTTATGAACTATTCAGATGTCAATTTAGTATTAAAAAAAGGTTTGAGGGCATGGGGTCAGACTTTGTGCTCTACACAGGAGAACTTCTTTTTTAATGAGGCTCTTTGCAAAGTTACTTTTATTTGCAACCCTGCAGTTTAACACTAAAACACAAGAGCTAATTGAAAAGGTCATGCAAGAATGTTTTATTGCGTTATGTTTTGGTTTGCTGGTTAATCAGTTAAAACACATCCGAGGCTTGACATTGAACATGAGCCTTGTCAATCAATACAAATCTTGATCTTTTCGATGCCAATCGTAATATTGTTGCACACGCAGATACACGTGCACACAACCGGGCAACCCATGAAATAGCACCCAAACACACGTCAACAAAGACACAGACTCATTTCCCATTGCTCTCACACACACACACACACACACACACACTAACACATTCAGGGCAGGCAATGGTCTGGCTGTTGATTTAGTGTTGCCAAGGGAACATGGGACTAAAAGATTCTGTACTCCAGATGTTTCATGAAAAAACAAGGGGACTTCCTGGTTCCTGGAGGACTAAAAGTGCTTGTCAACCTCTGTGTGTGTGTGTGTGTGTGTGTGTGTGTGTGTGTGTGTGTGTGTGTGTGTGTGTGTGTGTGTGTGTGTGTGTGTGCGTCTGCACGCATTCAAATGCTCATCAAAACTGTGTGACATCAGAAACGAGTTCAGACCCACCCCTCCGAGAAGGACAGGACATTTTCTTCTCTCATCTTCTCACACACCCACAGTCACCCAATCGTAACACAACGCGGGGAAAGCCTGTGTGGGACGAATGACAGAAAGTCGGAAACAGAGCAGATAATAATAATAATAGTAATATTAATAATAATCAGACTGCGAGAGAAAAACAAGAGAGGCAGCACAGGCCTGAGATCCATACGAAGCCACATACACACAGAACAAGATCCAGCAAAGCCTTTACGCCTATCATAAAACACCGTGACATGCGCCTCCCACTCACACTGGGTTCGAGCCACAAGTCTGGCCTCTCTAAAAAAAATATTTGTTCCAAAGCGTTTCTCCTGTATGGCATGTCAAAGCGAGGGGACGCATGGGAGCCGTTGGCCGAGCGCGCTGTACATCACAGCTGTGGGCTGCATTTAAAGTCACAGGGCAGAGAATGCACTTTGAAAGGAAGAAGCCAGAGCAGCCATCCAAGCTCTGACCGACAGGTTAAAGCACCACATGTCCCGTTATACTAACAATGGATCAAATTACCACGTGTGATGTGAAAGGCGTCTCTCGTAGTGATGAAAACCACAGAGACGCATCACCCAGCCAGCGGCCGCTGGCCTTTAGAGGGCGATGGGGCGTCGCACCACTTGATACGAGCCTCTTTCAGCCCAAAAGAATAGAAGAGATATTGTTGAACAATAAAAAATGTCATTTTTTGGTTTTTGAAGCATGGAATGTAGCCATTTGTAAAATATGATATCTGTGGAAAAGCTTTTCTTGCACGGCCGCGACTGTCAAACGCACGTCCAGTCATGTGCTTTTTCGCTGCCAAATGCTTGATCAAATCAAAAAATGTGTGACGTACATTTTAGCTAATCAGCACCCTTAGATGGAACATTGGTTTTGCCCTTTTATTGCCATTCAAGCAGAGAAGAGAAGATGAGCGATATATATACAGTACGTATTATATCATACTGATGATTATTTGATACTCATATTATATTATGCTGAATTGCCTTATAGGGGGATAAAAATAAGATTGTCAAAGTATTATTTACTGCTTTTTTCATGTTGGAGTATAAAATAAATATTTAACTACAAAACAGTAATGTGTTTTTAATAACTTCGACCTGGGTAGAAGTTAATGGTATTAAAAAGCATGGCTGAAAATGATGTGATCGCCCTACCTAGAACATTTTGCACCAGCTGCCACTCTCAGTTATCATCTAAACTACAAACTTGGACCGAGTGATTGGTCCATTAAGCACACTGTAAATCAATGACCGGGTCAAGCCCCGTGTAGTGGCGGACAGAACAATGTCTTCATTCAGGCCTCCCAAATGCTTCCAAAGATTGTCAAAGATGTTCATCGTATCTACTCAATCTGAATCTGATTTGACTCTGTTTCATCTCTGATCACCTGACAGCGACCGAGCAAGGTGACCCCGTGTGACTGGAGGCTCCCACAAGGGGCTCTCCTCTTACTATTCATCTCACGCTACTTCAAGGAACTTTTAACCGGTGATGATACGGCCTCAAATGCATACTGATTTGACGCCTGTTGGAAATACTGAGGAAATCCAAGACAAGTGCAGAGAAAACAAAGGTGGAGTGATTTTTTTACAATGTAAGTCCAAATCAAGCGATTCGTCACATCCCATCTCATCATTTTATTCAATGTTTCTGTTCCTTCATTGTCATGTGGGTATGAAAGCAGCAGTTGATGATTTGCCTTTTCAAATCTCTGCCCCGGCACAGCATTGAAACTGAGACAGGGAGTTGTGCCGTGCCAAATGGACAAGAGGTCACAGTCCCGTGTACAAAATGTGCTGCTTTGCTCTCAGCACAATGTGTTCTCACGGGGCAGAAACAGGTTCTGTCATCGTCCTGCCTGATGTATCCACTTGATTTCATTTATTTCTTTATTACATCTAAACCCGTAGGATGCCAGTCATTTCCCTTAAGTTCCCGAACCCGTTGAGCACAAACTTTTTAATCTCGCTCACCATCATTTGAAACATCGTTACTTCTGAGCTCATCTATGAGCTCATCGTTCCCCCCTGAATTACAGCGACTTTTCAATGTGAGCAGTTATCTTTCTGCTTCTGATCATTTCCGTTTAAGCGGCGATTGGAATCGAATACCCCAAATCGAATTAATTTGGGAAGAACTAACTCTCAGGAAAAAGTTAACCAGAATGATGTCTTTTAAAGACACAAAGGAAACTAACCCCCCCTCCCGCCACACACACACACACACTGTCGTCTGCAACTAAATAATCCCGTGTAACACGGATACCTAAACGTCTGGGCGGTATTTCATCCTCAGACTCACTGAGTGCTCTCTTGTACAGAAGTCGCAGCACTTACAACTGATCTGCAGCGACTCGTCCTGCGAAGGTGTTAATCCATCTCTTTTTCGACGCACTTGTAGTAAAGGAGGTAAACTTCCCTCACAAATGTGGGACCAGCGGGCCCCTTTTCCAAAAAGCTCAGTAAACGTTGTAAACCCTTCGAGCTGAAGCTACAGAACAATAGGCTGAAAGAGATCAAGGCACTGAATCTGTTTGGGAAAATCACCCCCTGCTCTCTCTCACCCTACCGGACTGAGTCCCACCTGTTATTTAACAGCCAGGCTCCGTTTTTGTGTCCTTACCTCTATTAATCAGCGCATTTCTCCCTCTGACATTATGAACATACATTTAATTAGTGAATCAGATGCCAGATGCCCTTGATAATAAGTTGACGACTACTTTGTAGTTAAAAACCATTTGTATCCTCAAAACTGACAATTGTGGAATTGTGGTTAAACCAAAAGACTTCAGAGTGTTGTGCAAATCATCTTTCTTTCTTTCTGGACAAGGTCTGTACTACAGCATGAACGCTGTTGTGTTGCTGTTCGGGAGCAGAGGAGGCCCCTGGAGGCTGTGACACACTTGAGCTTTCGGACCGCTGCCCCATTTTGGGTGTTTTTCTAGACTAAACACTCAGTAAACCTCAGCGGATCTCAGACATCTCTCAGCCAGTGCAACGCTAGTACGTGTGTCTGGGTGAGAAGACGGAGAGAAAAGAAGGTTGTGTCCCCCCCCAGAAAGGTCATGTATAGCTTTAAACCTCTGTCACTTCATATTCCATATGTCATTTGAGTTAGTAAACAATCTTGAAATCTAATGTAATGCATGTTGTACAGTATGGCTCAGGGGCACTGATGTGCTGCATTGTGTTCTTGCCATAAATCAAGTCATTGAGTTGATTATACAATAAATATTTATAATATCAATCAAACTAATTCACTTGAACACATTGATTCATCACTTCCCACATCTGCCAAAAGAGCTGGACATAACAAAGGAAACATCGACAATAACATTAATTTCTGGTTTAATATATCTCAGGCATAGCATTAACCACAAAGACACAGTGCAGCATTGTTCTTACGTTACAATCCGATCCAGGCTTTTTGGTGATATTTAAATATGCTACACCCCCCCCCCCCCCACCACACACACACTGCTGAGCTTGCGCTCAGTTTTACACAGATTCCCATGATGCAATATCATTTGACCACACATGCTTTCGAATAAAAAGGCCCATAAGTAATGCTATACAACGTTCATGGCTTATCGAGGATGTTGGAGGTGTGGTGAGTGTTTCTTGGAGCAATAGAGCGGCAAGATGATCAAAAACAGATACGGGTACGTTTAAATTACCCCAAAGATGCAAAGTACGTATCCCACAACACGTTACTCTACTACAGTACACTATACTGGGGTGTAAAGTTGTCTAAATTGCTATAGACAAGAAGAGATTTACCTAATAGCCCTAAAACTAAATTTACATTTTTCTATTCTTCTTGTTCTAAAAGTGCCAGATCGAAATGTTAGATTCATTCATTCACCACTAAAGTGTAGAAAAAACAATTTCAAAGCCTTATGTTTTGGACAATTTCTTGGCTGTTTGCCTGGCAAAAAATATGAGTGCACAATCTGCACATACACCCCCCCCCACCCCCACCCACACACACACACACACACCACCAGCTGCCTGGAGGTGTAAGTGTATTTTAGAATAAGACAGACCGTCTGTTTCCTCCTCCGCTTGCAGTCTTTGTTCTAGCCAGCTTTTGAGTAAGTAACTTGATATTTAATGTACGCACATAGAGAGGCATTATATTTCTCATCTAACTAGAAAATATGAATTTCCTAAAGTCTCAAACTTTTCCTCCAATTTTCCACCGTACCCATTATCCCCGAGACCATTTCAACCTGCGTGCCAATGCTTTTTGTGTTTGGATACTTTCTGTCCACGTCCACTTGTGTCTAAGTGTGCATAAGTGCACACGGACGTATCTGAAACATAAATACGTGTGTACTGAGCCGTTCGGTTAGTTGACTTTCAGTTTGATGTGGCTGTAACTGACAGAAAGCGCTCCAAACATCATCCGTCGAGGGTATGCAGCCCCTCTCAACCCACTCACCCACTACGAGGAGCCAATTATTGGTAATCACGTGAGCAAGAATGTGTGTGTGTGTGTGTGTGTGTGTGTGTGAAAATGGAAAAGTGTGTGTGTGTGTGTGTGTGTGTGTGTGTTTGGAAAGCCTGTGTGGGGGTTGCTGTGTCTGAAGGGTTTGCTGGGTCCAGCCCTAACACCAGCAGACGCCATGACACCACGATCACCCGCACACACACACACACACACACACGAACACGTCAATGCTACTACATGAACCTGCACAGGAAAATAAAAACATTGAAAGCGTTACTTCAGGTGGAGACCTCACATCTCTGACAGCAGCTCTGGGTAACATAAGTTTTCGAGCTGCAGGCTTTAACCCAGAAAGCCATTAGTCATGGCGGGACATCAAATAAGCTGCCGTGGTGTTTCTCATTCCATGGTAGTGGCAGGGTTGCACACTTTTTTTTCAGTTATTGCAATTTATTGCAATTTATTTATTGTATAAAGAAATTGCATATATAAAATAATATATAAAACTCATATCCGGGGGGTCCTAATTGGATCGTGCCACTGGGAGGAACACGCTCAGCGCTGCCTCTGCAGGACACCGTTCAAACTCACGTCCGCCTCAGCTGTGCTTTAACAACCAATGAGTGTGTGCAAACTGAGCGAGCTGACCTGGCACAACATGGCCAAAGGAAGAGACTACATGGACAGAATACGTGCGAGGATGTGAGTGCAATAAGCACATAATGAGAGATGTTAAGGGGGACCGCTCTCAATCTATTTCCCCTGTCTCTTTGGGTGGGCCGGAGATAGCACTTGGATTTAAATCACGGCTCTTTGACTGATGCTGTACACAGCCACTCACATAAGCCTCGCCCTCGCGGATGTTTAGATGACCGGCAGCAGTCATAAGGTGCTGAGTAATGCCTTCTGTGTTTTTTCTTTTTTCTTTAAAAACCAGAACCATTAACCTCTTGTTTATCTTAGCCTTTGTGTTGTTTACTATGGCTGAGTTCACCATAGTAGTTATCACATTACATGATTGTAGGGCTGAAATGGACATTATTTAGAAGCTGAGTGAGGTCTTTATGTTTAATTTGAGCTCAGAAGATCCATTGAACAAGATTGATTTTTCTTAGTTTCTGGCTTGTGTCTTTTGATTCTGTTTTCCCCAATATCCCCAACCTTGAATGTTTAATAAAGAAAAAGTGCAAAACCTTTTGCAGGATACATGCATATAGTACACAGGTACATAGAAAAGACTGATCTTGTCTGTACCTGGTGATTTTTTCCCAGTCTGTTTTAAGGACTTTTCAGCAAGTAGCTGGAGAAGTGAGCTGAATTCAGAGAGAAAGAGGGAAAGAAAGATTAACTATACTGGGCTCCACCCAGAGCAGTTTAAATGCCACGTTTAAACAGAAACGTCTCAGAAACACTTTCTTTCCCTCTGGCTTTCCTTTTCCCTCACACACAGAATGAATAGATGCAGAGTTCAAACACACACACACACACACACACACACACCCGCTCACAAAGGCCCTCCCCAGGTGATGCCTCCGACGCTGCCTAATGTGGTGTGAGGTAATGCTTCAAAGAAAGGACGAGGAGCTTGGAAAGGGAGAGGCCGGCGTGTGTTGGGTGTAAAAGAGCGATAGAGAAAGACCCCGGAGAAACAGGGGTCCCGCAGCTGGCTGGCCGCGCACTTGTTTCTGCCTTTGACGCCAGAAAACCACTCATCTGCCTCTTGAAATCATCATCATCAGACCTAGAACTCCACGGAAGACCTTGATGCACCGCTTTGAGCATTTTAAATACCTTTTATTCCATGTCAATGTAGCAGAAAGGGGACAGTGGTGGTAGTAGAAGTAGCCTTTGAATGACACATCATCCTCTTTTCCCTTTGGTCCAGCTTTACTCTGAACCCACACACACTTCTCGAACCTGTGCATGCGAGTAGAGGAAGGCAGCTCGATCTAACTGCGGCAGGAACCTGATCCACGTATCAGCTCTGCTCTGGCCCAGATCCGGAGTGGAAAATGTCAGACCTTGAGAGATAGGGATTAGTGAAGCTAGTCTGAAGGAATGCTACTGCGCATGCCATCCATTTGAGATGCAGGTTTTTTACAGTTGGGATTGTCGGGCAGGAGCCGACTCGCACTGAAGGCCTTTACAATAGCTGCATATTGTGGGACTCTGTGGGTCACTGATCCACGTTCCCCAGTTTGTGTCCTTTAAACCCTCAAACACAAACATCACTGCACCCCGTTCTGAGGCTGGCTTTTAAACCTGTCCTCGTGTTTACACAGTGAGGTGATGCATTTTGGGTCTGCTGTGACCTCATGGTTTTAAAACAGCTGCTGGTGCTATAATGAAGGAAAGTACACACAGACGAACATACGCAGACACACATCACAGGGAGACAGGAATTAGTTTTCTGGGAGGGTGTGGGTGGGTGGGTGTGTGTGTGTGTGTGTGTGGGGGGGGGGGTGGCGGGGTCATGTATTGATAAAAAGCCACCATGGCAGAGACCCAGCTTCATATGTGCAGCACGAGGAGCCACTGTGTGGTTCAGGGTTAGGGTTTCTATAGTATTCTGTCTGTCTATGTGGGGATAGTATAGTATTAGCTAGTGTAGCAATCAAATATACCTTTTAGAACAGCATAAATCCTCATTAAGCAGGCTTACTCTGTGTTTGCCACACATCTGTATTTTAAACAAACATAACTTAACATTTAACCCTATGACTAAAACCAGATACTTAATTGAATGGAAAAACTATTAAAAAAGAGAATGTTCCTGTCCACTCAATTGTAAAAAAGAAAATCTTTTTTGTCTGGTTCTGTGAATTTTACATAAATATGTCCTTATCTGGTATCACTGAGGTGTAATTGCGTTTGTATGCTCTTTCTCTTTCATACTTTATTTCTATTCCCAGAAACACAATTACAGAATTATCATTTTCGGGCATGAATATTCTCTTTAACGTTTTTTTGCGAGATGTGTCTCGGATGTTGCCATGGCAACGCATACAAACACACATACATAGTGAGGTTGGGGCTGAATGTGGCTGACGTGTGATAAATGTGCTGACTGCTCCCTCTGGTGGTTTGAAGTTGTCCTCTGTCTTGTCAAACCAGGGCCAGATTTACTAACTTGTGCCCTGTTTATTAGCTGATAATCACACTAAAAGCTTTAATAGCACCATTTTATGAGCAATATTTGTATTAATAGTATGTTTTTCTAAGGTGGAACTGGCCAATAAAAATTAGTGTGACCATGCCTAGTGATCTAGTAAAACTCTCACTTTTGACCTGCAGGTAACAGCTCTCCTTAACTTGCACAATGTGCCTAGAAGGCAGTTTAGCACCAGTCCAGCAGCATAGATCAGACACATATCAGCAACATTTTGTGAGTAGATCGGGCCCTCAGTGTTACTTCATTGTCCCATCCATCTTCTATATGCAGCCACAGGTAGCGCAAACACACTGTGGTGACTACAGCAAACACTAAAGAGAAGTGGGGGAATATGGGGCAACATTTTTATTGACGGCCAAGTGTTGATTGAAGCTGCTCATTATTTATTATTGAAAACCTAACTCCTTAACAGTAATGATTAAGGGAGATTTCATCCTAGCCTATGGGGTGTAAAATGAAGCTTAAGTCAGAGAAGGAGAAGCACAAGTGTTGATCAGCTGCCTCAGAATCAGGGTCATGACATTGTACCAGCTAGCAGCGTCTCATAGCTTAGCTCCATCTTAATGTTATAGTAACCCCTCTGCTTTTAGCGAGGCCAATCAAATACACGGGCCCACAGTCCTGAGAGGAGGAGTAGTCGGTGGACAAATTGTAAAAACCTGTTTGCATTGACCCCGCGTTCAAGGCCCAATCCCAATCTCCACCTTCAGGGACTCACACACGTTGAGCCACACAGCTCCCCCACTGACTCCGTGAGGGTTTAGTTGTGTCCGACTGTCAAATTGTGCTGTGTTTGAGGGCTTTCTGGCAGACATTTAAGGGCTTTATTAACCTCTGTCCACAAGCCATTAGATTCCGACTTTGCACAAAGGAATTACCCACCTTACCCATTACCCAAGTCATTGCAATTGGACGTAGAACTCGGTATAAACAGAGGAAAGAGCCTGGAAGACGTTCAAATTGCGTTACCTTGGGAACATATGTTGCAAGAAACTGCCGTCCCATTTGTAATTACACATTTTTAAGCTCTTAAAGACTTTCACACTCTAGCATTTACAAAGCGACGCCAGTAAATACATGAGGGTTCAGATTTAAGGGTCTTAGGAGGCACGTTGGGAATGGTCCCTGCCAATTATTTCCATACGACGTCTTGAGTTGTGTTGTTTCTACTATGCATTCATTTCACTTAGAAGAAGTTAGTGTACATCGAGCAATTCTTTTGTTCCCAAGACATTGTTGTAGAGATAACTTTGAACATTTCAAGTAAAACGTGTTCAGCATGACTGTCATGCATCATCTGTGCATCAGATGTATGTATGTATCTAGGTTAACATTAACCTCTATATCAGTATACATAGCAGCTTTCATATGACATAATATTAGGACCACATTTAGTAAGTACTAAAATTTAAAAAAACACAAAGTTGTATCAACAGAACTCCTTTGAGTGAGAAATTCCAAAATATATGGCAGACATTCCGTTGATTTCACTGCAGAACTTTACAAAGAGCAATGACGGAGACTGAGGCAGTGTCCGGTCCCCCAAAGCCAGCCTCCTCCCTTTTAATAGACAACTAATGGAGAAAAATGAATGATGAATCCTAATGAAATATGGGAGAGGAGGGAGAAGGGGAATGTGTTTCCAACCATCCATGTCATATAATTTTGACTGTGATGAATTAAAGAAAATGATTGCAAAGTAAACTGTGTATTCATTGCAGGAGGTATAATTTATCACCTCCTGACCTGTCAGACTACTTAATCAATTAATGCCTAAGCATTAATCAATCTTCAGTATTTCCATGAAGCTAACAATGGATGTCAAATGGAAGTGGTGATTCATCACAGGCTGACCATTTGAGAAGAAAACATACACTGCCTGTGCACAGAGCACATGCCGAACGTACTTTAAATATATATATAATAATGCAAATAGTTCTTACATTATCATAATAATAAAATGACAGAAAAGTAAAGAAAGGTAAAATAGTTGTCTGGGAAGAAACCATAAACATTTACATCCAGATTATTTAGAATGAAACCACAGTACTAAGCGGTGTCTTTGAAAAAATGGGCTAAATAGATATTTCTTTTCACAAAATATAGTATTTTTGCAGAAGATGTGCAGGAAAAGTATTTCAACAGTTGTTATGGTTTATGTGCATATTTGAATGTGCATGTACAATATGTCATACTTTAATGGGATGCGATGGTGGCGCATGGAGTAGTGTGTTGGCTGGGAGCCGCAAGGTTGACGGTTCCCGGCTGCCTCCCTCGCAAATCATTAACACATTCTGCGGAAATGTAACGAGATCTTGTGGATTGAGTTAACAATTTATTCTGAATCCACAATTAGGTTGAAATGCAGTCAACGTAGAGCAGTATATTGAGTCTTGTTTTCGTTCAAAGTAATCTCGTACGTATGCATTATGCTCCGCACGCCTGGTCGTTACTCTGAAGTAAAATCGGACATTAAATGCATCACTTCCTGTCTGTGTGTGTCGTATGAATCACAATACTGAGGAACAGCACTAGCCCATGTCAAATTTCCACCAGAGCCGTCTTGGCATTTTCCAATGAGACAAAAAGTCACACATTTTAGGATGAGGACAATAGTTTATTTTTATTTCCCCACAGAACAAGAATGCAGCATATGACCGAATCAGCTGATTTGGAAAAAAAACCGTTGGTGCCGCCTTCTCGTGTGACGCAAGGCTTACGCTACGGTACGCCATTTGTGTCTAGCAGCAAAAAGCGCGCACAGTGGAAATAGTCGTATAACAAGAGGTAAGTCCAATTGAAGTTTGACTGTATATCCTAATAATGACATCAGCTGATTTAATCAAAACGACACACGACTCTTGCGGGTCTTTTTAGGGACTGTTTCGGTGACATAGAGCACTGTTTCAGGGCTCGATGTTAGCCTCCTTTTTGGGCCACTGTGATGCCGTCGTTTTCCAATCCATGGATCAGCTTAGACCCGCCTTTGTGACGCTTTGATTGGACCACACAGTTGATGAAGACAATTTCATTGGACGTTCGATGTGTGTCTCAAAGTACAGTCGAGAAACATGTCGCTAGTTAGCAAGTTAGCCGCGGTAGCCAGGAGAGGAATTCACAACAACATCCCTTCATATGTGTTTAGGTGAAAAGGCAATCTATGCCGTTACGATTTTAAACGCGGTGTATTATATTACAGCACTCGACAGTCGAAGTTTCACTTAAAAAAAATGTTTTTACGAATTCTGCGTTCACGCACAAGTACATCGAGGCTTAAGTTACATGCAAAAAGAAGGCATGACACACAGCACACATCTACATCTAGCTAAAGTACATTTTTTTATATGTTATCAACTTTAATCCTTGTAAATAAAAGGATACAATGTAGCCAAAAAGGTGCATTAACGTTAGTATAATTGTGAACTTCAGTCTCTTCTCTAAGCAAGGCTGAAACATATCGTTTGTCCACTACCTTTGAAACAAATCATGTACCACATGGTCACAGTGAAACTTCCAAATAAGTAAAACACAAGCAAATGATAAATAACAATCATCAGTCTCTGTATTGTATGGAAAGAGAAACATGCTTCACAAAGAGCAAGTAGAATAGAGTTGCACTGAGCTGCCTTGACTACTTTAGAATCACATTGAATCTACGCAGCAATACAAGCTTGACACTGTTCCAACAGTGTGTAACATTAGTAATATGGTTATTTATAACTGAAGCTGAACTTGATATGCTTTTAATGGTGAAACTGGCAACAACTGATGTGCTATTAATTCATGTCTATGAGCATTTAGTAATGGTTATTAAATCAGCTTTGTGTTTATGGGCCATTATTAAATGGCTTTGACTTAAGTGGACTTGTTTTGGCAATAAATGAACTGCAACAGCAAGATCACATACCAAACAGTTTGTGCCTGGAAGCACTAGATGGCGACATTTACTTGTGTTTAGGTAACAGTGCTGTTAAATTAAAAAATGAAATGTTAAGCACAATTGGTGTCGAATCCACTGGTTTCCAGAATGTTCCACTAAATTGTCTTTCATACAATCAAAGATGCCAATCATATACTCAGTTTTTCTATTTCCACAGTTTTTTATCCAGCTCTGATGATCGTGTTCAACTTCACCTTCATATGATCATAGCAGACTATGAAATGGATAAAGAATTGACATCAGGAACGGAAGCTGTGGAGGACAAAGGTGCTGATGATGACACCAGTGGAAATGTGCAGCCAGGTGATGTGGAAATGGAGGAAACCCAAAGAGACTCACCTGGTGAGACCACTAAGTCCAATGAAGCAGAGGAGGAAGTCCCTGCGACGATACAGCGGCCTGACTCCGTACCAGAAGAGGGGGATAACCTCTGCACGGTTTGTGGCTTCTCAGCCAAATGTCCGAGATCACTGAAGATCCACTTTTCAAGAAAGCACGGAAAGAGCTCAAAGAATACCAAAAGAACTGTAAAGCCAGCTGAAGAACATGTGTCAGACGGAAGTCCAGCTGAAATACAGGAGGTAGACATGGAGACAGAGAGCGCCGCCCAAGTGCAACAAAGCCAGGAGCCCGTTCTCAGCGAGTCGAGATCGGCAGCCGATGGCGATGGCAGCGACGCTAATAGTCTAACTAAAAAGAAAACCGTATTGGACAAACAGCAGGCGGATCAAGTCCCCTCCCAAGAGAGAAGAGTAAGCAAGAGAACCCCGAAACCCAAGATGATATATTCATGCAACTTCTGTGGACAAGAGTTTCGCGACCAGTCCCCTCTGGATGTGCATATCCAGAGCTACCACACCAAAGACACCCCGTACACGTGTAAGTATATGCTATCCTTAAGTTCAGTTCAATTCAGAGTCGATGTTATTACAAAGATCTTTGATAGCTTACACAGCAGTCAAAATATTGATAGATTTGCACATCATCTTTTTATATATATATATATATATATATATATATATATATATATACAAGTTTGTTTTTGGATGAATTGTTCTTGTAGTAATTTCTGAAATTTTTAACTTTTAATTGAATTGTTTCAAATGATACTTGTGTTGAAAAGTGTGTCCTTTGGAATGTCTTTCAGTTGAGGCTGGCGAGAACACGGACCAAGAGAAGAAGGCCGAGAATCCTGTCGGCACCCCGAAGGCCGCTCCGACTAGAGTGGCCCCGAAACGTGCGTTCAGCAGGTCCCAGCTCAAGTGTTCCCACTGCGAATTCAGGGTCAGCAACCCGGCGCTGCTGGAAAACCACACAAGGATAAAACACCTGAACCAGGAGTGGTACCGCTGCAAACTGTGCAACTTCCTCTCGGCCACGTCCGAGTGGATGGACGCTCACCTGTGCTCGGATGCTCATGTGCAGCAGCAGAAAGGAGAGAAAAGCAGCGACGCCGCCTCGTTTGACATCTACGTCGAGAGCGTGAGCGGCGGCGGCGGGGAGCTCGCCGCTGTAGAGAACACGGCTGAAGTGGCCTGTGGAGAGGAGGCGGCCGCTCCGACGCAGTGTCCCCAGGCCAAATCTTCTCCAGCAAACGACGCGGCTGCGGAGGCCGCCTCGGTTGAGGAGGCCGCCTCGGTTGAGGAAGAAGATTTGGAGCTCGAAGCCCCCAGAAAGAAGCGAGGCCGACCGAAGCAAGGGTCCTCCACCACTTGTGGGTACTGTGGCCTGGTCGTGTCCAACGCCACCAACCTCACCGTCCACGTCCGCCGCAAGCACAGCAAGGAGTACGGCTACAGCTGCACTCTGTGCAACTACAGCTGCGTGACCAAGGGAGACATGGATCGCCACTGCATCACCAAGAAGCACGTGCGGCGTGCGCAAGAGTGCGCCAACAACAGCAGCAGCAGCAGCAGCAGCAGCAGTAACCAAGCCAACAATTGCACGAGTGCGTCACCGCAGGAACCCACAGAAGAACCAAAGGCCGATCCGCAGAGCGCCGACAAGGAGACGGAGTCTGACGACTCGGCCACAAAGGAATGCAGCGGGGAGGACCAACCGCCGTCGGACTCGAGCCCGAAAAAAAGTCAACACGACTCGGTCGGCGCCTGCAGCTTTTGCGATTTTGTCGCCCAGTCGATCCCCTCGCTCCATCTCCACGTCAAGAGAAAGCACACCAAAGATTTTGAGTACGTGTGCCTGGCGTGTTGCTACTACGCCGTAACGAGCAGGGAAATGTCTCGCCACGCCTTCACAGAAAAGCACAAGCAGAAGAGCCAGAGGTACCTGGAGCCGCTCGGCAGCGAGGAGCAAAGGGCGGCCGCGCTCCCTCCTGAAGAGGCCGCCGAGCCAGCAGAGGCAGGCCCCGATCCTGAAAGCGAGGGCCTCAGCCCAACAGAGGTGTCCGAGTCTTGCTCCACGGGCGGCCCAAACGGGACTGCGCCTGCGGAGCCCGACGCCGCGGACGACAAGCGGGAAGAGAGCGCCTCGCCCTCCGGTGGCGGTGAAGCCGATCCAAACAACGAGGCCGCAGGAGCCGCGGAGGCGTGTGAGCCCCAGCAGGCTCCGGAGGGGGCGGCCCCAAACGCCAGCGAGGGGCTTTCAGACACGGAACTTGAAACCTCACGCTCCGACACGCTAATATCCAGCGCTCCTCCCTACGACGCCTGCATTGTGTCCATGAAGGCCCTCGCCGAGCAGGAGCAGCAGATGCAGGAAGACCTGGCCCAGGAGGGCGAGGTGGCCGCCGTGTGCCTGACCGGAGGCGGGGCGGCGACGACGACGACGACGCCCTCCGGCTTCCTGTCCCCCGACTCGGCGTACGTCACGAAGCTCCGGCGCAAGATAATGAAGGTGAGCGAGGAGGACAAGCGAAGCAGCACGCGCATCCGCTGCGAGGACTGCGGCTTCATGGCCGACGGCATCAGCGGCCTCAACGTCCACATCTCCATGAAGCACCCGTCCAAGGAGAAGCACTTCCACTGCCTGGTGTGCGGCAAGTCGTTCTACACCGAGAGCAACCTGCATCAGCACCTGACCAGCGCCGCCCACCTGCGCAACGAGCGCAACAGCGTGGAGGCGCTGCCCGAGGGCGGCGCCAGCTTCAAGTGCGTGAAGTGCACGGACCGTTTCGGGACGGAGCAGGACCTGTTCGTTCACATCAAGGAGAAGCACGAGGAGCTCCTGAGGGAGGTCAACAAGTACGTGCTGGAGGACACGGAGCAGATAAACCGCGAGCGCGAGGAGAACCAGGGCAGCGTGTGCAAGTACTGCGGCAAGGTGTGCAAGAGCAGCAACTCCATGGCCTTCCTGGCGCACATTCGCACGCACACCGGTACGTACACGTCTCTGAATGGACACACACACACACATCCCGGCTCTTTGTTCGTCACATGCACAACATACATACACTAATGCAGTATGCGTGCTGGGTAGTCGCAGGTCATCACTGTCGTATTTTATATACAATAAATAATATATTAAAGTAATTTTGACGTTGCTAAATAATTATTCAACTGTCTCTGCTGAGTTTGAAGCCTTTTATGGCCTTGACCACATCCCGTTTTTACCAAAAGAAAACACACTCGTTGTGTGGCTGCTCGGCTATAAGGGCTATTTTTTATTTTTATCTTTTTGTACAATTGCATTGAGCCTCCTCTTAAGGCTGCTATCTGCTGCAGCCAGGTAATAGCTGTTTCAGTAGAGGTGAGGGTAAAGACTGATTGAGCTTCAGACCAGCAGGAGAGACGCTAATGGACCCCAGATTGGGATTCCCTGAGCAACGCTTGGTCCGAGACATGTGCGACTCATAATTGATGTGTCCATTACCAAGACTCAGTTGTAATTATAGTCAATAAGTCTCTGTAAATGTGTTAAAGCTTAGGCTAAAAGCATTGGCGGTCCAAAGAGAGGTGGGCTAATAATTTAAAATAATCAATGCAGACGTATTCAAAGCCTTTAATTTCCCTTGTGTCCGTACGTCCATGTTTGTGTGTGTGTGTGTGTGCGCGAGCGCTCCCACACCTAGCCAACGTGTGTATATGTCAGCCTTCCCGGCTTGCTGATTATCCTCAATCCATTAAGATTTATCTTGTCATTTATAATGCAAAGCAGGGCGGCGTTGGTCAGGGCTCTCGGCTGGGAAATGTCCAGCAGGTTAAGAACATAGGGCGCTCCATTACTTCTCCCTGACCATGTGTATTAATTGCTTTTAAAATCAACTTAATGCAGGGACGAGATGTGAGGGCGACATCGATAAATGCCCTCTTCTGCCTCCTATGGTTCATCCCCCTTTCAGCCCAAACTTTAATGGGACTTTAATTGAAGTTCATGCTCTGTGCTTACCATGTGTGCGCATGATTCTGTGTGTGTGTGTGTGTGTGATTTCTCTTACCATCTGGCTCAGCGGCGTGGTGTACATATTGTAGCTTTTGTCAGAAAACCCCAAGATAATATTCCCTTTCTGAGTACTTAAAGCAGTGTGTGTGGACATCACTCTGTCATGAATGCATTGGTGCCTCAGTAGTATGAGAGAGAACCCTGTTTTGTACTTTTGGTGTAGCATGTATGCCAGTCACCTTGTGGGGCCCAAAGTCAGATTGCTTAAAGTTGTGAGGAGGTTAAAACCCGGATGATTAATGTGGAGCCACCACTTTCTTCTTATTAACGAATAGTCTCTATGTATTCATAATTTTACCCGCCGTCATTATTCTTCAGTTTTGAGGTCACTTGCCTAATGTTACTTAGTAAAATGAAATAAATGAAAGCTGTGACACTGAGGTCCCAACAGATGGCTTCCAGTCAAGGGCACATCCCGAGCTTTCAAATGATGAATACTTTATTTTTATTTTAAGGTTTACCTCTTTTTATTCAATTGAGTTATGTTCTTGTTTATGAGATTACTTCCATTTACGCTGTTCTTATCTGTGGGAAGCAGCCATTTCTCTTCATTTTGACAACATATGCCACTCGCTGTTATTGCTACGCTCCCTCATTACAGTGAATTATTTACCTTTTTCAATGGCGGCCATTTATTCTGGGTGTTTGTTTGTGGGGCCGTGGAGGCGCACAGCGGGGGGTCTGCCTGTTCCTGGGCTGGGAGCACGTCCAGATCCTTTTAATTAAGGCCTGTTTTTTTTATTCACTTGATTAATCAGTGAAATCAGGAGACGGTGGTGGGAGGCTGCACACAGATTTCTCAATTTGTCCCTTAAAGGAGACGTGTACACATGCTTGCAGCTTTGCCAACGAGGCCACGGCTGGAATTTGCATTTTGAGCTAAATTGGTCACTTTTTCACTGGAGGGAGCTGTCTGACCCTCAGCCCGAGGCTTTAAGTAAGACACACTCTTGCCACGCATGCAGGCTCGCACACGGGGCGGGATGTTTGTTTGGTAGGTAGCGGTGAAAAAAAAAACCAGGTCAGACCTACAAACATGCTTAGCCTTTGACATTGGATATTTTTATGGCATGTATTGCACTCGTCGAGCAGGCCGTCAGTTCGACGCTGTGAAGCCTTCCGACCCGACAGGTGTGCAGCGCTGCGAGTGACCGGAAGAAAACCGATTACAAAGAAGGAATGCCAACCCGTTTTGCAAAGGCTCCTCCAGACTGCTCAATAAAAAAGCCATGGTCCCTCTTTAATGCGGCTGCACGTGTGAAAAGTTTGTTACTTTTATTTACAGGATATGAAACGGTGTGTTCAATCAAATATCATAACATTATTGACCAGCTACATCAATGTCATGTGATTGGTGCTTCATGAAAGGACTACTCTTACGATATCTAACATCTGAGATTGTATGTTGATATCGTCCCTCCCCGGTCCTCCTCCTCCTCCTCCTCCTCGAGCTTCCAGTTACTTTTCAGAGACGTTACACGAGGATCTCCTCTCCTCGCAGGAAATGAATTAGTCATTCCCCGTCTCACCGGGGGAAGTGAGACGAGCCGTCGCCTCTATGCGGATGGCAATATTAATTTAACATGACACCGCATTGATGGTCAATTTCAGCTTCGCGGCGGCCGTTTAAGTGGAGTGGTGGAGTATTAATGTGATAAGATGTGGGGACTGAGGGACGTTACATCTCCCTCCTTCCTGCCATGTCTCATACTCCGCCAGCCATCTGGACAAATCCGCTCCCCACACGCCTCGCTCTCACCTCAACGTTAGCGTGTGTGTGTGAGCGAGTGATTGTCTCTCCTTCTGTTTGTCCACGGGTGGTTGTCTTCTGCATTCAATGTGTGCGTCTGCATGCACATGCATAGGTGAATGTAGATGAAGGCGTGATGGTGGGTGTGGTGTGAGTGTGCGCGTCTCGTCTTTTTGTTTTAGTTCTTTTTGTGATTTTCTTTTAAGGGTGTTGATGACCGCGATGTGTGTGTGTGTGTGTGTGTGTGTATGTGTGAGAGAAAGTGTCCACACATTGAGGTGTGAAGTGTGTTTACGTATATGAGTTCTATGTGTTTTTCTGCCTTTTATTTCGACTGTGTAGTGATTTGTGTGTACTGTAGGGACATGTGAAATGAAGAGGCTGGCTGTGTCTCACCCCCCCCCCCCCCCCTCCCTCTCCCTCCCATGTTTATGGGCCTTGTTAGCACACGCTTGCCTTTCAATCTTCGTTACCGGCTTAAAATTCAATGTGTCGTACTTCCAGCTCACAGCAAGTGAACCGTGCATGAACGAATTAGTAATCTACACAAAGTGCTTAATCAAATCAGCGGCCGCCCCTGGAATAAATATTGTAGAGCGTCTTGGGATGTTCGCTGCGAGAGGGCGAGGGCTTTTGCTCACAGATGCGCACGCCGACACGCCAGGCTGCCACTTAGATTGGAGGGTCGCGCTGCGCGGTGCCGGCCCGGCCTGACAAACAAGATCTCCCAGTTCGTGTCTCTGCCAAATGCAATTGGGGGGGGGGGGGGGATAGAGGGTGGTTAAAAGTTTGGTATTGTGTGTTGCACTGAATGCAGAGTATGGTTGATGTGGTGGTGTGTGCCTGGGTGCGATGGTTATATAATGAGCGATCCCGGGACGTGGTCTGCTCTTAAATGACGGATGGCGGGCAGAGGCTTTGCCACTCTCTCAAGCGCTGGCGCGTCCCCGCCCACCCTGGACTTATTAATGACAATAATTAGGGAGAAACCTCCCCGAGAAGCCCGCCACAGTGATTAGCGCTTTAATGATGGAATGGGAGGTAGTGAGCGCTCACAGAATTGATTTACGCATTCGCCCTGACCTTTGGAATCCAATTTACGCAACCACAGGCAAAGGCAGAGTAGGGAAGAGACCAAGGAGAGTGACGAGGATGGATGGAGAGCCAACGAAGGGACGCCTGGCACTCTGTGTGACTGTAGTTTTTTTACGAGGGCTTGCAGTCAGGCCATGTGTTTTTTTTGTTTCTTCTACTTCTGGAGTCGCCGTTATTTTACCTCTTTCTTTCAAGCCCGACATTGTAGCGGGACGTGAACCCTCTCCATGCTTTTGTTTTGCAGGATCCAAGCCCTTCATGTGTAAGATCTGCAACTTTGCGACCGCTCAGCTGGGCGACGCCAGGAACCACGTGAAGAGACACCTCGGCATGAGGGAGTACAAGTGCGACATCTGTGGGTGAGTGACAAGGGGCCACGTGCCACGTGCATCGGGTGGCGACGCCGAGAGCAAAAAGTCAACTCACAACCAAACAGACTCATCCACTCGTAAAGAACTAGTGGGAACCATCAAATCATTATACACATCTATATGTACCGATATAGCTTGATAGATGTCTTGGTGGTGACGGTTAAACGAAGAATGGACCCCCAGCAGGTTGTTTTTCTCCCGCCACCTGTTGTAGGGTCAAATGTTGCTGTCAAAGAAGCAATCTGATAATTATCTTTTGCATGGCCCACTTTAAATTGCATTAGTCTCGAGCCAATTCATAATTCAATCCAATTTAACCCTGATAAGCCTGACCCCTTCGCCAGAGAAGTGATTCTGTTGTGATGGAGATCTCCTGTCAAAAACGAGAGATTTCAATCTGGAAAAAAAAGAACATTAAAACCGTCCACACAATGTTTTAATTAGCTGATAAGTATGAAGAGTTTAATTTCTGTGTCTTTAGAGCGCTGTGGCACATTTAATATGCTCGCTGAAACCCCATTATTATTATTTAGGAAGGAAATCACTCAATTAAAAGGCCAAAAACAATCCAAACATTTTGGTAAAAGTCACATAATAGTCATCTTGATGTGAATAAAGTTCCTTAACCTGTAACCCCACTCACACTCACACACACACACACACACACACACACACACACGTGCAGTTAATTCCGTTTTGTTTATTGTTTGTTTAATCCTAGATGCAAGTTTGTGTAGGTAACTTGCCCCCCCCCCCCCCCCCCGTGCCCCCCAAACTACACGCTGGCCATATGTTGTGTTTGGCTGGTTGCGTTCCCGCGGCGGACCTCCTCTCAGCCTCGCCGTGTTCAAATGGACGTGTTAAGCTGTTCAACATGCAGTCGGGGAATAGAGTCGATTGTGCGATTTCCAGCGTTGTGCCGCGGAGTTATTAGCGTCTCCCTCCGTGTGGTTCTGTGCAAACGGTTCCGTTCAGTTGGCGGGTTGAGTTTTTTTTTTTTTTTTTATTATATTCTTGTTGTTCCTTTTTAAACAAGCCGAGCAGAACCAACATGTTTATTTGCTCGCGCCGATGTTTGGCAAACACATTACAGCGTGAGCAAACAAGCACTTGCTGCTTTTTTGTGTTTTTTTAAACACTGCTTCTCCTTTAATGAGAGGAGAGGCTCATGCTTCAACAGCCCTGCAGACCCAAAACCCTTCTCCTCCAAAAGTGCTGCCAGGCTTCGCCCCCCCCCCCCACACACACACACACACGCACATGTAGCAGGTCCCGACACGGCTCTTTTTAAGAAATGGGACCACTAAATACAGCCGCTAGTTCCTCCAATTGATGCGGGCGAAGGATCCGGGTTGACGAATGGGCCCGGCGTGTGCTTTCGGTGCTGACTGATCACCGGGCCGGCTAGCAAACTCCAAGAACCCCCCCCCCCCCCATCATTAAGGCCACAGGCGCACACGTTGGCCCGCTCATCATCCGGGACTGCTCCCGTGCGAGGGACGTCCCGTCCTCGCCCGTATCTGACTTCACATTTGAAGTGACGTTATGTTGCTATTCCCCTGCGGTTCAACATTTGGTTTGGTCAGACGTTCTATTGGTCAGTAATTCGCCATACATCATTTCAATTAAAGAAAGAAAGACTGATATTAGTGTTTCAGACTCTCCACGGGGCACGGCGTTTTGCTGCTTTGGTTTATTGCCGTTTTGCTCAGAGCACCCGCTCAGCACATTCTTTGTTTGTGTGTTTTCTTTCTTTTCCTTTCCCTTGAAACCTTCCCCCCCCACCTCCCCCTCCCCCTCCCCCACCCTCCCTGCCGCTCCCATCGATTGCCGTGTTTTCCCGGGTTGAAGTTTCAGACGAGATCTCGGGGCGGCGACGCGGCGATGGAGCGGACCGCGGCTGTCCGCCTCGCTTTGGCTTTCGGCGCCTCCGTTGAACTTGTTGATAGTTAGGATCATATTGTTGTGGCATTTAATTAACAAATGCAAATGCGAGGCCAGGACAGTTTGGGACCCCTGACCACGCCGCCAATCAAGCCTGAGCGGGCTGGTCAGTGGCTCGCTCATCCTTGCTTACACTTTATGGCTTTCTGTCTCCGCCTCGCCGCTTCTCTCCCACCGCGGCCCGCATGCACGCCTCCGTCCACCCAGCTTCCTGCTTGGGTCTTTGTTTTAAAAAAAGGACAGCTGCGACCTAATTTGCCTATAAAGAACTCTTAAGGTGCAAAAAAAAAAAAAAAAACACAACAGAAAAACACAAATTGGCTGTTTGCATACAGGGTACGATTTCTCATATTTTAATTGGTCTACGTAAGTAAAAGAAAAGTCCAGCATGTGAGACTCAGATTATTGCATTTCCTCACGGCGTGTGTTTGTCCACAGTGGGGCTCGGGCCACTTAATGAGCACTCTCTCTCCTCCTCTCTCGCCATCATCCAAAGGCCCTGGATTCAGCATCCCCCCCCCCACCCCCCCACCTCTCATCCTCCCCAAAGATGCAGTGGACATCCAGTGCTGTTGTAGGTGTTAATATATGCATAAACAGTCTAAATGCTTTGAGGCATTGGTTTAATATCTTCGCTCGGGACTTGGAAGTGTTAACGCTATCGTGGACGAGGACGGTCCGTTTTTACCATTATGGGTCATGAGCCGCCCGTTTTGCTCTGCGTCACTTCAGGAGTTTGAACAGAACTTCGAGACCTTTGTCTCCTGACAACTGGAAAAAGAAAAGTTTGCAACGTGCCGGAGATGCTCTCCACTGCAGAGGAGGCTGTGCACCCCTCTCCCCTCCCCTCCATCGTCTCCGTTGTCTTCACTTAGTGTTGGAGAGAGTATGTGTGTGTGTGTGTGTGTGTGTGTGTGTGTATATATATATATATATATATATATATATATATCATGAGTTCATGCTGTGTGTGTGTGGTTTGACTGTTAACAGGATGGGGCTGGCTTGTGTCAGGGTTTTCATGTCCACCCCCCCCACCCCCCCCCCCCCCCCCCCCCCCCGTCTTGTGAGATTGTCTGGTCTGTTCCTGGAATAGCCCATCAGTTCCGCCCTGCGTGGCTCATCCGCCGTAATGTGCCTTAATGCCCGGGCCTGTGTGAGTAGTGTGAGGCCTGGCAGTGACAGTGGAGGAGCATCTTAGCTCGCTGCTTATCCAGAGAAAGCCGTCACTTAACTCAGCCCCTCTATTGTCTGCCCACACCCCTCCCCTTCTCCCCCCGACGTGATTCTCCATAATCCTCCAACAGATTCTGGTTAGAACTCCCCGAGAACTATTTTTATGTTTTATTTTTTATTTTTTAATTCTCTCTTTTCCTCTCCCTCTTCCTCCCATTTAAACATTAATGGTTGTTGCAGATGAAGAGAGGGATCCCTATGAGGATGATTATAATGTCACTCCGCTGATCTCCCGCCGCCCCGAAATAATTGTACATCATCGCTTTCATAACGTGTCAGTGGGACACGTTGGTGCCGTGCAATTAAAACCGCAGAATATAATACACCAAATTACTGCCTGTCAGGCCTGCGAACAACACACTCTGTATTTGAGTTACACTTAATCATCACGTACATTAGTGATTTTCGCTAAGATCCCTCCACTTAGCCCCCCCCCAACCCCCCCTCCCACCACAGCTCATACTGCCACGGCTTGGGGATATCGCCTGCTTTACGCAGCGGCTCCGGAGTAGCGTCGGACCTCCCGAAGGCTCGTGATGTCTCTCGCGTTGAAGCGAGCGACGGCGTGCGCCGCCTGTTGGCTGCACGCGGTGTACGCGGTGTACGGATGAACCGGCCACCACGTACTCTAAATATCGCTCGTATGTGTTCCTTGCCGACATGGGCATTGCCTCTCTTTCTTTGTCTCGATCGATGTTATTGATATGTACTTTGGGGAAGATGTACTTGGACACTCTGGAGTTTATGTCGGCCCTTGTCAGTCAGCGCGGTCCCCCTTCACCAAAATAAACACATTTTGCTCTGATGCATTTAGCAAAATTTAGTGTGCCATTATCGGGAATGAAATAAGTAACGCTAAAGGTCATTTTGCAAATAATGCAGAAAGGCCGGTCTGCAAAGGTTAAGTATGTGACGAAGCTGTTCTGATGATAACGAGGGCTGCGTGCGGCTCGGAGAGCCGGGCATTCTGGTTCGACTCGGCACTCCGCGATCGCTCTTTATGACCGAGACAGCTTTACAGCCCGTTACCCCCCCATAACACGATAAAGCGCAGCATAATGGATTGGATGTGTTTAGTAGCCTTGGGCTGATGTTTGTAAAATTAATGTTTTTTGCAATAGAAACACACTCATGCACAGGGGAAAAAAAGGAAAGCGAGCCAAAAGAGAGGAGAGAGAAAAATCAACTTTCAAACCGCATCCATGTGTCAATATAAATCCACCAGTATACAGTCAAACACTTTTTATCCTTGTTTTGCAGCTGCGTTGTGGAACTTTATCTCCTCACAAAGCACCGTGTCCTCTTCCAGCTGAAGAGATGACAACCAACGTATGGCTTCATTAGGCCGCTTTGGGTTCCGCAGAAAGGGGCGATGAATGCCGTTAGATTTGTGTTTCAAATTACACGGCACAAGTACTTGAGGGAGATGGGTCTGTTTGCTCGACCGGTCTCGTGTCGGTGAAATTCTTTTTTTTTTTTTTTAAGAAATGAAATGGGAGCCCGAGAGCATCTGTGGGCGCCGGAGACAAAGAGAAGAATCTCTGTCAGCAGATCAGTCCCCATTAGCTTTTAATAACAATTTCATATTCTTTAGTCGGCCCAGGACCGGGGGCCCGGGGGGCTTCATAATCAAAAGCGGCCCACTTTAATCAAAGAAAAACAAACACGGGTGCGGACACTAAACGGCGAGATGGGTAGCGTAGCCAGGGAGCCGGCGCTCCTCTGGAGGACCATCTCACTAAGAGGCCGTAGGATCTCTTCTAAAACAATACCGTTTTGTGTGGGCCTTAGCTTTCTATCACCTTTTTTGTTTTTATTAAATCTCAAGTTGCAGGACTAGTGGAATGAAAATGAAGTGGTGAATGGAGTATGGTAGTAATCTGTATTTATTTATTTAGTTTTTGAATTATTCATGCGTAAGAAAGAGGACTATGACATGTAGTGACTACTCCCCGATGAAGGTGCTCCAGTAGAAATAACTTTTGCTTTGCAAGAGCCTGTCTTGAGAGCATTTACACACTTTGGGGATATTCATCTTACGGTTAATATCCGATCACAAAGGTGAATTAGCTCCATTCTGCAGAGAAACACGACCAAAGTTTCCTCCCTCCTCCTCCTCCTCATCCACCTAAAGGTCCCCACAAAAGAACGACAAACTTTATCCTTTAAAGCGGCTGATGTATAAAATATTGCTGAACAATCCATTCTATAGAGTTAATCATGTCTTAGGTATATTGTAGGATGGAAAAAAAAAAGAAACTTAAAAAGGGGGGGAAGTTAATGAGTGATTAACAACAGCAATTAAAAGATGAAGAGGAAGGCAGATGAAAAAAGGGGTGTAATTAAAATATCAGTCCTCTCATTGTCAGAAGTGCGGGTGTCATCCATTGTGCACTTATTAAAAAGCCGGGTGCTAAATTCCAGCAGCCCAAAGTGTCTGGTAATCTGCCCATGGAAGGAGCAGCGAGAGGCCGTAACTCACGTTTAGTGTTGGGGCCGTGTCATTGCAGGTTCACAGTCATGCATTTCCGTGTTGACACCCATCGGGGGCCGGGGATATTTGGCAGTCAGGAGTAATTTAACTTAATTAATGGGATGCATATTTGATGGAGGAATAAAATATCCCGGCTCAGCAAAGTGGAAGAGGGGGAAAGATTTAGTGGGAGTTAAAGGTGGAGGGGAGAGTAATTTGTGCATTCAGTTACCGGCTGCTTGAGAGACGGAGAGGGAGAGGTGGGGGGGGGGGGGGTGTGGGGGGGGTGGCAGAGAGGAGGAAGGGGCGGATGAGAGATGGATGGTTGACACAAAGCTGGGGCTGATGTGTAGAGGGGAATGGGCCATAAGACGCACAACGCTTCACTTAATTGATATCCTTCCTCGGCGCAAACAGACACGTTGCACCCGCCAGAGAGCTTCCTGGGGGGGGGGTTCTGCAGTGGCCTCCCTCTTCCACCGCCAACCCCGCTTCCATGTTCTTTCCTACCAATTCACCCCCCCCCCCCCCCCCCCCCCCCACACACAATATGAAACCCCCGCGGCCCGACGTGAAGAAAGCAGTCACGCTGCTCTTAATCTCCCCTGGCACTTTTTAATTGACTTCCTGTAGGTGTAGATTATTTTCACGGCGAGTCTGCCACTGCGATGTTTGACGTCGTCCCGGAGACTGGCAGCTCCCCCCCCCATCATCCCTCTCTCTCTCTCTCTGTGACGGCCCAACCGGGGGGGGGGAGAGGTAAGACGCAATCCGTCGCCGCCAACGGTGTAATTGAGCCCATGTTCCTGCTCGGGAGACGTGTCCGTTCTCTGTGTCTGAGAGAGCCCCCCCCCATCACTCCCCCCCTTGTGATATTGGACGTCGGCCAGTCCTGCGCTGTCCAATTGATATGATGGATGCGATTTGTTTTGATTACATAGCGTATTTATTGTCAAATGAACCCCCACCGTGCCGCTTGTCGGAGGTAAGCTCTTAGGTCTAATGAAAACAATTTGATCAGGGTCCAAACAATTATGCATGGATTACGGGTATAATCACTTGATCGGGTCGAGTCAAGTTCATTTGCATCGCCGCGGCGTTACTCGCGGCGCCTCAATGAGCTTCACGTGACAACAACCTCCGGGCAAGGGAAGAATGAGCCGTCTAAAATGGTTTGGGAACAAAATGGTTTTCGGATCTCAAGAGATGGAAATTCAAACAGGTGTGTAATCCGGCAGCGAGATTATAATACGCCCCATTAGTATGCTCCCAATGCTCTCTGTCCCAGGCTTTTCTTTCTTCCCTCCGTAACTGGGGTGTAAAGCTTTGAGAAACACACCACGAGTCTCTGGAAGTTTTTTTTTGGGATATTTTGGCCTCGAAAAGTGGTGACATTTCGAGTTCTGAAATACTGGCACAAACTGCCTTCCGTCGGCGGCTCGAGTCCAAAGACGACATTGTTAGCGCTTCAAGCCTTCACATCCATCGGTACGCCAAATACCACTATCACATGTGGTCTGGCCACACACAGGGCCTCCTGCTGCACACACTGCCAGCTATTTACACAATTGTACACAACAAACTTTCCCTTTTTCCATCATGATGAAAACGGGACATCATTCTACTCGCTGGGGCCTGGGCCGACCAACTTTGGGATTTGGGGACCATCGAACCCACAGTATCGGCGCTTCCGCTTCCTGTGGCAGATCTGAGGTCAGGTGTCCCCTATTTGTTCCAGGAGGCTCGCCCGAAGTCCAGGCGTCTCCGTTTGCAGTCCCATCGCTCCGCGGCGTCCTTCCGGCTTCCTATCGCACGATCTAGAAGGTTCTCCGATTTCTGAAGTGATATTGACCGTTGCCAAGCAGATAATAAGCCGTGATGAATGGCTGACATTAGTGACGAAATTACATCAACCTTAACGGGCCCTTGTATTAACACGCCCTGCCGATGCCGCCCCCTCCCCGCCGCCGGTTTAATTGATTAATTGCCGACGTGGATGGATGAGGGGTTTGCGGGCCCCTGGATCGCGGGCTGATTGCTAGTCGACCATAAACGGGAGCGGCCTCAGTGGGCCCTCAAGGGCAATATTCATGCTCCCCCGACCTCATGGTGATTCCTTATCCAGCTCTGACAAGAGGGAAAACATTCGGGGCCGCAAAACACGGCGGTAACACCGGAATGACACGTGAAGCCCTCCGTCACCGGCCGCCCCGCCTCGTCTCCTCTAAGCTCCCCGCCGCTCAGCACCCCCGTCGGACTCCGAAATCACGCCGTCCGCCTTTCTGCACGTGTAGCCGCGCGGCCCTCTGGGTGGCCCCCCCGGCCTTAAATATGAGCAAATAATGGTGGGGGTGGGGGTGGGGGGGGGGGGTGTGTGAGTGAGTGCTGCCCGTGTCCTTGGCCGGGCCCCCCCCCCGTGTGTGCCGTGGCCACGTCTCGCCGGTCGCATAAAACATCCTCGCAGAAGGGCTCCCGGGGGCATCCGTCGGGATGGATGCAGGGATGCAGAAAGGCAAGGAGGTCCTTGTGTGGGTTTATGTGCGTGTTAGGGGGGTCGGGGGGGGGGGGGGGGGGGGGAGGATGTTTACGTTGTTGTGCGTTTAATAGGCTGGGCAAGGAGTCCACTTTAATGTGTTTGGATTCCAGAGGTGGAGCAACAAAAGAACCCGACAACGTGGCTCGGCGTATCGCATCTCGTTGCCGTCTCCCGCGCGCCCCCCCCCCCCCCGCTAGAAGGAGTCGGCCTCGGCGCTCCACGGCTGTCACAGTCGCCACCGAGGCCGTGGCCATGGTTCCTGACGGGGGGGCCAGAGCGGGGGCCCGGGCTCAACTTTGCTCTCTCTCTCTCGCCGACGCAGCACCGCGTTAAACCCAGCGACGCCGCCCCCCCCCCCTCCCCTCCGGGGCGCCGAGGCGTAGGTCTGAACCCCTGCAGCGGGCCGTGAAAACGCTGACACATCGATTAGCCCACAGCGGGTAGAAAAAAGGAAAGCCCGTTTAGCGTGATGAGGAGGAGCGTGCCATGTGAAGAGGAAGCATTTCTTAATTTATTCCGTTTATTCAGCAAAGCAAACAAGAGGTCAGAGTTCTGCTGCAACACTGATAGCGCTCTGTCTATGTCGGTTAAACTTCAAATTAGGGGGTTCGCTCTGCCCAATTTTATGGTCACTTCAAAGCCAGCAAAACCAGATCATTCAGACTCGTAGGATGCTACATAAGCTTCAAGTAAAGCCAGAGAAAAACTGGAATAGTTTCTTTTTGGGTCCAGTGGGGAGCTCCACGCGCTACTTGTGGTCCTTCCATCGGACATTAGATGGCGCCATTCGACTTGCTAGAAACCACCACAGTCACAGACTTCCGGGGCCTCGGCGGCCTGGTGTGTGCTACACGTGGATCTCTTGCATGGATGGAATGCAATTAAGATTCTATTCGTTTCTGTTTCAAGGTTTGTTCAAACCTGTAACTCTTTTTTAGCATTCCTCTCTACTGAGTTTGTCATTTGAAAATAAAGCGCGAGTCGAATTTTAGTGTCAGAGCCGCTCGGAGACGAATAACGAAGAGAAACTTCTTTTTTTCCTTCTTTTTCAGTACAAATTGTACTGTTAATTCAATAAATAAATGCCCACAAAGGGAGACAGCTCATTTAAATGTGCTTCTATTTCCAATGCTTGCCAAAATTATACCCAAAAAGTGGGAACCCCCCCCCCCCACACCCATGTTTTCTGTGTAGGTAGGTTACCACGGTGAGTGTTAAATGAGCGGACTTGGAGGCTGGGCTTGTTGGGGGGCAGACGTGGTGTTCAGAGCGGTGGGGGGGGGGGGGGGTCCTGCCGGTGCTGCTTTAACTAGGACAAGCCTCTCCATACCGGCGGACCTCAGGGGCCGATCAGCAGGTCTCAGGAGAGGCTCCCCGCACCGCCGTCTAACCAGGCCTGTCACGGGGGGGGCGCCCTGACGTCGGGGGCCGGCCGCGGTGTGGTGCGGGGCTGACGTGACGGTGGTGGGTGGCGAGCGGGTGGGGGTCTGACATGCCGAGAGGGCAATTACAGCAAGGACAAAGACTGCACAGTGCTGAGTCCCCACAGCTAATGAAGAGAGCAGGTTAAGAGGGCCGGGGGAACGAGGGTGGCCGGGGCGCCGCCCGTTTGTTTGTGCGTGTTTAACCTCGCCGAGGAGGATGCATTTTCCGAGGTCATGTTGCTACCACTACCCCCCCCCGCCCCCCGCAACAGAGCAAAACGCAAACAACAGCGTGAAACTGGAAACCAGCGGCATCTGTGGGGAATTGTGTTCCTTTGGCTGTGTGTAGTGGGAAGGAAAGTCCCAATCCAAGCTATTAATAAAATGAAATCTTTAAAATATTGTGCCTTCGATGGGTAATTGTTGCACATTAGCAGAGCTGCAATTTGTTTTTATCACACCACTTAATGATTTTTTTTTTAATAATATTTCCACTTAAAAATTCAGTACATTATCCCCCTGCATTTTTAACGTAAAATAAATTGATGAGTCTGTAGGTCAGCAGATTGAACAAAATATATTTAGGATGAGAAAATATGTATCATTTCTTTATTTTTTTCGAAGCACAACGCAGAAAATGAAAACGGGAAGATGAATCATTTCCACGGAACGATTAACCACTTTCCACTTTTGGTCACTTGTGCAGATCCAGCCTGGATGTGATTATAGCGAGATGGTGTTATCGGGCAAACCGATCCCATATACACTGATGCTCTCTTCTTCTTACCTATTACTTTTTATTTTTATTTTATTTTTAGGAGGGGGTGGGGTGGGGGCAGAGATGGTGTGTACCTGATACTGCTGTGTGAGGCACACCCGTCTGGGATCTGATAAGAGAGCCTCTGGAGCGGTGCTTATTCAAATCAGTGCATGTTCACAGTGAATGGGAGCAGGTAAAGGCAATAAGATACAATGCGATAACCTTTCCGAAGAGGGAGAGAGAATAGTTTTCCACTTGGTTTCACAGCTCTGCTGCACCACATGAGGGATTTTCAACGGAGCTTAATTGATTTGCTTCATCCTCATTTGTAACTTGAAAACAAAAAAACCTTTCCCTCACTATTGAAAATTAGAGCGGCCGTTTTAAAAAAAAAAAAAAAAAAGAAATGTTGTAGAATGGTCTCTGTATGATATGTGTGTGTGT